>NC_139025.1:48959556-49516353 GCF_964662115.1 Mustela nivalis
GTTATTCATTTTGTTCATTCTTTCTAGTTGAACCTTAAGTCTGGTTATTCTTAGTCTTCAATATTGGACACAAATAATTTAGTAACTAGCACAATTGATCTACATATGAATTGGGGAGGAGAGTAGCTCTAAAGAATCACAAAAATTCAGGAAAAAGAAATTCAAGAATGCCCTTATAAGAATGAATACTAAATGGTTTTGTAGGCCATGTCAAAGGGTTTGTAGGCCAGGAATATTTTATTCTGAAGGAGGTAAGGGGTCATTGAAAGGAATTACTCAAGAATTAATGCCAGGTTTGCACTGTCTGCATTGCTAAAGAGAACTAGCAGCATTTAGAAGATGACTTTGAGGCAGAAAGCCCGGACGCCTATCTGCATATCTGTAAGCATTATTTCTTCACAACTTACAAAAAAAAAAAAAAATCCAGAGAGTACAATTTAATTTTCTGTTTTTTTTCAAAGATTCTTAATTTGTTGTTTCTCTTGACATAGTTGCAAGAATGTAGTAACTCTGAAAAGCTTCATGAAAAGGAAGAAAAAGGCAATGAAGGAAGTCATCTAACTGATAAAGAAAATATAGAATATCCTACTACCTCAACAACTGATTCTGATTCATCTCTAGAAGTTAAAGTACTAGAGACAGACAGTTGTGGTTCAGTTGCGTGCCTACGAGGGGCTCCTGATGTTTCACACTTGCTATTTGAAAAGTCTCAGCAACCTGAGTCAAAAATGGAACCTGAATTTATAAAAGAAAAAAGTCCTGCTTACTCAAATGAGGAAAAAGAGGACTTAGAAGAGCCAGTGATAACAGAAGAGAAAGAATCAGATGGAGATGACCTATCTTCATTACTAAACAGAGCTTCAGTTCACAATTTATCTGGTCTTAACAACGTAAAAGAAACCAATATGCAGGACGGTAGTGTGCAGTTTATTAAAGATCATGTGACTCAATGCGCATTCAGTTTTCATAATTCTCTGCTATATGACTTGGACTGATTCTGTATAATTTTAGAGTTTATAAGAGTAAAAAGTGTTTGGTTTTAAAACATTATCTTTCTGTTAACTACTATCTTAAAGTACTCAAGAAAGTATAAAATTAAAATTTGCAGTTTTGAGTCTCATGGGGAAACTGGAGATTGTTTTTTTGTATGTAGAGTTTATACAGCTTCCTTAATTATGGAGACTTTTGTGATTGCTCTGATAGATATATTTTTTTCTAATGGCGAGTTAATCATTTAGTTTTAAAACAACCTGTATATATTTGCTTGTTTTTGGCTTCTTTTGTTTACCATTACTTTAATAAAGTTTCAAAGTAAATATTCACTAAGTTGTGTCTGTTACAAAACGTAATTCTTAAGAATGCAATTAACTAGAAATTAATCAGTATGGGGGGGAGGGGTAGAATCTCAAAACTATGCATTTATGTTTCACTAAATATGATTATTTATGCTTGAAACATTCTTAGAACTTTACTAACCAATATTAACCATCCCATTATGATACAGATACACTGAATGAAATTTAGTATTTTTGCTTCAACTCTGTATTTTATGTGTGCCCCACACACGCGGGTATATATAGTTATACAGATTATATAGTAATGCCTTTAAAATTCAACTTCTTAAAAGATGTTTCTGGAAGTTACTATTACAGTATTAAAACATTTCTTGGTTTTATAAATACATTTTGAATTTTTTTAAAAGCTTTTAAGTAATCTCTCTACCCAAACATAGGGCTTGAACTTACAACCCTGAGATCAAGAATCATATACCCCACCAACTGAGCCAGCTAGGCACCCTGACATTTATGAATTTTAGAAAACTAAAAAATCTGGGAATTTGCTCCCATAGCAAATTGTCTTCAATATATTACATGAAAAGAAACCAAAGAGCCAGTGTTTTCTAGTTAGTTTTGCTTGTAATATCTAAAAGAGAGCAATAGCTAATTCATCTTAACAGTGGTTAAGTTATTAACATTTATATTGGAGGCCAGGAGAAAATCCAAAGAGATTTTTTTCTCACAAAAATTTTTAGTACAGCATGAATGAAAATGTAGAAGGGAAAATATTTGTTGATCTAATTGCTGACCCCAAAACCATGATCTAGTTTATCAGTGATCTTTTTCTGATTAAAAATCAAACTTCAGGCCTACCTTAGTCCTGGACATTAATTTTTTTAGTCCTCTTAACTGCTGAAAATCAAATCAGAGCACCAAAAGCTAGTACAAAGCATGACAATTCATCCTGATTGACATAACACCCTATAAAATCTGGAACCAAACTGGGCTGTGAGGGTAATATAAAGGTAGCTCATAAAGCAAGAGAACTATTTTTTCCATATTTAACAACCACATGCATTTCTCAAACATAATATGACTCTTAATTTGATGAAGTAATTTCAAAATTGTCCATTTAATACACCATCTTCTTAGAATGAAATGTTGTCCTAATACACAGAAATTAGTTTCTGTGTAACTTCTGGTTGAATGCAATTATATACGATTAAGAGAAACTTCCACAAGAAATAAGGAATAAATTTTAAGCATGTTTCCTATTATTTACTGTGTCTATCCTTTTAAAAAGTATGATTTCAGTTAAAATAAAGCTGGCACTGGAACATGTTTCACTTTGGCATGACTGAACTTTCTATCATTTCTGGCTTTCGAAAACAATTTAGGCTGTATTTCACTTACACAGCAGCTTTTTATTGTTCATTATCTATGCTTGGGTAATTTGAAAGCCAGTGTCTTCTAAAGGGAATGCATTGTCAAGAGTGGGGTTTTATTTCAAACTCAGTTATATGATGTACAAACAGTACACACGAAGATGTAATGTAAACTTTAAAAATTAGAATGCCTTCACTGAATTTTGGTGTAAAGAGTAAACAAAATTTATTCTGCAAAATAATTATGAACGTTTTTATGCAAAAATGAGTATTTTATTTTGGCAGCACTAAAAGAAAAAAAAACCCACTGTACTTCTACATTGAGGTGAAAACAGTGTTTAAACTTTCTTATCAATCAAATACATTCCAAAAGAAAGTGTGTTCTATGAAGGCTCCAAAGCACAGGCAAATCTTAACACAATAATACAGGAATCTGTAATACTGAAAATGTCTGTTCTGATAGGGCGTTTAACAAACATAACTTTTGTATTATAAAACCAGTGAAGCAATCCCTTCCTAGTAACAGTGTCAAGAGTGAAACTGGGCTTGTTCCATTAATACTAATAATTCCATTGTAATACTTTTTACCGCTATGACAATTTTAAATAAAGTCTGCTGTACTTAAAATAAGTTTTGAAAGTGGAAAAGTGTACAAAGTTCCAGATAAAAAGATTAATAGATGCAACTTAAATAAAATTTCCCCTTTTCTTTTACCAATTAATAATGATTACCTTTAGCAGATCGAGATTGAACTTTAAAACCCAACTCCCAAAATGAAAACTGGTGTTTAAATTTTAATCAGACATAGAAGGAAAAGATTACTATATTTGGACATCTTTTACAAGAATTTTTTTTCTGTATTAAAGCAGAAACCAGTTCCTAAACTCTTTTACTCAATGGTATATTCTGTTTGGACAAATATCAAAAATAGAAGACTGTGACTTTTGCTTTTGTAATTGTGATTTTTCACTGCAGTCTTCTATAACTTTTACAGAGTTCATGGTCCCTAATATCTCCCCACCCTCCATTTTTCCTAGGTGGGGAAATGGCTGCCATAAATTTTTCACTGATAATTAGAGTTTCTGGAAACAAGTACTGTTTGTTATTATTTAAGAGTGACTCAATTTGGGCACTCTGGGTGGATGGTCTACAGGTTTTCTTGTGGTGCATACCACAGTCTCCAGCATGAAATATCCTAGGAACTTGAGGAACCAGCACTTTCCAGAATTTTGGAAGACAAGATACAGTTAAATATTGAAGAGTCCAGTCCCAGTTATAATCATCATAAGTACAGAAAGTGTCTGTGCACTCAATCAGCTTCTGATATGCATCCCGGGTCAAGGCTAGACCCATATTGTGCTCTGTGGATTTCCAAGTTTTCACATCTACCTTGTCAGCAATGCCATGGAAACTTCGAACGGCCGTATAGGTCCCCAGGGAGAGAACATCACACTCAGGACACTCCTCCTGCTTTAACTTCCACATCTTTTTGAAGACATGGTAAAAGTCTGGGGCTAAGTAGTGATCTTCCTCTAGGAAAAGTATGAGGCCAGTATAGTCTCGAAGAACTTTTACCCTTTCCCATACAAAATGCAGCTTCCACCACCAATGGTGTTTGGTTTGGGAGAACTTAGCCTCTCTATAATGGCCAAAGGAGTCGGGATACTCAGCATTAATGCATCCCATCTTCAAAGCTGCATTCTTCTCCAGATCTCTGGGGCAATCTCTGGGGTCGCTGCCTGGAAACTCGTTGGGGTACAACTGAATGCTGAAAGGAAAGAACACCTGCAGAACCGGACAGAAATCCACCCCAGCGATTAGCTGATTGATCTCTGTCGACCAGAAGTCATGGCTAAAGATAACGAGGACGTTGTCAATACCCTGGGCTTTTCGGAGTGAGTCCAGCAGCAGTCTGAGGTAATCGGGCCGGTTATGCACCTGGACCACCAGCACCAGCTCTCGAGGCGCCCAGGAGCCGGCCTTATCTACATTCCTCAGCGTCTGGTCAAAGTTCAGCTGGTACACCAGGGACCTGTACCGCAGCGTCAGGTTGTCTGCCTCGGGCTGCGGGGCTGCGGGGACCAGAGGAGCCGCCGACTCGTTGGAGACCCGGCGGATGCCCACCGACACAGCAGAATGGTCCCCGCCCCGGCCGCCCGCACCTCGCGCGGGCTCGGCGTCCAGCAGCGGCGGGGCGAGGGCCTCGCTCTTCCTTTGTCGCCCATTGCTGCTCCAGAGGACGAAGCCGCAGGCGGCCACCACGAGCGTCAGGATCAGCACCTTCCGCTTATAGATGCGGAACCTCATGGTCTCCAGAGCAGGGAGCGCGGACGGGCGCAAAAAGGAGCTAGCGGCTTCTGCACAGAAGGGGCGGGCGGGTGGTGGCCGTCACCTTGGCCTGTAGCAGTCAGAACTGGCCCCCGCGGCTGCCCCAGCTAACTCATCCCGGGCCCCGGGGGTCCAGGGGCCCGAAGGGTCTCAGTTCCCCCGCGCCGCCCGGGCTCCACACATCCTCGCCTGGCAGCTGCAGCTCGGGTAGCGGCCCCGCCGCTAGGAGCCGCGGCTCGGCGTTGCCTCGGTCCTCTCCATTCAGCACCGGTCCCGGAAGAAGTCCCGCCGCGGCCCCACCGCACCCCGCTTGGTTACCTGCGCCTCCAGTGGCCCTGCGTCCTTTGCGCTCTCATCCTTACGCGGGCCCCAGACCGCCAAGACCCAGCGACGCAGCCTCGCCCCACTCTGGCAGCGACCGTTCTGACAACCCGCGACTGGCCCTCGGAGCGCCGCGGTCCTCCGGCCCACACCCCTCCGGCCCGCCCCCTGGGCCGCTGGTTGGAGATTCCCGGAGGCGTCCGGAGACGACGGGCCGGCGCTGCCTGCTGCCTATTGGTCCGTAGCACTGTCGCTCACGCTCAGTTCCTACTTCCGCTTCATCCTCCCTTTCCTGTTAGGCGAGAGCGGAGCGAGGCGAGGATCGTAGTTGCCGTTTCCCGGTAAGCGAAGAGTGGAGTGTAGCGGTCTCAGCAGGAACCTCCAGTGCTCAGAATCTGGAGATGGACCAGGCCGTTGTAGGAACTGGAGGGCGAGACCCGCTGCCTTGGCAGAGTTAACGGGCTTCTCCCCTCGGAAAGGGGCTTACGAATGACGGCCAGTGGGCCGGGAGATACTTACTCAGGGACACGTCAGCCGTGAACGCTGCTCACGGGTGATGGTGCTTCGGAGGGGAAAGTGAAACCAGACAGCTCCGGTTCCCGGAGAAGGAACGGAAGCGGGCGGTAGCTGGAGCTACTGACTGAAACCAGGCACTGAACCGGGCATACCCGGGAGCTAGAACATGGAGGAGAAGGGTGTGAGAGGGTCTGAGAAAGAAAATCAGATAAACCCCACTACGCTTTTTGGGACGGCCACAGTAAATTAAGCTCCAAAGGAACCCACTTTGTACGGGGAACTGGCTGTTGGGCGCCCCTATGCTGCTTTTAAGTGAGTCTCTTTCCATAAATATTCTGGACATCACAAAAAGGTGTGCACTTTTGTATTGAGTCATAGGTAAAAGGAGTATTTGGTGGGTTTACACATTACTGACATGTGTAATGTTTTCCTATATTTTTAAAGCACTTTATTAAAAATGTTTGAAGTTTGCTACTTTAACTTCAAATGTTTTACATTTTCATCCTGCAGACTGCGCTGCTGCAGAAATGGTCAACGTTCCTAAAACCCGAAGGACTTTCTGTAAGAAGTGTGGAAAGCATCAGCCTCACAAAGTGACCCAGTATAAGAAGGGCAAGGATTCCCTTTATGCCCAAGGAAAGAGGCGCTATGATCGGAAGCAGAGTGGCTATGGTGGGCAGACAAAGCCAATTTTCCGGAAGAAGGCTAAAACCACAAAGAAGATTGTGCTGAGGCTTGAATGTGTTGAACCTAACTGCAGGTCCAAGAGGATGCTGGCCATTAAGAGATGCAAGCATTTTGAACTGGGAGGAGATAAGAAGAGAAAGGGCCAAGTGATCCAGTTCTAAGCTTTGAGTTTCTTCTTTTATTTTTGAGAAGAAAATGTTGACCCTGTAGAAAAATTACCCGTATGAAAATAAAGTCATATTTTTACCCAACTGTTTTTTTTTTAAATCTAAATAGAATGACATGCTTAATGAGTTGAATCACATGCTTTATGTGATTCAGAATAACAGAAAATTAGTCCATGAACTAAGGTTTATCTTCAAATATATATATATGTATAAATATAAATATATTTATGTATTTAAAATTTTTATTTGACAGGGAGAGAGGGAACACAAGCAGGGGTGGGGGTGGTAAAGGGAGAAGTAGGCTTCCCATCCAGCTGGGAGCCTGATGTGGGGCTCCATCCCAGGATTCTGGGATCATGACCTGAGCTGAAGGCAGACGCCTAATGACTGAGGCACCCAGGTGCCCCTTATTCTCAAATTCTTACTTAGATTTAGTTCCACGAAATTGGAATTTTGTATTTATATATACAGAAAACAGGAGTCCCACCTCCCAACTTTATAAACTAGGTTATGGATATAAATCACATAGTAGGGAAGAAAAAACATTTTCTGGTCAATTTCAAAATTAATGTGTTTGGTGAATTCATAATTACAACTGATGAGCTGCTGGGAAAGGTCTAAATCAGATTTTGAAAAATGTAAATAAGGAGGATAAATTAGGCCTGCGTATAGCAGACTGAATGGGGCAGACAGAGTATCCAAGTTGGGGTATAAGAAGAGCTGACTTGCAAGTTGGTGTCCAGTAGGGACCACTAGCTATACATAGATATTTATTTTTAAAGATTTTATTTATTTATTTGACAGAGATCACAAGTAGGCAGAGAGGCAGGCAGAGAGAGAGAGGAAGCAGGCTCCCTGCGGAGCAGAGAACCTGATGCAGGGCTCAATCCCAGGACCCTGGGATCATGACCCGAGCCGAAGGCAGAGGCTTTAACCCACTGAGCCACCCAGGCGCCCCTACATAGATATTTAAATGAAAATGCAGTTCCTCAGTTAGACTAGTTATATTTAGTGCTCAATAGACACATATGCTGAGTGGCCAACCTACTGGACAACACAGATACAGAACATTTCCATCAGTTTTTTTTGGACAGCACTGTGATAGAGTGGTCCTGAATGTAAGGCACGAGTTTAAGACCGACTTCTAACTGAAAGACATTCTGAAGCTAGTGAAAAAACAGTGAGTCCATGATGGCATAAACTGTTTTTTGATTCTTTAAGAAGCCATCCTGGAGACACTCAAATGTTAAAACTTCTTGGTTATTAGGAGCTTTGAGAAAGTATGCAGTTACCATTGAAAATAGAATGGAAAGCTGAAACTTAAAGAAGTGAACCTTGCAACACACAGAAGGCAAAACATGAGTATCAAAAGGAAAGAATGACAAAGGGTATGGTTTATGAGAAGACAAATTCTGCATTTGTACAAGAATTTTAAGTTGGCCAAGATAGTTACATGGGATGGTTTGTAGATGAATAATGCAAAGGGCTAGGGTGTAGGACTAACAGCTGGTTGGCACTTAGTCCCAACACAGACACTTCTGCATTTGTTGATGAAAAACTTCTGGAGCACCTGAGTGGCTCAGTCAAGTGTCTGCCTTTGATTCAGGTCATGTTCCCAGGGTCCTGGGCTTACTGCTCTGTGAAGAGTCTGCTCTCCCACTTCCTCTGCCTGTCTCTCAAATAAATAAAAAAATAAAAATAACTTCTACAAGAACATGTAAAAATCAGATACACACATGTTAAATATGCCACAATACATTTTTAAAAGAATGATGCTTTAATGTAGTTACATAAAACCTGGACTTAAAATCTCTGGTCTGGGTTCGTGGTACCTCCCAGGGTAATTTGTGAGGATTAAATCACATACTGTATGTAAAACACCTGGAACAAAGATGGAGCTAAATGCAGCTCTTTTTAATGTGTAAGCCATTTTTGCATTATATATGATTTTTTAAAAATAAAAACAAGAAATTATATAGAAATCTCTTGCAGGAAGAATTTGACCACAAGCAAAACAAATTTAAGGTCACCCAAGAATTACTCTGGACGAAAGAATCCACTCTGAGAAGAAACTACATTTTAGAGATCCTATACATCAAGTTTTAATAAAAATCTTCTAACAGTTAAAACAGTATTTACTCAGGAATACTTGTAATTTCAGAAAAGAATAAAATGCTCCAAATAAATATTTTAGGACAGAGGAAGTAGCAGCTACCTAAGCCATAAGAAATAGTCTTACACAGACTAACTGTAAATCCTGGCCCAAACCAGCAATGGTATGCTAAGACCAGAGATGGTTTTCTCTAGTAACTTTTACTTCCTTTGTTCCCAGAAACCGGTTATGAGGCTATTGCAATGATCTAAAAAAGAGGCTGATCTGAAGAAGGGCCATAGGAATGAACAGAATGGAGCAGTTCTGATTTCGTTTTCCACAATTTTTTCAAGCAGCTTCATTTTCCATTCCTTTCCCCTGGTTCAAATCCTCATCATAGTTTAGCTGGTGTATCACCAATTTTTAAATTAAAAAATAAAAATATTAAGTTACTAAAATAATAAACAGAAAAAAGAACCTTCAAATACAGAATGTAGTCAGTAAAAAGTAGCAATTTTTAACTCCTACTCAACCCTAAAACTGTGTTCCAACTCTGGAAATTAAAAAACAGAAATCACAACAAAGATGTGAGTAACATTATAAAACCTATAAAAGCTGAAGTCTGTTTATCCCAACGCAGCTCCAACTTTATGCTTGAATATAGAATTCCATATGTAGAATAATATACTAGAAAAACACAAAAAGTGGTATGCTTATATGGTTTCATACCAAACAAGTTTTCACTATCTTAGTCCTTCAAGGTATATTTTCTACATATAGGAACTCAATTTCTTTAACTGAAACTCAAGAAGAAAATTGGTAAGAAAACTCTATGACTGGAGTGATAGGGATCAATATCTGTTTAACATTAAAAGATAACCCACAACCCATTCTGGAAACACTAGGTTGAAATAAATACATGTGCAATAAACTGATAAAACTGCTTCTTCACAAGGAAATTAAATAGGTTTTAATGAAATTAAGGTTTTACAGTCAAATGATTGAAAATGTTAGAGTAACATCTTCCCCTCAAGTATATGAAAGGCTTCCCTTTATCCAGTTTGACACAAACCACAAATGAATCCCAAACTGATCTGTAACTAAATGGAATTTCTTTTTGTAGTATCACCTATTACTTTAACATATCACAGGAATTTACATAACAGGCTAGAGAACAGAAGTAAGACATAACAGGTGCTTCAGTACCACCCATATTATCTACTAAGACCACAGTGTGAGCAACAGAGTGTAGATTCATAGTAGTAGTTCCCTGAATAAAAGAGTTTAGACAGAATCTTCCACAAACACAGGTTTTTGCAGTATCCAAATCTTGGCACAGATGAAAAGGAATGATATGAGAGCCATATGGAATCCTATTGGGAAAAAAAGTTCAAAAAAATTTTTTAAATACACTATTAGATTCAGAACTTCATGCATTAGGTCATGAATTTCTGGACACTGACTTATAACCATAGAAAAATAAGATCTTTAATTAAGTGACTCAGTATATTATCCTCCCTTCCAAACAGTTAAGAATGGTGAAAATATACTAAAAACACCATATGACATATTGTATACTTATACTACTCCATAAAGTATTTTTTAGCACTGTCACTTAATAGCAAAACCCATGGAATAGACTGCAGAGAGTCATCTGTCCTTTATGGATCTACACTGTAAGACCAGTATAACATGATCATTTAAAGGTATAGTTCTGTTACACAATTCTCATAATGGTAATGGGAAAATTACTGAGTTCTATTTGTGAAGAAACATTTACGTAAATATATCCAAATACTCTCCTAGGCATCCGTTGTTCAAAAGGGACTTTTAAACTGTGAAACAGATTTAAAACACTTATTGTTTGGGGTATTTGTTTTAATTTACTGGCTGCCTAAGCCAGTAGGCTGACCTCACCTTGCTTGAATCACTCACCCTTCCTACTTAGAACTTCCAATGATGCCCATTGCGATTAAAATCAAGTCAAACTATTTACCTTCATCTATGAGCCACTGTAAGATTGTCTTTTGAGGTTGCCTACCCATTGTTCAACTCCCCAAAACTCCCCAAAACACTGTTCCCCCAAACTCAACCAGGCCCCAAGTCACTTTGTCTGTCTCCCACAGAGTCTGTGTTTTGTTCTCTAGTCCCTAACTTAGGCTGGCACGTAATAGGTGTTCAGATCTTTTAAACAAATAAATAAAATCTACTCATAATTTAAACTGGGGTTCAAAACCCTTTTAGAAAGAGTCTGAAAAGATACATATCAAATAAAAAAGTTTCCTTTTCATAAGGGATTAGTGACCAGCCTTGTTTGCAATTCATTTTTTTCAACTGTACTAATTTCTTGCTTGTATAAGTAACAATTAAAAAAAAAAACTGTGCTAGGAGTGTCTACCACATGTTTATGTTTCTCTCTTTCAGGCTGTTGATTATAGCCTAGGGAAATAGGTAACAGTTAAAAACTGCATTTTCTATCTAACATAATTTAAATTCCCACAAATTTTTCTAATAGACCATAACTTTGTTTGTAGCCAGTAGTTAGGGCAATTCACCAGCAGCCAGATAAAGGCATTGTTCTCATAGTTTTGGATTGGTATTCTTTTTATAACAAGTGGACTGAAAACATGCAAAATTATACATTAGTAAAAATTAAGGTCACCTTAAAAGAACATATACCAGTAGAGGTCAAGTTTAAAAAACAATGTAAATACTACATGCTATATCATTCACCACTATCAATTTATTTTTCTACCTTCCCTATCATATCACATTTTTTTTTTCAAAGATTTTATTTATTTATTTGATAGCGAGAGATCACAAGTAGGTGGAGAGGCAGGCAGAGAGAGAGAGAGAGATGGAAGCAGGCTCTCTGCTCAGCAGGGAGCCCGATGCGGGACTCGATCCCAGGACCCTGAGATCATGACCTGAGCCGAAGGCAGCGGATTAACCCACTGAGCCACCCAGGCGCCCCATATCACATTTTAATCACCTATTTTTTTCCTTCCACTTTTCTATGTTGGACGTCAGTTCTGAGCCAGCCAGGTGTCTCAAATCATCAGAATTTTTAAAGCTCCTCAGGTGACTCCAAATGTAAATAAAGTTTGAGAATCACCACTTTAAACTAAGAGCTCTTAAATACAAATGGTGAGGAGGGAGGGTTGTAACTGATTTCAGTCAGGGTCCATGAGCATTATAAAGCTGTATGCAAAATTCTGTGTATTTTTCTAGGCCCATGGGCTTTTTTTTTTTTTTTAATCCTCTCTACCCACTAAAAAACCAATCCTGTCTCTGAAATATGGTCTTCCTACCATTTTATGGGCACTCGATAATAATTTGGTCTACATCTTAGTCTCCTATATGAAAAGAAGCACGGAGTTTGGGGTCTCATGAAACCACGTGCAGTTAGTGTTCAAAGACAAGGGGGAGGAGAACCAACAGCTATTGAGTCCTACTATATGCCAAAGTATTAGCTCCTTTATCTTCACAACTATGTAAAGTGGGTATTATTATTCCTGTTTCACAAATGAGAAAATTGAATCAAAGGTTTAATAACTTGCTAAAACCACACTAAGGGGTAAAGCCAGGAATCAATCTCAAGTCTGACTCCAAAGACCACACTTGACCACTGTGCCAGATTGTAATTCTCAAACTTTAGAGTGCATCAATACTACCTGGAAGGACTGATAAAAACACCAGGGTTTTACCCCACCCTCAGATTTTCTGATTCAGTAGGTCTATAGTGGAGTTAAAACCTCACATCTCTTACAAGTTGCTAGGTGATTCTGATACTGTTGGTCATGGACCACTCTTGGAGAAACAACTGCCATTCATTCATCCAAATATTAATTAAGAGCCTAATATATGGTAGGAACGGAGGAATATCACATTTTAGACCCTGGGGAAACAGTAAGTAATAAGACAAAGTCCATGCCCTCATGGATCTTACATTATAGTGGGGAAAACTGACAAAAAAAAATGTTAAAAAATATGTAATACCAGGTAATAAATCCCATGACAAAAAAGTCAAGCAGTGTAAGGAGGTGGGGGAATCAAACTTTAAATAGAGTCAAGAAATGCCTTTCTGGGTGCCACGTGGGAAGAGAACTGAATGAAGTGAGAAAGTGAGTTATGAACCTTCTGGAAGAAAAGCATTCCAAGCCGGAGTAAGGAGCACCAAGAAGGTCACTGGTGCAAGGGGCCAGTTTGTGCACAGCATTGTAAACTATGTTAAAGACTGTGACTATTACAGTGAGGATGATGAGAATACTAGATACCACATTTTATGACTATTAAAGTCTTACCTATTATATAATACCGCTTGTGCAGAAGATTCCAATAAAGTTAATGGCGTTTGCAGCATTATAATCGGAAGGACTTTTGGTTGTTCAAAAGTATTTCCAAAAAGATCCAAGTACTCAAGGGATAAATTTTTAAATTCACTAGGCAAAAAGGGAAGCTTATTTCGAGCTGCTGACAAAAAACGCAGTTTTGTCAACTGTCCCATCTTGAAAGGAAATCGAATCAATTCATTATCGTCAAGTTTCAAATCTGTAAGTTCGCGGAGCTGGCAAAACTGCACAGGGAGTGCCTTAATTTTGTTCTTGCTGAGATCCAAACTCCGAAGTGACATCTGGAGTGAGGACTGACACAGGGCTACACTAAATGACTCCAAATAATTGTCATTCAAGTTAAGTTCTTGAAGATGGATGAGGTCCCCAATTGTAGCTGGAAGCTTTTTTATATGGTTGTGACTCAAGTCTAATTTCTTCAGGTTTCTTAAGCAAAGCATACGCATATCAATTCGGACAAGCCCACAGTAAGAAGTCTGAAGATGTTCCAGAGAATATGGAAAGTTCTTGCTTAGAGGATAGTCCTTTTTGGATGTGATAACCATTTTAGTTTTAAATTTTTCAAATTCTGAAGTCTTCACTGGTGTGAAGGTTGTAAGTGGTGCTTCAATATCACAACCTCTATGAGCCAGTCTCACAGCTGTAAGGAAACTTTTTAAACTGCTGGAATTGGCCTGAATAAATAAAAATAAGTCGTACAATTATAAATTCCATTTTAGGTAATATATGCATGCTAATTCATCATACAACAAATTCTGTAAAATTATGCATGCAAAATGGTGCAATCATTTCTTGAAAATGGCAGTAAAAATAATTTTTTTAGCACTTTATTGACTAAATTTCAATACAGATACAAAACTTTGAAAATTTCTGAAAAAAGGTTATGTTGAAAGACATACTCTAAATAAAACCATTTAAAAAGGAACGAAAAGAGCATAAAATAAGATGGGAAAGCATGAAAAGATTCCACTTAAGGTTGGGTTTGGAGTTCCTGGGTGGCTCAGTCATTAAGCAGCTGCCTTCTATTTAGGTCATGATCCCAGTATCCTGGGATCCAGCCCCGTGTAGGGCACCCGGCTCAGAGGGGGAGCCTGCTTCTCCCTTCTCCCTACCTGCTACTTCCCCAACTTGTGTTCTCTCTATCAAATAAATAAAATCTTTATTTTATTTATTTTTTTAACGATTTTATTTATTTATTTGACAGACAGAGATCACAAGTAGGCAGAGAGGCAGGCAGAGAGAGAGGAAGAAAAATAGGCTCCCTGCTGAGCAGAGAGCCCGATGCAGAGCTGGATCCCAGGACCCTGAGATCATGACCTGAGCTGAAGGCAGAGGCTCTAACCCACTGAGCCACCCAGGCACACCCAAATAAATAAGATCATTAAAAAAAGAAAAAAGACGGATTTAAGATGAACTAAGATGGGGCACTTGCTGGCTCATTTGGTGAAGCATGCAGCTCTTGACCTTGGGGTTGTAGGTCCGAGTCCCACATTAGGTGTAGAGTATAAAAAAGGTGTTAAGTATAAAAATAAAATCTTTAGGGGTGCCTGGGGGCTTAAGTCCAATAAGTATCTGACTCCTGGTTTTGGCTCAGGTCATAATCTCAGGGTCATGAGATTGAGCCCCACATCGGGCTCCGAACTCAGCTTGGAGTCTGCTTGAGATTCTCTCTTCCTCTCTCTCTCTGCTTCTCCCATTCATGCTCTCTCACTCTCTCTCTAAAATAAGTAAATTGTTTTTTAAAAAAATATTTTAATGGTTTAAGTATTTTCTAAAATGATAATAAATATAACACCCCCTAAATTGTCCTACTTGCATTTTATCTTTTTTTACACCAAATTTAGATTTGCAACCTGATTATGCTGGCAAAATGTAGACTTGTGCCACCGGCCTTATAGTTCCCCTCTAGAACACCATAAGGCTCCATCTGGAGCACAGAGCTAAGTCATTCTCCTTCCTCCCCATCCTGCATAGCCTCTCTGCACTTTTAAAGCTGGGCCAGCATGCCAGAGAAGCTGCCATTGCTTCTTCAAACACATCTGCCAAGTGTCCATCCCTGTTCAGCTAAGTGGGATATTAGGATGCCCAAACAGCTTCTTCTATAAAGAAAATACAATCAACCAACCTAACCATTAGTGTTTTTAATACCATACCTTACTTAGACAGATATCCACAGGAGGCTCCTTTAACCGAACAGTAGCTTTCCCCTCATCCATAAATTTGGTGAAGAACTGTTCAATGTTCTCCTTTAGCTGCTTAAAACCAATGAGAAAAAAAGGATAAAACCAGGTATTGTGATTCAATATTTATTACAACTAGAATGTGCCCGTCACTTTGCCAGGCTTTTTATTCAAGTCTGGGAGTTTTGTGGTTTTAAAAGTTTTAGTTTTTAATTTCATTGTGTTTTTTTTTTTCTTTCTTTTTTTTTTTTTTTTTTTTTTTTTTTTTTTTTTTAAAGATTTTATTTATTTATTTGACAGAGAGAAATTACAAGTACACTGAGAGGCAGGCAGAGAGAGAGAGAAGGAAGCAGGCTCCCTGCTGAGCAGAGAGCCCGATGCGGGACTCGATCCCAGGACCCTGAGATCATGACCTGAGCCGAAGGCAGCGGCTTAACCCACTGAGCCACCCAGGCGCCCCTTCTTTCTTTTTTTTTAAGCATTTGGGTAGCTACATTTCTTATCTAGCTTCTGGTAGATACTACTGTTTTATCAGCCCAGTAACCCTTTCCTGTGAATCCCGTTTGGGAGAATGCTCCTCTTCTCCCATTCCAACTATGTGACCGTAGTAGGAGCTGCCAATAGTAGTTACTTGCCTTCTTAACTTCAGTCCATTAGTCCCAAGTGGACACACTCCCACAAGATTATAAATTCCAAGAAACCAGGAATCTTGTTTCCTTTGTTCGATACTGTATCCACGGAGGCACAACAGTGACCGACACATAGTGGTGCTCAAAAATTACTAATGACAATTGTTGCTTCTGCTTTAGACTTCAACAACTACTGAAAAGCCACTCTGTACCGGGTACTATGTCAGGGGGGTTAAAACAATAGTAGTGAAGAAAACCAAATAATTACATTTATAAAGTTGTCTTTATAAATTACATTTATAAAGTTGTCTTTATAAATTACATTTATAAAGTCTGATGAGAGACAATTATTAAGTAAGCAATTATAAGCACAACAAATATTAAGATAAGGGAATTAGAGACTGCTCTAAGACCTTATATAGCAAAGGAAGCTCACCTGGTCTAGGGGAAAGGTGACCTTAAAGGTGAGAACTGAAAGAGATGTAGGGCAAGTGGGGATACTGGGGAGAGAGAGGGAATAGCATACCGATAAGGAAAAATGTGTACTAAGCCTTGAAGGCAAGGGAGTTTGGCAGCTGTGAGGAGCTGAAAGAAGTTCAATATGGCTAAAGGATTCAGTGTAGAAGCAAGTGAACCCAGACAGGCAGAGATCGAAGGCTGAAAACTTTTGTAAACCATGTCAAGAATTTTGGATTTTATTCTGCAAATGATATCTACTGAACGACTTTAAGTTGTGAACATAGATCTACACTTTGATAACTTCCCTTTAACCACAGTGTAAGAACGAACTTTGGGGGAGGGGGAATTAGGATGGGGGAGGGTAGAAATAGGAGCATCTTTTAAGAGTCTAGCCAAGGAAGGGTTAATGGTGGTTTAGACTGTAGTTGGGACAGAAGGAGGTAAGAAAATCTGAAAGATACCTATGAGGTAGAACTGAAAGAATTCAGTATTTTATTTGATGTGGGAATGTAAAAGCTTTAAGGCTTCTGGGCAGAACACTTTTTTTTTTTTTAAGATTTATCTATTTGAGAGAGAGAGAGAGAGAACACGAGGTGGAGAGCAGCAAAGGGAGAGGCAGACCCCACTCTGAGCCTGACTCAGGGTTTGATCCCAGGACCCCATAATCATGAACTGAGCTGAAGGCATATGTTCAAACAACTGTGCCACCCAGGCATCCCAAGAGCAGAGTACTATTTAATGAGTTGCATAATTCCAAGAGAAAAGCAAATTTAGGGTGGCAAAGAAAATTAATTTTTAGATATCTTGAGTATGAAATGCTACAACATATCTTAGTGAAGATTTCCAATCAATAGAAGATTCAAGTTGGAAATTAGGAGAGGACTAGTTAAAGATACAGATTTAGAAATTACAGTGAGATGGGTAGTAACTGAACAATGGAATAGAAAAGTTGGTAAAAGAAAGATCCCCAAGATACTTCTACACTTAGCACTAATACTAGTCTTCAGGACCCAGGACCAACAACATCACTTTAACTCTTCCAACAAATGTTTACTGAGCACCCACTATGTTCCAAGGCCTGTGCCACTACCTCTTCTACAAAACCTTTCTCTGGTGCCTGGGTGGCTCAATCAGTTAGGCATCTGTGTTCAGCTTTGGTCATGATCCCAGAGTCCTTGGATTGAGTCCCATATCAGGCTCCCTGCTCAGCAGGGAGTCTGCCTGTCCCTCTCCCTCTGCCCTGCTCCTGCTCTCTCTCAAAGCAATCAATCAATCTTGAAAAAAAATAAAAACCCACTTTCTCAAGCCTCTGTAATGAAATTCATTTAGCTTTTTGATACTTTACTATTATACTTCTACCTTTATTATAGCATTTATCATAGCCCACCTTTGTAGTGCAAGCACTAGTTTTTGTTTTTTTCCTTTCTAGTCTTGGAAGGATAGTGACTAAATCAAGTTTATTCTCCCATAGCATCTAGCACTGCATCTTGCACACAGTAAACCTTCAACTCATAGTTCTCAGTAAAGTTTTGATTAGGATCACGACCTACCATTACTAGTGCACCTTAAGCTTAGGGAAGAGATTGTTACAGACTTTTAAAAAATATACACTACCCGAGCTGGGGTTATTGGGGAAGACAATGGTGAAGAAAAGGGAGACACAATTCTTGTTATGAGTTTGCTTCTGTCAACTTACAGTCTTCTAACCTATAAAATATTGGGTGATTGAAGTCTTTTCAAGTTGAAAGACTATATGAGTTGATTCCATGAAAAAGGAGAAATTATACTTTTAACTGCCTGTATCAATTATTAAGCATCTCTGAATGAGATGCAATAAACACATCCCTCAACTAAGAGTATTCATTGTGGAGTACAACACTATGAGGGAATAATCCCAGAAACTGTATAAAATCTGGACAAGAGTCAGATGCAAGGGTGGGAGATGAGTTGTCCCCTCAATTTTATGTATAAACTTTATTTAGACATAAGGGTATGCCAGTCATTCTGACAAAATAACATAGTGCCTTGTAAAATGAGGAAGACAATTTTATAAAACTTGTGTTTTGAAAATTGTTTCATCTTCCAATTGTTTTTAGAGTTTACTATTGATCTGTAGAGGAGAAAAAGCCCTCGCCCTAGAAAATCAAGTCTTAGGAAATTAAGCATTTAAGGAAAAAGAGAGAGAGAGATGCACTAACCAGTAACATTAATAAAATATCAAGATGCAACCCAATGCATTACTGTTATACTACTATACTAATCTGGTCTAGCGACCTTGGACACTATCCAGCATCACTTAAAGCCAAAAAAAAAAAAAAAAAAAAAAAGCTAGCGAAAGTACCGTGGGGGGAAAAAGCTTACTGAACGAAAGTGCAATTATTTTACTGGTCCCCCAAACTGGAATGCTGTTTCATTTAAAGTTTAGTTTCACGCAGACCGAGTTTCCAGAGGCTTTAAAAGGTCCGGGCTACTATCCACTACTGAATAGAAAGGCTGTCAGTTTAGGGCAAAAAAAAAAAAAAAAAAAAAAGGAAAGAAAAATAAGGAAAAGGTGCCCTCTCAAAAGCTTTCCTCCTTTGGGTTCACAGGAGACGCCCAGGGCTGGAAGGGGTGGTGGGGCTCAGGTATCCGCCCCCAGGCCAGGCTCCAACCTCTGGAACTGGCGAGCATGCGAGACCCGAAAGAGAAGAGCTCGTGGCCAATTCCCGAGGCAGGCCGGGTTCTGTCCACGCACCTCATAGCGGGTCCCACGCTTGTCTTTCAAAGTGGAAATGAGCAGGCAGGTGGGGTGCGGGCCGCCTCTATCGTCCCGAGCCCCAGCCCGAGGCTGACTCCTGGGCGTCTGCTGACAGAGGCTCAACACCGCCCGGACGCCCTTACCCCGGTTCCTCATTCCCAGAGCCGGCAAATGCCGACTGACTACTTCTACGTCGCAGTGGAGCTTCATTCCTCCCAGCAGCTGTAAGCCACATCCAGAACTCGGCTTTGAAACTTCCCCCTTCCCGCCGCGCCGCGCCGCCGCCGGGGTCCTGGAGCGCGCGGGCTGTCCCCGGATCTGCCTGCCTGCTCGGAGTGCCCACAGCTCGGATTTTCTCAGAACAGCGGCTCTATGGATCTGCGGGGGCGCCTGCCTCCCATTTCACTTGCAGGGCCGAGTCCTCACTGCGGCTGCCGGTCGGCGGAGCGCGGATACCGGCCGCCTGAGGATTCGGCTCGTGCCTCCCGATACCGGCGACTGGCGAAGGCGCAACGTCCTTTCCCAGGAACGCTTGCGGCGGGCGGGGCAGGTGGTTATTGTTTGGGGCGGAGTTCTAGTTTCAGCTGTGGACACTTAACGGGTTTCGGTAGTTGAGTTTCCCGAAGGGAAGCGGGTGCTCCCCAGTTAAAGGGAGAGTGTCTTTACCTACATAGCTTCGGAACTTGGGACTTTACAAGCTGCCCACTGCGGCATTTCCTGGCGCTGATGGGCTGGTGTTTGTTTTGGTTTTGGTGGCTCCGTTCACTCCGGAGGCAACACCTGTCCCGTCAGAACTGAAAGATAGGACAGTATTTGACTTGGCGATTTCTGTCGAACAAATGCCTAGTAGCGGTTGTGTGGAGTGACTGGCTTAACTGTATCCGACACTTGTTAAGACAGTCCAGACCCCACATGCCTTTCGAATTCATTACGTTTATTAATGGAGGGCTAGGCCGTAGGCGGGGCGAAGGAGGTGCTCTCAGGGTCGTAGTCTTGTCTCCTTGAATTTCGTGTCCTAGGCGCCTCTCTCACCTCACCTTCGTACCGGCCTTTGGTTAAACATTCATTTCGTTTGAGCTGTACTTTCGCGAATGTGAAACGATTTATAGAAATACTGATTTTCAATTCAACTATGACCCTATAATGATTTATGCTTAAGTGAACATCCCTGTTTACATGTCGAACCTAAAGTGTTATCTGTTTATTCTAGTTCCGAAAAACGTAATTGGTTTTTAAAAATTAGTGATTAATGGAGCACTACCCCCCGCCCCGCCCGTTTTCTAATCTTGCATGTAGAGATGAAAACAACTCCGCACTTAGCAACAGCTAATCTCATGGCCAGAGGGAAACAAAACTAAACTAAAACGACACCTTAGAGTTTTCAAGAACAGACTTTACAAGTATTACCTACTTTTGTTCTTTGAGTAAAACAATAAAAAAAAAAGCCAGCTTAAATCACGACAGGTATCTCAAATACATTCAGAACTTTCAGAGACAGTTAGGAGCTGAGAAAATCTTAAATGTACAAGCTGATGTAATTTCAATTAGAATAGATATGTACAAAAACCAAGAATATAACAACTCCATCCCTCTTTTTGGTGCTAACCTGGGTAAATGAAACACGGATTCAGTGATCAGATGTTAAATAATCTAAAGATATGAAAGTTACTTAACAGTTTCAAGGTGATTTTAGAATAAAATAATAGTGCTGATGTAGTTTTTTGAATGTTGTTGGTAGGGTCCGGAGTCCATGGCCAAGAAAGAATTCTTGAGAGATCTTCCGTGGGAAATGGTGTTTTTGCCTGGACATCAGGCACAGGCATCTAGGGCTGCTCCCCACTGCCCCAGGATTCTGAGGAGCAAGTGATTATATACTTTGGGTTAGGGGAAGTAAAGATAAGGGAGGTTCCAAAAGGACTTGCAAATGTTAAAGAAGACTCAAGATCTAGTAGGTTATAAGGTGATTTAGTTTTATCTACATTTCCTTCTGTCTTTGTTTCCCACATCTGTGTGTATAGTCAAAAACTTATCTTCCTAACTGCCAGATTTTCAAAGATGTGTGCTTCCCAAAATACAGAAATTAGATTATCTTATTAAAGAATATCACATAAAATAATATTGGACTGAAAGTAAAATAACCATATATTTGTTTTTGAGATCTCATCTCTTTCCTCCCCCCCCCCACATTCCCCCTTAGTATCCCCATTTTTAATGGCTGAAATACTTGGATATGGCATTTATTTTGGTCTTTCTGGAACTGTTTATGAAGCGAAGTATTCTTTAGGGGTACCTGGCTGTTGGTGGAGCATGGGACTCTTGATCTCAAGATACTAAGTTTGAGCCCCATGTTGGGTACAGAAATTATTTTTTAAAAATTCTTTGATTACCCATTCACACTTCTGTCTTTACTACCACACAAACAAAGTCTGCGTGTTGCTCTCCTCTGCCCTCAATTACCTCAAGCTAGTTTGAATTGCAGACTGAAAGAGTATGAAAATTCAAGGCATTTTAAAGTGGGGTACAGTTTTTAACAAAAGGAATCAAAGAAATGATGTCTAGATTAGTTTTCCTTTTGGACAATTGGTTCCCCTTCCTCCTGGCCTACATACTACACTTATTTCCACCCCTGTTGTGTTCATACTAATTGATCCTCTTAATCTTTCAAAACCCAGTTCAGTTTCCACTAGCTATCTTTAACATCTTGGTCTCCTTTTTTGGAGTTTAGAAATTCAATTGCACTTAAAATTACCTTTCATTTCCTTTAGTACCCTGGGTTTCTGGTGCATACAGCATCCAACAGTTAATTAATTGAATCTCTGACTCTTGCCCCCTTCATTTGTACCCATAGTAAACTTTACTCACTTAGGTTTGTGGCTCACTTGGTTTCAAACTAGTAAATCATAGTCACATCATATTATTAAACAGCTAGGTCATAATCTATGGACAGTGTAGGTTTTCCTGCCCTGGCACATTGGGACCAGATCTTAGAGTTGGTTTTTAATTTTTATTTATTTACTTTAAAAAAAGATTTTATTTATTCATTTGAGAGAGAGACAGACACAGAGAGAGAGGGTATGCGTGAGCAGCGGGGGAGGGCAGAGGCAAAGGGAGAAGCACACTCCCCGCTGAGGAGGGAGCTCTATGCTGGACTCAGTGCCACAACTTTGTGATTATGACCTGAGCCAAAGATAGACGCTTAATGAACTGAGCCATCAGCTGCCCCTAAAGTTGTTTTTTTGAATAATAAACTTCATTAAATAAAGCTAAAGGATTAACAAATATGCACTTGATCAGTAGATTATATAGTATATATAGTGATATATATATATATATATATATATATATATATATATATATATATTGCTACCTTGCCCCTGTTGGTGCTCCTTAATTAGGTCTTGTAAGTTATGTTCCCACTATGATTTCCCAATTACTGTTCACCTTTCCCCTGCTAGTGCTACCATGTAAGTGGAGAGCTGCATTACTTTCCTCCAGAACTATTCCTAAACTTACCAGGTCTTCTTACTTCAATACTTATTCACTTGTTTAGTATTTATAATGTTCTTACTGTATGCCAGTGCCTATGTTAGATATTTAGAAGGTAGAGATGATTTTGCAGTGTTTAGGAGAGACAAGCAAACCATCAGTTATACTACAGTGGGATAAATGTCAGACATTAGAGGAATATAAAGTAGCCAGATGATGAAAAGAATTTGTTTGCTAAACCAGGGCCTTTGGACTTTAGCCTGAAAGTTCTGGGAAATCACTGAAAAATTTCAACAGGCGATAAAATTCAGACCTGTTTTTCCTAAACAGGAAACAGGTTATTGTGGTCAGTAAAGAGAGATTACTTTAGAGGTGGAGCAAGCAAAGAGACAGGGATCAGCTAAAGGGCTAATGCAATGATCCACCATCTATACTGCTGCCACATTAAATCCTTTTAAGGAGTCTCCTGTCATAGAATCTAAACTTTGAGAGCTGAGACATAGTTTACAGATATTCCAATGCAATTCTTTCATTTTTCATGAAGGTAATAGAGGCTGAAAAGAGTAAAGGGATTTGCTCATGACCTTTCTGTAGTCCGTGTTAAAACAAATAGTGCTAGAACTCAAGGTTACAATCAATTTCTTTCAAACTCCTGATCATGTTGATATTTTTACCTCATCCCATAAATTGTAAATGTTCTCAATAGCATCTAGAATAGTGAGTTCTTTCCATGAGGTTTTCAATTTTTTCCCCAGATCCAGTGGAGGAATTATTATGTGTGGTTGCCATAGCCTTACAAAACAGATGTCTTAAATAAAAAGACTTGAAAGTTGAAATGATACCTTTGATCCATAGGCTGCAGAATGAATACCGTATTAGCAGACATGGAAAGAACATTAATCTCATGGTACATCTCCATCAGAGTTCTTGGGTGACCAGGGGCATTGTCAATGAACAGTCATATTTTGAAAGGAATCATTTTTTTCTGAGCATATGCCTTAACAGTGGGCTTGAAAGATTCAGTAAGCCAAGTTACAAAGGGATATGCTGTCATCTAGGCTTTGTTGTTCCATTTATAGAGCACAGGCAGAGTAGACAGGCAGAGTAGATTTAGCATAATTCTTAAAGGCTCTAGGATTTTTGGAATGGCCAGTGAGCATTGGCTTCAACATTAAGAACTACTTGAATCATCAAGATAGTTTAACAGGTTGTTCAAGTTTAACTAATTGTTTCTTATTTGTCCTTTCCCTTTTTGCTTTTAAATGAGTTCACACTTCTTCAGGCCCAAAGGATTCTGAATCAAAAGTGCGGAAATATTTATGGAACTGATCTCAGAACTATTGTAATCTCTTAAAAGTTATGTACACCAGGTAGGAAAGGTCTGAGAAACCTATAGGTCGGGAAAGGTTAGATTAACTTTTGAGAGGCACATGACTTTTGGAAACTACACATCAATGACTGATATAAATTGTAGGAAAACTATAGATGTTTGACATTGGACCCTCTACAATCAGGCTTTATGATAAAATACGTTTATTTTACCTGTCCCTAAGCAGAGTAGATTTAGCATAATTCTTAAAGGCTCTAGGATTTTTGGAATGGCCAGTGAGCATTGGCTTCAACATTAAGAACTACTTGAATCATCAAGATAGTTCACCTTCTACAACTCCATTTTTTGACTCAAACTCTTCCTGTCATTAGGCATTCCCTTCCATCTAGTGTTGCCTGTATAAATTCCACCCTTCAAGGCTTACTTCAAAGGCATCTTAAGTATATCTTGAGCTAGCATTAATTTTTCTCTTCTTTGCTCCTCTTGTACACCACATCCATCATAAGACATAGTGTTCTGCTTACTTAGTTGTGTAATGTCATTGAGTCACACAGTCGACACTGGAAGGAAGAGCTCTTTGAGATAATCCCATTTTCTTCCCTACATCTGCAAGTTTTAGGAGCAGGAATCAAGTCATATCTGTTTTTTAAAATTTTTGACTTGCCTTCTTCCTTCAGCCTGCACCAAAGTACCTAATTTACTGATTGCGAGGGGCACACTCACCCTCAGAATCCTGAAGGGGCATACCTTTGTATTTCAGTTTTACAAGAATTCGTGTGTAAAATTTTATTGGAATTTTCACTCTGTGGTACATTTTGTAGATTTAGTTAAAGCTTTGATTTTGGTATCATGTATAGTTTTAGGTTTATCTAGAGACATTATAAACATCCATGTGGAATTTAGACATCTTTCAGCATATTATTAGATGGCATTCATTCTTTAGTAGTTGTAATGAAATCATCCGGTCAAAGCAACCTACATTGTGCAACTTGTTTCTCGCTTTTATTTAACTACATTTAAATATCAAACACAGTAAACCTCTTATTTTTCTTGGTTGCTGAAGGTGTATCTCTAAGAGTGTGTCCCTCGATTAAAAAACAAGAAACAGCTCTGAAACGCATTCTGTTTGACCAAAGAGAAACTCCTACTGTTCACTCTTAATTATTACAGCTGACTTTAAGGTATTTTGTTAATTTATTCCAGCAGGTGTCAGTGCTGAGTCGAGGCAAAATCCTTTTTCCAATTGTAAAATTTTAATTAAGAAAATTAATGGGTCAGGCGATGAAAAGATTTTTTTTTTTTTTTCCTCTCCTATTTTCTGTTTCTCAGGAGTTCAAGATTCATTCTTTTCGGCTTCAAAAGAGGCGGGGTCTCGCTATGTTGCCCAGGCTGGAGTGCAGTGGCTATTCACAGGCGCGATCCCACTACTGATCAGCACGGGAGTTTTGACCTGCTCCGTTTCCGACCTGGGCCGGTTCACCCCTCCTTAGGCAACCTGGTGGTCCCCCGCTCCCGGGAGGTCACCATATTGATGCCGAACTTAGTGCGGACACCCGATCGGCATAGCGCACTACAGCCCAGAACTCCTGGGCTCAAGCGATCCTCCTGCCTCAGCCTCCCGAGTAGCTGGGACTACAGGCGCGCGCCACCGCGCCCGGCGCTCGAGAGCCGCGCAAGTTAACACTAAGAGGCTGAGCTGCGTTGACGTCATCAGCCGTGCCGGCCTAGCCTGTTTCCGAGACCGCCCCGATATACTCCCTCCAAACAGCATAGCCGCACTGCGCTCGCGTCATTGGTCGGCACTGCATTCTGGGTAAGCCGTGTCTTGAAAATTTGAAGAGCGCATGCGTGGGGTAGCTCCTTCCTTTTGCCTCGTTGCATCCGAGAGAGCAAGATGGGTCACCAGCAGCTCTACTGGAGCCATCCGAGGAAATTTGGCCAGGGATCTCGTTCTTGGTAAGAAACAGAATGTGGTTTTAGGGAAGGGTTGCACTCGGTTGTGACGCCGCCAGATCTCTCATGGAGAGGAGTCCGCCGCGCCTCGTGGGGGGGTAGACCGACTCTGGAGCCGTGACTGCCGCCATTACGGGCCTCTGACGGGTGGCGAAAGATCGGTGGTGCGGGTGGTGGCCCCCGAGTGCGGAATCCTTCCATTTCGGCGGCTCGCAGTAACGCCTTCTCTCCTTACAGCCGCGTATGCTCAAACCGGCACGGTCTGATCCGGAAATACGGCCTCAATATGTGCCGCCAGTGTTTCCGTCAGTATGCGAAGGATATAGGCTTCATTAAGGTACGCGGCCGCGGGGTTGTCTCCTCCCGGTTCTGTGAGCTGGGAACGTAGACACTTAATTATTTAGAGCTTTCGACCAACAGCGTTTTCTCTCTTAGTTGTTAGCGGGGCTTTTTGGGTTATCGGACAGCACTGTTGAAGAATTTGGACAGGCTAATGGGATAGATTTTACAGTCTCACTCCTTTTTACCAGTGGCAGTCAGTTTTAGAAAACACTGGAAATTAAGTTTCAGATCTCTTGAATCGTATCTAGACATTTTCCAGCGAAAAACATGTGTTGGCCACTGCCCGGAGACGTGAGATAGCATATCCTGGAATGAGCTTGAGAATGGGGGCCAGACAGACTTTAGGATTCAAGATAAAATCTCCTGACGTTAGTCCAGTCCCATGAAGTTCCGTTTCTGCCTGAGAAAAATAAATGGCAAGGTTGTTGTGTAAATTAGTTACGCATATGTGGAGCTGTCTTCACTTCTAAAATTTAGATAAATGCCAGAATGTTTTCTTCCCCGTATGGTGAAAACTACCACTTATTTTCTTGGCTCTTTGAGATATATAGTTACTGGTGTTACAGTATGATGTCGGGTAGACACAAAGTATCGTAGGGTTAGACTTTTAGTTTTGACCACTTAGCAAGTATATGCTTGTTACATTGTGGAAGTTCATGTATCTCACTCGGTGGGGTGGGAGGTGGTGTGTCAGTGATGAGAATGGACTCAAGCCCTTGAGCTAATAGCTTTGTGGCCTTGTTACTCAGAGGGTTAAATGAGTTAACGTACGAATGATTGCTATAGTAGGGTCTCTCACACATTGAATACCAAAGTACTAGCTGTGTAATTAGTTACCTACTTAACCAGCCTGAGGTTTTGGTAAAGATTTTTTTATGTAGTAGTGTTTTCTGGTGGGGAAGTTTTTGATGGAAGAAGTGAATACCAGTACTAAAGATTACAGTCTAGAATATAATAGTGGTTTGTGGAACAGCTTGTTGTAAACATTCAATACATATTTTAAGATTTTTAGAGCTTGGTGGCTAGTTTGGGTGGGTTAGATTTCTGGTTTGAACCTCATTCTTTTGTAATGAGAGCCAGTGTTTGTGAGAATAAAATAGGTATTTAAACATTTTGGATTAATATATTTCTTGTCCTTTTTTTTTTTTTTTTCTTTGCAGTTGGATTAAGTGAACTTCCTTGAATGGGTCATCCAAGATACCTACCTGCAGATAACCAAGATACCTACGTTAATGCCAGCTCATTGTACATAAAATAAAAATCCTCAAATTATGAGTGCTTTAAAGTGAATGGAATGGTCATTTGATTACAGGAATCTCCTTTTTCAAATGTGCTATTTTCTCAACGGTTCATCACCAACATATGTGGCTTACTATCTTTTAATGTAAAAGTACTCATGTTGAACTCTGCTAAAAATGCCAGCGTTGTTTTTATATTTCAAAAAAACATTTATTAACATAAAATGGCTTACATATGGGAGCATCCAGCATGTAACCCAAGTTAAGTGTCTCATAGGTAATAGATTTGCTGCGGTGAGCTAGGCAGTAGAGATAGAACTGTTGAAACATATTTTTTTGAAAACAAAACAAAACAAAACAAAACAAAAAAACTACTGAAACCTTGGCATTGCCCAGAAGTGCAGAGGTAGCGGTCCTAGCTTTTGGGGTAATTAACAGATGAAAGACTATAAGTTTGTCAAATGTTTGTATGTGGAAGGAGAGACCGGTGATTAAAAGTTCATGGGTCTTGTCAGCAAAATAAACTTGGATGAGGCAAAGGTGGAAGGAGGGAAACAAGTATGTTGGAAGGCAAGTGGTCTTGGCTCGGACTAGGATAAAAGGGAGTGTTTGAGGTTGTCTACAAACATGGCTTTAGAAGAGCAAGATGACAGGATTTGTTGTAAGCTTGGATGGGGGAGATACAAAATAAAGGATTCTAAGGGTTGGTCCAAGCAATGGGAAGGCTATAGTCCTTCCTGAGTGAGAACTGAAAATGGTTTGGGGAAGAAGAGTTAAGTTTAGGGCATAGTAAGTTGAAGGTGCTTTTAGACTTCCATATGGAGTTCCCAAGTAGATAAGCATTTGGGTACATTACTCTGGAATCGTTGGGAATTTGGGAGTGCTTGTACAATTTTGGTTGTCCTAAGAATATGAATAATACCTGCTAATTTGGGATCTCATTGTAACTAGAAGAGATCCAATTCCTAAAATCTAGGGAAAATCTATGGAGTGAATAATATATGAACAGGACTGTTGCGGGTTACTCCGGGACAGGTGGGAAGATGAAAAGACTGCAGGAGAAACCAAGAGAATGGCATACCAGAAGCCAAGCAGGGAGTGATCAGCTAACTTTCTAATAAACTTGGGTTGATACCGTGTCTTCTCAGGAAGGGAAGTGAGGCTAGAAATAAGTGGAACAGACACCTTAACTGATGGTGGTTAAGCCATCTGCAAAGTTCCAAAAACATGACAAATGTATTGCTACTGTAGGTGCTCATGGAAGTTGGGGACAACTGAAGCTTAACTATGATGAGCTTTTTGGCAAATATACCTTTGCTCCTAACCTTGCCCAGGAGTTGGGGATAATAAACCGTAGTTGCTGCTGGAGAGATGTTTGGGGGAAGAGCCAGGTTTCAAACTGTAAGGTGTAAAGAATATTGGAATATACCAAAGAATATTGGAAGAAGAGCTTGAAGTTGTAGGAAAGTTTCCGGTAAGGCAATGGAGCTGCTATTGCAGATAGGGTGGTTAAGACATGTACTAGCTGAGCAAATGTGGAAATTTCAGATGTGATAAGACTCCTACATCTAATGATTTTAGATAAATGAGGTTGAGAGATGCTTGGTTTGGTTTGTGACACTTGGATGAGCTGAACTCTGGTCTGGTGGGATGGTGCTATGTAAATACTTGCTCCCATATGTATTGTGTGTTGGCCAAGGGGACATGCCCTAGCCAGTCCTGGCCCTGTGTGTATGAGTGAATGGGAAGGCTGGTGTGGATTAGGTGGTCTGACTTCTCTTCTAGGAGTTGAATAACTTACTGCTTAAGACTTAACATGTATGTGCCAGAAAGGCTGAGTGCCTTAAGTGTGCTATTTTTTTTTTTCAAGTCACAGACTTTTTCATAGAATGCTCATTATACCACTGAGGAAAACAGGCTTAGAGTTGCAGTTATTTCATTACCAAAGTCTACCCAAGTAAAGTGATCAGAACTGGTCTAGAACTAGAGACTGTCCAATATCAAAGCTAATGTTCTTACTGCCTACTACGCACTCTTCCCCAGAAACAATTATATTAAGGCAGGAATTATTTCCATGTTTACTGCAGCACATAGCAACTGCCTTGTATATTAATAATAGGTCCTTAATTGTTGAGTTAAATTACCTACTAAATGAATGTTCAATGATGTTGATGGCAAAATACGACAAATCCATGACAAATCCAAACAACCATTGGAGCATAGAGAATATATTCTTAGATTTTGGGTCCCTTGACTTACTAAATTAGATCTGTATGGGATCTGTCAAGGACCTGCCAAGATTTTTGTTCAGCTTATTACTGAAACCAGTAAACTTTCAGCCTGTTCAAACAATTAAAAAACATTCCTAGTAGGTGAACCAAGGATGTTGAAATGAGCTTACAAATAAGTGTAAAACTGGCCTTTTCAACAGGAGAGGGAAGTAATTTGTCCACTGGGCAGAATTAGAAGTTGTCTCTGGGCAAGTATGTAACCTTCGGGCTGTAGACTACCTGGAACACAAAGGCTTGGGCCCCTCACCCCAAGATTGTGCTAGCCAGAGCTCTGATTTCCTTGAAAGACATCAGCAAACTTTTGGTCCATTTCAAAATCACAATTTTTCTCCATGGATTCTCAGACTTTTACCTATAATTGGTAAAATTTTCAAGTTCATGTATTGTGTCAGGCACAATGCTTTACTGGAATTAGACTCTTTAATATAACTCTGTGAGGTATAGCTCCTTTATTTTACAATGAGGCAACTGAGGCAAAAAGAATAAGTAACTTTTCCAAGATAGTATTGTAAGTGAAGTTCAAACTAAATAGAGTATCTCTGGAACTGCTGTTAACATTAAACTATAAATGTCCAGCATTTATGAAAAGCTTTGGTAAATTTTAGTAGTCTTTAAAATAACCTACTAGAGAAATAAATTTCAATACAAAGTAGAAAATTGCACATGTGGTGCAATTTCACAATGCTAAAAAACAAACGACACAGAAAATACAAGGAAATATACCAGTATATTAGCAGTGATTGTCTTTGGGTGATAGAATTACAGGTAATTTGTTTTGAAGCAGTTAGATTTAAGATTTATTTTGGGACGGGGTATCCAGTGAGTACTGCAGTATCTAGTGCCCCAGCTACTAATATTGCTAATGAGGCTTCTGATCCTTCCCAAACAGCTCATTCCATTTTTAGACTGCTCTGGTAGCAAATTTTTTCTTAGCCTTGCTATGATTCTTTCCATTGATTTCCACCCACTGGTACTATTTCTTTGTGCTCTGGTACAAAAGAAGTTTAATCTCTTTTTTCTGCAAGAAAAAAAAAATTAAATATTTAAGCATGGGGGCTCTCGTGTTTTTCCAGAATCTTCTTAGTTCAGGTTAATTTGTGATTGTTTCAACTGTCCCTCATAAGACACGATTTAAAGCTATCTCTGGTATTCTCTGAATTAATTCCACTCCATCTAGATCCTGATAGTGCCTAACATGACACTTTTCACAGGGCAGGCATGCAGTAAAAATTTGATGATTGAATGAATGAGCAGATTTGATTGACTTTAATTTGGCTGGGCATCAGTGTGTCTTCACTTTTTATGGGCCCTCTTTTTTACCATTACAGAAAGGCCAGAGACCATAGCCTTGGACAGCTATCTCCATGGCTAATGCCCCTGACAGTTTTAAAGCAGTCTGCTTTGCATAAGTTCTGCCTAGGACATAGTTCTTGTTGAAAACTATCCTTAATAATTGGTGCCTTAGAGATGTGGACTTTTAGATAGGCAAAACAAAGCTCTTCTAGGGTATAATTAAGAAGGGTTTAACAAGGTGATCAAATTCCCCGAATATCCACAGAAGTTGAAAAAAGGAAAAAGGAAAAGAAGGCTGAGCTACTAGATGTTTTTCAAGAGTTAATTTAGAAAATTAAAGGCTCAATTTGTTGATATCACAATATATGTTGTACAGGAGTGAAAGCTATATAGGAGCCAAGATTAGATTACTACCTGTGCTAGTTGCAGGTGTCCTTTGTCTTTCAGAGCTTTAACAGAATTGAGATTGGAAGTGACAAGCTTAATCTAGATGGGCTAATTATCATTTAATGTCTCAATTTATAGCCATTTGGTTAATTAGAAAATATGTTAAAGAAGCCAGGCTGACTTTTTTGTTTACTGAAAATCCTTTTGTTAAATTTAACCTGTTATGTATGTTGATGGTGACCACTTCCTCGGGCTGATTCCTATGAACAAATGCTGGATTCCCTGATGTATGGAAGGCCTGTAGAACCATAGTGCCTTCCTCTTCCCTTCATCACTTCTGCCACCATACCATCCCCCCCAGACCCCACCCCAATTGCCCTCGTTGTTCTTAGTCCCCTTAGGCTCTGGACACCTTTTCATTCTGCCTAGAAAGAGATCCCTGTCTGTATGTTTGGGAATCACTGATCTTCGAGCAGGGACTAAAATGTTAGTGGATCTGGAAGTGGCTGGTGTGGATCTCAAGTGGACTCCATTCCTATGGTTCAAAGGACACATTCAAGGAAGCTGTGTTCTGGGCTAAAATGACCCAATATTGTCTTCACTTCTGAATGTGTGCTATTGGTTACTTTCCTGGGCTCCTTTCTTCAGACCCTCGCCCTCCCATGTTGCTGTGGGTAACTCCTCCAGTGTCACCAGGGATTTTGATATCATTGGTGAGCTCCCTTGGTCAGAGAGCAGGGTGCTACTAAGCTGTTTTATTGTAAGGCTTTGCTAATTCACTTAATCTTAAAATATCTCCATAATAGCATTTACCAATAAGAAAAGGAGGGGTGAATGTCCATTGATAGAGATTGAACAGAGTGGCTGAAGTCTGGAGGAAAGGGAGGAGTGAAATGTCCACAAGGCAGGGAGAGAGTGGGGCTAGTGTTAAGAGAAAAATCATGCCTTCTCGGGTGCCTGGGTGTCTCAGTCAGTTAATAAGCCAACTCTTGATTTCGGCTCAGGTTATGATCTCGGGGTCCTGGGATCAAGCTCCGCTGAGGGCTCCACACTAAATGGGGAGTCTGCTTCAAGATTCTCTTTCCTTCTGCCCCTCCCCCTGCTCATATATACATACTCTCTCTAAAATAAGTAAGTAAGTAAATAAATCTTTTAAAAAACAATGCCTTCTTTCTGTTTGTCTATTACCATGGTTCTGGAGCCAGTAATGTGGGATATCACTGATTTCTCTGAACATAGTTTAGGACAGGTTTAAATTCAGGAGCTGACATTGTAACCTCTACTCTGTATAATCTAGGTTTCAGAATAGGATCTCTGTGAGTGTGTTTATGGTTTTTGATGATGTAGCAATGAAAGGAAAGAACAGTTTTGTTTAATAAAGTTGTAAGAGTATAAGTACCAGTAGCCAAATGCACATTATACAACCCAATAATAATTATGCTGATCGTGTAAACAGCTCCCCTGTGTAGACTAGCTGAGCCTCCATCACCGAACATCAAGCATTAACAGCAGGCGCTACAAAAATCAATAAAACTTCACCCAGGGAACCGAAGATATGTAGGTTACTAAAACTCCTAACAGCCATAAATAATGATATCTCATTATATTAATGCTAAAGGAGGTTTTGTTTTATTTCCTAAATAATAAAGAGATTACACATTAAAGCAATAGTTGACAAAGTGATAAACATTCATGGCAGCAAAGACAGATCAATAAAAGCACAAAATAAGAAATGGAACCTGTTTCTTGGCAATCTCATTAGCTGAACTTCATAGACTGAGTCTGGTCTACCTTGTGTTCTCTTTTTACATATCCACAAATTCCATTTTATGATGGCATTTGTGCATCTGTTCTTTCTTTGATGCTAATTAACTCCTATTACTATTCATGAAGATTAAGTGTGGACATCTAGCACTGATGATGTATTCAGCCAATCACCACAGGAAAAGGTTTGTGCAAATGAGTTCAAATATGGAACTTTTCTTGTAGGTAATCTCTTTAAACACAATTTCCTTTAAAGTTTTCTACATAGTCAGGAGTCTTTGTTATCTGTTTCCTGAGTATTCTAGCTTCTTTATTACTGACGGAGCAAATCATGACATTGAGTGCTCCTCATTTGGGTCCTTCATTATAGGTTTTCTAAATAATCTTATCCTTTTTTTACCGACTTTAATTTCTTCTTGAAAACCCTGCCACAAAGTTAAAAGCTGCTAAGTTGAAAAAAATTCCATTAATTTTATTGGAAAAAAGTTATGATGTATTCCATTGCGCCAGAAGATTCTCAAGTAATTTTCATAAATAGGAAAATATACCAATTAAACAATTAAGAAAGCTTATAAAAGTAATAACAATTTAAAAGGATGCTGACACCAAATGGTGTACAGAAATTCAATTCTGGCACAGATTCCCAAATTTAAAAAGTGCAATCTCAAAGCACTATGGGGTTAGTGTCTTGGGTATCCCAACGGGTGGCTTTTTCTAGAGACCAGTGTCCTATTTTCATTGCTGCTTTCCCTGTTCCAGTGTCCTTGCAACATTCAGGCTCTTGATTCAAGAGTGTTAGGCCTGCAGGTAGAGGTATGTAGCACTTCTGTGACTGACCGACCATTCAATCTCAGGATAGCACACCGAGGAAAAACAAAAATGAGTAAAACCAGACTGTTCTCCTTTATGAAGAACATTATTTATGGAATGAACTGTCAGTAAGAGTATCTTTTGTGTGTTTGTCATATATTACCTTTTACTGACATTTATCCTTCCAATTCATTCTAAACTTTTTAAAACTGGTGTGTCTCTCTCTTTAAATATTTTTTTTTCTTAAATTTGAATACAGAGAAGATGGTGGAATAGTAGAAGACATAAATTTTGTCTAGTCCCAGAAATTCAGCTAGATAGTTATCAAACAACTCTGAATACCTACAAACTCAACAGGAGATGGAAGAGAAGAACAACAGCAATTCTAGGAACAGAAAATTGACCACTTTCTGGAAGGTAGGATGTGCAGAGAAGTAAATCCCAAACAATGGGAAGATAGACCGTGGTGGGAGGGGCTGGCTTCTGGCAAGTGGTGGAGCAGTGGAGCACAAAATCAGAACTTTTAGAAGTCTTCCACTGAGGTACATTGCTCCAGAGGCTACGTGGGGGGTGGCGAGATCGGGGAGTAGAGCCCTCGCAGGGACAGCATGGTCTCAGGACTCTCAGGGGTCACAGAAGGACTGGGGGTGTCTGAGTGTGACAGAGCTGCTAAGTATATGAGTGGGGAATCTGGCTGCAGAGACAGAGCCGAGGAAGGGCTATCAACTCTGGGTTACCTTAAACCATGATCTGAGGCAAGTCAGGCCACTGCTCTTTGAGCAGGGACTCCACAAGTGGCAGATCTAGGGAGACCCTCCCCCATTCCTCCCTCAGGGGAGTGGCATGGCAACATGCTGCAGGAATCTGCTGGGTTTGGAGACTCCTAACGGGGCTGTGTGCCTGTGATAGAAACACTTGGTCACAGGCCGGGTGAGTTTAGAGCGTGGCTGGAGACCAGGGAGATGGGAGGGATTGACTGCTTTTCTCTGAGGACACACTGAGGATTGGGACCCTGAGCTCTTGGCTCCTACCAGGCCGGAGATTGGGAGGCTGCCATTTTCATTCTTCTCCAAAGATGTAGGGAAAGCTATTCAGGGAACAAAAGCTCCTGAGACCAAAATCAAGCAGATTACTTAGCCTGGCCCCTGGCAAGGGTGGTGCAATTCCGACTTGGGCAAAGACATTTGAGAACCACTGCAACAGGCCCCTCCCCCAGAAGATCAGCAAGAACATCCAGCCAAGTTTATTGATCAATGAGAACTGCAAAACACCAGAGCTAGGGGAATGCAGCACATAGAATTCATAACTTTTTAAACATGATTCTTTAGTCTTTCAAAGTTAAAATTTTTAAATTTTAGTTAATTCTATTTTTTGAAATTTTCCTCTTTTCTATTTTAACCTCTTTTAACTATTTTATCTTATCAGTACCTTTTTTTAAAAATCTTTTTAAATTTTCATTTTTTTAGTCATATTCTATCCCATCATTGTGTTTAAACTTATTTCTTGTATACATATACATTTATCTTTCTTTAAAATTTTGGGATACAGTTTCTTCTAATATACCAAAATATCTAAATCTAGCATATGGCTTTGTTCTAGTCTCCAGCCTCATCATATTCTCTCCTTTTTTCTTCTTTTCTCAACCAACTTCTTACCTCATCAATTCCTTCCTTAAAATATTTTTTAATTTTTATTGTTATAGTCATATTCCATCCCTTCATCGTGTTTACCCTTATTTTTGTATATATATAAGATTCTCTTTCTTTAAAATTTTGGGAGGCAGTTTATTCTAACAGAACAAAATACACCCAAAATCAAGTGTGTAGCTCTGTTCTACTCACCAGCCTAATCATGTGTGTGTGTGTGTGTGTGTGTGTGTGTGTATTCTTTTCCTTTCTTCTCCCCCTGGTTTTGGTCTCTTCTGATTTGGTTAGTGTATATTTTTCTGGGGTGGTTGTTACCCTTTGAATATTTTGTTCTCTCATTCTTCTGTTCTCTAGATAAAATGACAAGGCTGAAAAACTCATCTCAAAAAAAACAAAAACAAAAACAAAAACAAGAGGCAGTACCAACTGCTAGGGACCTAATCAATATGGGCGTTAATAAGATGTTAGAACAAGAGTTCAGAATGACAATTATAAAGATGCTAGCTGGGCTTGAAAAAAGCATAGAAGATACTAGAGAATCCCTTTATGGAGAAATAAAGTCCCTTTCTGGAAAAATTAAAGAACTAAAATCTAACCAAGTTGAAATTTAAAAAAAGCTATTACTGAGGAGCAATAAAGAATGGAGTTTCTTACTGCTAGGATAAATGAGGCAGAAGAGAGCAGTAGTGATATAGAACCAAATGATGGAGAATAAAGAAGCTGAGAAAAAGAGAGATCAACAACTACTGGATCACGAGGGGAGAATTCGAGAGATAAGTAATGCCATGAGACAAAACAATATTAGAATAATTGGGATCCCAGAAAAAGAAGAAAGAGAGAGAGGGCAGAAGGTATATTGAAGCAAATTATAGCAGAGAACTTCCCTAATTTGGGGAAGGGAATAAGCGTAAAAATCTAGGACACACAGAGAACCCCCCTCAAAATCAATAAAAATAGGTCAACATCCTGTCATCTAATAGTACAACTTACAAGTCTCAGAGACAAAGGGAAAATTACACTATCACTAGTCATATTCCCTATGCTGTGCCCTTTATTACTATGCCTTACTCATTTTATAACTGGAAGCCTGTATCCTCCACTCCCCTTCACCTGTTTTGCCCATCCCTCACTATCCTGATCTTTTCTGAAAATCATAGATTTATTCTCTGTACTTATAGGTCTTATTCTGCTTTTTGCTTATTCATTCCTTTTGTTTTTTAGATTCCATATATAAGTGACATTATATGATATTTACCTCAGTCTGACTTATTTCACTTAGCATAATATGCTCTAGGTCCATCTAGGTTATTGCAAATGGCATGATCTCATCCTATTTTATGGTTAAGTAATATCCCATGGCATGCTTGCTCATGTGATTGTGCATGTGTGTGTGTACACCAAACTTTCCCTATCAATTTTTTCACATTATTATTTCCCCATATATCAATGGACACTTAGATTGCTTCCATATCTTGGCTATTGTAAATAAAGCTTCAATAAACATAGGCGTGCATGTATCTTTTCAAATCAGTGTTTTCATTTTCGCTAGGTAAATACCCAGAACTGGAATTATGTTCTATTTTTGGGGTGCCTGGGTGGCTCAGTGGGTTAAGCCCCTGCCTTCGGCTCAGGTCATGATCTCAGAGTCCTGGGATCGAGTCCCGCATCGGGCTCTCTGCTCAGTGGAGAGCCTGCTTCCCTCTCTCTCTCTCTCTGGCTGCCTCTCCGTCTACTTGTGATTTCTCTCTGTCAAATTAATAAATAAAATCTTTAAAAAAAAAAAGGAATTATGTTCTATTTTTAATACTTTGAGGAACTTCCATACTGTTTTCCACAGTGGCTGCACCAATTTCTATTCCCACTAACAGTGCATGAGGGGTCCTTTTTCTCTGTGCCCTCTCCAATGCTTGCTATTTCTTGTTTGTGATTTAGCCATTCTCACAGGTGTGAAGTGATACCTTATTGTGGTTTTGGTTTTCATTTCCCTGATGATTAGTGAGGATGAACATTGTTTCATGTGTCTTTCGGCCATCTATATGTCTATTCAGGTCCTCTGCCCATTTTTAAAGCAGTTTTTGTTTTGTTTTGTTTTTGGTGTTCTGTAAATTCTTTACATATTTTGGTTTTTCACTCTTTATAAGATAAATCTTTAGCAGATTTCTTCTCCCATTCACTAGGTTGCCTTTTTGCTTTATTGATGGTTTTCTTTGCTGTGCAAGCACATTTTATTTTGATGTAGTCCCTTTTATTTTGTTTCCCTTGCCTCAGGAGACATATCTAGAAAAACCTTGTTATTGCTGATGTCAGAGGAATGACTGCCTGTGCTCTCTTCTAGAATTCTTATGGTTTCAGGTCTTACATTTAGGTCTTTAATCTATTTGGAGTTTATTTTTGTGTATGGTGTAAGAAAGTGGTCCAGGTTCATTCTTTTACATGGAGTATTCCCAGCACCATTTACTGAAGAGACTGTATTTTCCCTATTGCATATACTTGCTTCCTTCATAATAGATTAATTGACCATATAGCTGTGAGCTTATTTCTGGGCTCTCTATTTTGTTTAATTTTGTTTAATTTGCTAAACTTTTTTAAAAAATTGAGGTGTAACTGACATTTAATATTGTATAAGCTTCAGGTGTACCACATATTGATGGATACATTTATATATTGCATTAGGGTTATCACAGCATTAGGTAACATCTCCAACATTTCACGTAATTATCATTTCATTCTGTGGTGGGAACATTAAGATCTAGTTTCTTAGCAACTTTGAAGTATATAATGCAGTATTGTTGTAATCACAATGCAGTGCATTCAATCCACAGAACTTGTTCATCTTCTGACTGCAAGTTTGTACCCTTTGAGCAACTTCTCCCTGATTACCCCTATCCCACAGCCCCTGGCAAGCACCAACCTATTCTTTATTTCTACCAGTTTGATTTTTTTCAGTTTGCACATATAAATGATATCAAACAGTATTTGTCTTTTTCAGTCTGACTTGTCTCACTTAGCATAATACCCTCAAGGTTCCATCCATGTCATAAATGACATAATTTCCTTCTTTTTCATGGATGAATAATACTCTTTGTTTATATATATATACAGATTCATATGTATTTGTGTATATATATACACACACACATACATACATATATTTATATATTCTCACATCTTCTTTGTTCATTCATCCCCTTGATAGATGCTTACATTGTTTTCATATTTTGGCTATTATGAATAAAATATTGGGATACAGATACCTCTTGATATCCTTTCATTTCCTTTGGATATATATCTAGAATGGGATATCTGGATCATATATGATATTTCTATTTTTAATATTTTGAGGAAACTCCATACCGTTTTCCATAGTGACTGCACCAATTTGCAAGCCCCCAATAGTGCACAAGGGTTTCCTTTTTCTCCATATCCTAGTCAACACTTGTCATTTCTTGTCTTTGATGATAGCCATTCTAACAGGTGTGAGGTGATATGACATTGTGGTTTTGATTTTCATTTCCGTGATGATTAGAGATGTTGAGCACCTTTTCAAGTATTTGATGGCCACTTGTATGTCTCTTTTGGAGAAATGTTTATTCAGTTCCTCCTCCCATTTTTAATTGCGTTGTGTGTTTTTTTGTTATTGCATTGTATGAGTTTTTTTTTTTTTTTTAAGATTTATTTTTAGGGAGAGAGTGTGAGAGCAGGGATGGGGTGGGCAGGGGGGGAAAGAATCTTCAAGCAAACTACCTGCTGAGGGCAGAGACTGATGAAGCACTCAATCTCATGACCCATGAGATCCTGACCTGACCCAAATCAAGAGTTAGACGCTTAACCAACTGAGCCACCCAGGCACCCAGTGAGTTCTTTATATATTTTAGATATTATCCACTATCAAATATATGATTTTCAAATATTTCCTCTCATTCTTTAGGTTGCTTTTTCATTTTGTTGATCATTTCTTTTGCTGTGCTGAAGTTTTTTGGTGTAGTCCTACTTGTAGATTTTTGCTTTTATTGATGGTGCTTTTTGTTTCATACCTGAAAAATCATTGCCAAGACCAATATCAAAGAGTTTTCTCCTGTGTTTTCTTCTAGGAATTTTAATGGTTTCAAATCTTGTGCTTGTTTTTAATCCACTTTGAGTTAATTTTTGTGAGTGGTCTAAGATAGGGGTCAAATTTAATTTTTCTGCATGTAGTTATCCAGTTTTCCCAGCACCATTTATTTTATTTTTTAAAGAGTTCTTAAATTTATTTGACAAAGAGAGATAGAGAGAGGGAGAGAGAGAGTATAAGAAGAGAGAGAGGGAGAAGCAGACTCTCTGCTGAGCAGGGACCTCCCCCACTGCCCCTGATGTGGGGCGCCATCCCAAGACTCTGGGATCATGACCTGAGCTGAAGGCAACCACTTAACTGACTGAGTCACCCAGGTGCCTCTCCCCCACTCCAACTTATTTTAGAGACTGTCGTTTTCCCTTGAATATTCTTGGCTCCTTGGCAAATATTAGTTGACTATGTATGTAGGAGCTTATTTTTGTGGTCTTGATTCTGTTCCACTGTTCTATGTATGTGTCTTTTTTTTTTTATATCAGCACTATCCTGTTTTGATTACTCTAGGTTTTTAGCTTGAAACCAGGAATTGTAATGCCTCCAGCTTTATTCTTTTGCAGGATTGCTTTGGTTATTTGGGGTCTTTTGTGATTTCATACAAATATTAGGACTGTTCTATTTCTGTGAAAAATGCCATTGGAGTTTTGATAAGGATTGTGTTCCTCTCTAGATGACTTTGGGTTGTATGGACACTTTAATTATTAATTTTTCTAGTCCATATATATGGGATATCATTCCATTTATTTGTGTCTTCTTTAATTTCTTTCATTAATGTTTTATAGTTTTCAGTGTACATATTTTTCCTCCTTGGTTAGATTTAGACATAAGTGTTTTATTGTATTGACACTATTGCAAATGGGATTGTTTACTTAATACTTTTTTCAATTTGTTGTTAGTGTGTAACAATACAACTGATTTTTTTATGTTGACTTTGTGTTCTGGAATTTTACTGAATTCAGTTCTAGTTTTGACAGTTGTGTGTGTGTGTGTGTGTGTGTGTGTGTGTGTATGTGTAGGCGTTAGGGTTTTCTGTAGATAATATCCTGTCATCTGCAAACAGACAACTTCCTTTTTTTTTTTTCCTTCTGAGAGAGATAGAGGGAAAGCATAGGTGCGTGAGTGGGATCGGGGGAGAGAAAAAGGGAAAGGGAGAGAGAGAATATTAAGCTGGCTCTGCTCCCAGCAAGGAGCCTGTCCTGGGGTTCTCACAACCCTGAGGTCATGACCTGAACTGAAATCAATCAACCTGAGTTGGTTGCTTAACCAACTGAGCCACCCTGGCACCCTGTTGAGCCACATTTTTCTTTGAGAGCGCCTGTATGTATGCATGTATGCATGCATGAAATCTGTTCTTTCCCCTAGTTAATACATCTTATATCAGCTTGATTTGCAGGCTCCAGGCACTGAAACTTGGAAAATAGGAGAAGAGTTGTTTTGCCCTCACCTATAAACTCCAACAGCTCCTCTCTCTATTTATTCTCCCTGAAGCTGAATGGCACCCTTCCTGCCTCAGGGTAAGTTGTTTCTGCCCACCTCCCACCTTCAGTTCAAAGCACCTCTCCATCTCCCCAGTGGTTTCTCACGATATTGTCTGCGTTTTGACGGTTTCCCTTTATAGTTCCTCCAGAGTTCATCTGGGAGTCGGGAGTCCTCAGGAGTTCAGTGAGAGTGGGAAATGGAGCTGGAACAGTAGTATTCTTAATTTGTTCTTTCTGTGGAGACAATAAGGTTGGACTGCTCTTGGGAATATCAACAATGAGAAGTGTGCTTAGACTTTGGGGGCAGCCTTAAGACTGAGGGAGAGGTGAGTCTCCAATGTAATTAAAGTGTTTTCTGGGGCATCTGGGTGGCTCAGTGGGTTAAAGCCTCTGCCTTCGGCTCAAGTCATGATCCCAGGGTCCTGGGATCAAGCCCTGCATTGGGCTTTCTGCTCAGTGGGAGCCTTTCCCCCTCTCTTTCTGCCTGCCTCTCTGCCTACTTGTGATCTCTGTCAAATAAATAAGTACAATCTTAAAAAAAAATTAACAAAAAATAAAGTGTTTTCTTTTTATCTTTGATTACAAAGTCTTTAGGCTCAATTCCTACTCTATTATTATGAGATTTTATAGTTACGAATTTCAAGTAAAGGAAATGTCGAGAATAATAATAATAATAATAATAATATAATTATCATTTGTTTGAATGTTTTATAGTCATCTCTCTCTACCAGACACTTTAAAATCCTCACAAAAGCTCCGAGAGGGAAGAGCTTAATATCTCATTTTACACATAAGTAAATTTGAGGCTCAGAAAAGTCAGGTCAATTGCACAGAAGTAGAGCTGGGATTTGAATTCAGGCTGTCTGACTTCAAAGTGTAAGGTCTTGGGTGCCTGGGTGGCTCAGTGGGTTAAAGCCTTTGCCTTTGGCTCAGGTTATGATCCCAGGGTCCTGGGATCGAGCCCCGCATCGGGCTCTCTGCTCAGCAGGGAGCCTGCTTCCTCCTCTCTCTCTCTGCCTACTTGTGATCTCTGTCTGTCAAATAAATAAATAAAATCTTAAAAAGAAATGAAAAGTTCTTTAAAAAAAACAAAACAAAACAAAAAAACAAAGTGTAAGGTCTTAATTACACACTGCTCTACAGGCAAAGCACATGGGATGTTAAATAAATTGTGGGGTTTTTCTCCTCCCCACAGTGATGTCTCAGTTTTAGGGAAACTCTGGGTACAGTTTGGTTGTTTGAGTTTCTGCATCTATGCTAGGCTATGTTTTTGGAATATCCTTATTTAAGAAAAGGAGAAGTAACCACTGTGCTTAACAATTTGTCCATAATAAGGTATCCGAGGTTCCCGACCATGCTGAAAAAAAGCGTGATTCATCCAAGCTGGCTTAATTAGGTAACTGGAAGATCACAGGATTCTGTGGGCCCACAGGTCACCCCTTCGATGACACTCAGGCTATGTGGCTCAGACCTGAGGCTGAAACCCTGTCTGGAGAGCTGTGTTGGCCTTTCTTTTGTAGAATGAGTCTGGGTACTTCAGCAAAATCCAAAGGGACTTACATCTCTTTTTCTTTCTGCTACCTGATTTCCACTCTTTTCCGAAATTGCCTGGAAAGAAAAGAAGTTCTCTTAGAGGATTAAAAAACCCTATAGTTCATAACTCTTTTACAGATAAAACAAATTAATTAATGAGAGAAAAAGTAAGATGTTACGGCCAGTTCGAAAGGGAAGTTCAAAGAGCAGAGGCAAAAATAAGCCAGGAAATAAATTTGTAAGTGGATGCATACTGGTTTATTTTAAGGGTAGAAGGAAATCAACTGTGCTGCAGTAGGCAGAATTCATTTGCATGTCTGTAGACAAAAATTCTTTGCACTGCTATCAGTTATTTACAGATTTATAAGCAGATCAAAGAGAACCCCATAGAATCAGATAATCCAGAACAAGAATGCTGTAAATAGCACACATTTGGAAGCACTCAGAAATCCTTTTGGTCCATTTCAAAGTTTATCACAATTTTTCCCTGACAGGTCACATTGCATATCTGATCACTTTTGTACTTACTTATTTCTTGTAATTATACTCAGTCATTGAAAGTGGATTATGCAATGAGAAATGTACCTTTTTTTTTCCTTCAGTCATTCTAAACTAAAAGCATCTTAGAACTAGATGCCTTAATAGAAAGAAATTTGTTTAAATGTGTGCACGCACTCGCATGCGTGTGTCTGTGCGTGCACGCATGGGCGTGTGTGTGTGTGTGGCAGGGACCCTTTGGCAAAGCAGAAGAACATTAGGACCTTCATTGTAACCGAGCACAAGCCTGTTAATAAGAAAGGACCAAATTCATAGGCGTATACTCACGTCCCATTCTGGGTGCGAACAGACTTATCTCCACTCTGCTACTCACGTGTTCACACTGATGGTTACGGGACCTCTAGCCTGAAGGAAATGAGGACATTTGTTTGTTGAGGTTGGTGACTTTACTGAAACACATGGTTTTAATGTGATTTCAAACACAGGTTCAAGCCTAAACAGATTTCTCTCATTTCCTGAGGGGTATGCCACCATTTTCTAGGAACAATAATATTTCTACAAAAATACTATTCTTGGTAACTTAGGGGTAGCAGGGTTAAAGAAACTGCTGTTACAGAACAGGCATAGACTATTAGAAAAAGCTTTCTCTTCAAATAAATTTATGGGATTTAGTCAAACACCAGATGGATGCTTGGGGTTGTATCTGTTGGTCTTTCATGTTAACCTAAGTCTAAAATCTGCATTCCAGATTCTTGAAAAAAATTAATGCTATTGCATTGATTTTTTTTTTAAAACAAGCAGAAATCTCTCACAAAATTGTAGATTGACTTTTCATACAAGGCCTTCTTCTTCTTGAGGAGGAGACATCATATTTCATGTTATTCACATGGGGTGTAAGTGTGTGTGTGCATGTGTGCATGTGAGTACGTGTATAACATCACTGAACATTGTTAAATGACTTAAAATAATGTGTTTTAAACCAAAGCAGTGCTTAGTCCTAATATACCCCAGCAGAGTCCCATGAACAGTTATATAGGCTTAAGAAGCTAGATGGCAGAGTGATCACACAGTTAAAACGCTTTATTTGGAGTTGCAGAGAGAGCTAAGTCCTATCTTCAATTAAAAAAAAAAAAATGAATTCCTGCTTACCTGTCTGAATGGTAGAAAAGAGGTAAGTTGGTGTGATGGTTTCAGAGGAATAATTTCTTTTCCAGCTTTTCTGAGATATGATTGACCTATAACATTGTATATGTTTAAGGTTTGCAATGGGTTGATGGGATACATTCATATATTGCAAAATGATTACTGGCAAAGCATCAGCTAACACCTCCATTCCGTCACATAATTACCATTTCTTTTTTGTGGTGAGAAAATTTAATTCTCTTAGCAGCACTCAATATATGATACAGTATTATTAACTATAATCACCATGCTCTACATTAGATCCCCAGAATTTATTAATCTTATAACTGGAAGTTTGTACCCTTTGACCCATATCTCCCTATTTCTCCCACCCTCTGTTTTTAAGAGGAACAGATTTTAAGATTCAAAAAATCAGGAAAATCTTCCCCATGCCAGAGGTTTGAACATGGAAACCAAAGTCATGCATTAGGGTTCTTTATAGAGTGATGGGGGGATGCCTGGGTGGCTCAATTGGTTAAGTGGCTGCCTTCCGCTCAGATCATGATCCCAGTGTCCTGGGATCGAGTCCCATATCGGGCTCCTTGCTCGGCAGGGAGCCTGCCTCTCCCTCTGCCTCTCTCTCTGCCTGCCACTCTGCCTGCCTGTACTCTCTCTATCTCTCTGACAAATAAATAAATAAAATCTTAAAAAAAAAAAAAAGAGTGATGGGGATGTATTCAAGGCGTGGAGCTGGCAGAAGCCTGGACAAGGAGTGTCTTCCGAGCCCTTCCAATGATTAGCCTGTGTTATTTAAGCTTCTATCCTCTGTATTTCTTTCTCCTCCTTCTGGCTCTCATCTGTAAAGTGTGCATCAACTCCTTTAAGTTATGATCCTAAGTAACAAATGCAAATGACTTGAAAGTACTCAAGAAAACTGATGAAAAGGTGATACAACCATGGAAGCCTATATATAACAGGGTTAACCCTGCCCAGGAACTCTGTGGAGTTACCAAGCTTCAAATCCTCACTCCTATAATCTTGGTCTAGTTGTACAGTTCTCCCGAGTCCCAATTTTCTTATTAACAAGCATGGAGGTTATAATAGTACCCATGTCGCAGAGTTGCTGTGAATATGTTTAATGTGAGGATTGACCAATGTGTCTGGTGTATAGCCAACAGTTCATACATGATAGTCATTATTACCATGGCCTTTGATAATAGAGCTTTGCCCTTAAATGCGCACATTTCCTTAGATCCTCATTGCCATTCTGTAAGGCAGGCACTGTCGTCTCCATTCATTTACTTACAATGGCGACTGGGCCCGAGAGGTTTATCAGTCTGAAAGGAGGAGCCTGGACTTGACCCAGACTGGACCCATGTTTGGGACTCTTCCCAGTCCCATGTTTAGGACTCTTCCCAGTAGCCATTTTGCTTTCTAAAAATAAGCACAACTACAAAAACACTCCAGGAAGGTAAAACAACTTCATGGTTGAAGAGATAGAAGAGTTGCTCATGCCCAGTCCCTGAGCTGGGGGGGTCTATAGGACAAGGGCACACCCAGAATTCAAGGTGTCTAGTCTACATCCCCTGGAGGGGAGCAGAAGGTGACTAGAAAAGCCTCAGTTAGTTCCAGTGCCCTCAGTGTGGGCTTGGTGAGGCTGCTTTGAGATCCTTGAAGGCAAATATCTTCTTCATTTTTGTATCCCATTTCTAGTGTGTGGCATGGTAGGTGCACAATAAGTGTTTCTTGACCTCTATGTACCAAACCCTAGGAAGGAATCTTCTTTCTGTTATAATGACTATGTTGGGATAGGATAAAAGTTACCAATGAGAGGGTATTTGTGGACTCCCCATTCATCCTGAAGCCCATCTAAAGAATTCTTCAAGGCCCAACCTCTGTTCTCTATACCCTTTTTTACTGGGAGATATTTCTCTCTCTCTCTCTCTCTCTCTCTCTCTGTGTGTGTAAATTACACTCCTGTATTAGTCAGCTTGGGTGACGTCTCTCTTGCAGGCTTGCAGACATTTGTCTTCTCAGTGACCCTCCCATAGCCTCTTCTCGGTGTGTGTATGCACACCTGTTCTCTCTTCTTACGAGGACACTAGTCCTATTGGATTGGGTTCCCACCCCTGTGACCTTATTTAACCTTAATTGTGTCCTTAAAGGCCATGTCTCCTAATATAGTCACATTGGCTGTTAGGGCTTCAACATAAGAATTTTGTGGGGTGGGGGATACACCAATTCATATCAGCCCTCTTCAATATTAATCAAGGAATAGAAATACAGAAGAGATCTCTTTAAAAATATTTTTACCCCTGAACACTGTACTTCTTGGACTGTGGCACAGTTCCAGGGCTGGCTAGCAGGGGTCCACAACCTTTTGTTAGGTCCACAAAAGTGTCCTAACTAGCAGACCCGCCTGCAGACGTACTTACATAGCTGGAGGAAGGTATCCTGGAGCACAGATTCTCTTTGGCTTTGTTTCGAGTACAAAGCTAGTTGACTCACTTCTGTTGTCTTATTCCTCACACATTTTTTTAAAGTTACTATTTTAATTCCGGTTAGATAGCAAACAGTGTCATATATATGTTTCCGGTGTACAATACAGGATTCCGCACTTCCATACAGTACCACGTGCTCCTCATGCGTGCACTCTTTCATCACCAACACCTATTTCACCCATCTCCCACCTAGCTCCCCTCTGGTAACCAGCAGTGTGTTCTTGATAGGTAAGAGTCTATTTCTTGACTTGTCTCTCTCTCTCATTTTTTTTCCTTTGTTCATTTTTTTTTGTTTCTTAAATTCCACATATGAGTGAAATCATGTGGTATTTGTTTTTCTCCCACTGACTTATTTTGTTTAGCATTGTATATTCTAGCTCCATCTATGTTGCAAGTAGCAAGATTTCATTCTTTTTTATGGCTGAGTAATATTCCATTGTATATAAATATACCACCTCTTCTTTATCCATTCATCAATGGATGAACATTTGGGCTGCTTCCATATCTTTTTTTTTTTTTTTTTAAAGATTTATTTATTTAGGGGTACCTAGGTGGCTTAGTCGGTTAAGCATCTGCCTTCAGCTCAGGTCATGATCCCAGGATCCTCGGATAGAGCCCTGCATTGGACTCCCTGCTCATTGGGGAGCCTGCTTCTCCCTCTACCAAAGCTCTGCGTGTGCTCTCTTTCTCTAATAAATATCATGACCTGAACCAAAATCAAGAGTCCGACGCTCAACTGTCTGAGCCACCTAGGTGCTCCTTGTATCTTAACTTTTGTAAATAATTCTACTGTAAATATCAGGGTGCATGTATACCTTTGCATTAGTGGTTTTGTATTCTTTGGGTAAATACCCACTAGTGTGATTGCTGTATCATAGAATAGTTCTATTTTTAATTTTTTGAGGAACCTCCATACTGTTTTCTGGAGTGGCTGAACCAGTTTGCATTTCCACCAGCAGTACATGAGGGTTCCTTTTCCCCCCCATGTCCTCACCAACATTTGCTTCTTGTGTTTTTGGTTTTAGCCATTCTGATAGGTGGGTGGCAATATCTTACTGTAGTCTTGGTTTGCATTTCCCTGATGATCAGTGATGTGAATATCTTTTCATGTGTCTGTTGGCCATCTGGATGCCTTCTTTGGAAAAATATCTGTTCATGTCTTATGCCCATTTTTAAATTAGATTATTTGTTTTTTGGGGTATTGAGTTTTGTAAGTTCTTTATATATTTTGGATACTAACCCTTTTTTTGAAATACTGACCCTTTATCAGATGTGTCATTTGCAAATATCATCTCCCATTCTGTAGATTGCCTTTTAGTTTTGCTGATTATTTCTTTTGCTGCACAGAAGCTTTTTATTTTGATATAGTCCCAATAGTTTATTTTGCTTTGGTTTCCCTTGCCTCAGGGGACCTATCTAGAAAAAAGTTGCTGTGACTGATGTCAGAGAAATTACTGCTTGTGTTCTCTTCTAGGATTTTAATGGCTTCAGGTTTCACATTTAGGTCTTTAATTCTCACTTATCTTTTTGATTCCTTCCTCCCCAATGAAACCCAGAAAGGATGTTTTAACACTGTTTGCATTTCTGGATTGTTTAGTCAATGTATGGAACTACATTTAAATTTTAAGCCTTGATCTCTAATTACAGAAGGAAAGACTTGTCATGAATCAGCAGGCTGATGGGGAGAGATTTTTTTGCATTACCCTAGGCCTCCTTTTTTTTTTTTTTTTTAAAGACTTTATTTGAGAGGGAGAGAGAAGGAGAGAGAGCATGCACTTGTACACAAGTGCAAGTAGGGGGAGGGGCAGAGGGAGAAGGAGAAGCTGACTCCCTACTGAGCGGGGACCCTGATGAGGGTCTAGATTGCAGGACCTGGGACCATGACCTGAGCTGAAGGCAGATGCTGAACTGATTGGGTCACCTAGATACCCCTAGGCTTCCTTTTTATATCAGCCCTGAGAATACAAATTAGTCTCTTCAGATAGGGCCAGGAAGAGGTCAAGGGATGTGCCTCCTCTCTAGGGGGCACCCCAGTCTGTGAGAACTGATGAACATCTGCTCCTGTATCCTGGAGAACCCTGCCCTGGCACCAATTCCATGGCTGGCTTGTCTCTACTTCTCCTGGCTGCCTCTCCTTGCTGTGTAAATCCAGCCTTCTTTTTAAACATTGCTAAACCTTACCCCATCCTTCCTCTCCTTTTAAAGATCAGGACTCCCCAGTGTACATTTTGTAATTTTTTTTTTTTTTTTAATTTATCAGAGAGAGAGACGGGGAGAGCAAGCACAGGCAGACAGAATGGCAGGCAGAGACAGAGGGAGAAACAGACTCCCTGTCGAGCAAGGAGCCCGATGTGGGACTCGATCCCAGGACGCTGGGATCATGACCTGAGCCGAAGGCAGCTGCTTAACCAACTGAGCCACCCAGGCGTCCCAACATTTTGTAATTTCTATCTAGTTGTTCTGGAAGAGCTGATAATTAGAAGCAAATGGCTGTTATCTAATACTGTTTCAGTGTCGAACCTTCTCCTCTTACCACCTGTCCAGAACACAAGGCTCTATTTCTTATGTTAGTTTCATTTCTGATCAGTTTCATTTCTGGTCATTTCTGATAATACTGTGTTGGAAGTGTATCCTCTTCAGTCATAGGAACACTTGTAGAAAATACAAAGGAAGCTGCAAGGAAAATTAGGCTCACCCTGTTGAACCCTAAATGTGGCTGACATGTTTTTGTTCAGTGTTTTTCACTGGTATTTCCTTGTATTATTTTAAAATTCAGCATCCGCATTACTGGGCCTGGATGGAGGTCTATTGGTAAAATACTTACAACAAAAATCACAGTGTCAATGGATAAAGCCTGCTTGGGCTAAATGACACCACACACGGAAAGAGAAGGAACAGCCTGGAAAGCATCTCTTGGTGAGGGTCAGAGACCAGGCTGCGAGAGCTCTCTAATGAAGGAAAGGGCATTGTGGGCTCATGCAGCCAGGACTATGCGGAGGCCCTCCTTGGAGAGGCCTGCTGGGATCAACAGGAAGGGAGGGTATAGGGGTGGAAAGAGGAAACGGATGTGGGGGCAGGAGACCAAGAGAGCCTGGCAGAAGAACTGATCCTTGTGAAGAGTAATGCTAGCTTAGTAGTTCAGAGTTATGGAGCCCCTCCCCGTGCCTGGCACAGCTTAAAGCACTCCTCAGACATTTTCTCATGTAATGCTTACCAGTGACCTTGGGAGGCAGCTGACCTTATCCTTATGAGAAATGAAGTTCAGTTCAGAGAGGTTAGCTCACTTGCTCAGGGTGACCCTACTGTGCTGGAAGCCCGTGTTCTTTTTTTTAAGATTTTATTCATTTATTTGACAGAGATCACAAGTAGGCAGAGAGGCAGGCAGAGAGAGAGGAGGAAGCAGGCTCCCTGCTGAGCAGAGATCCCGATGCGGGGCTCGATCCTAGGACCCTGAGATTATGACCTGAGTCAAAGGCAGAGGCCTTAACCCACTGAGCCACCCAGGCGCCCCAGAAGCCCATGTTCTTAACTGCCGATGGAGTCCCTGTGGAAAAGGGGCGTAGGCCAGGTTGGCAGGAGAAAAGACATCCCAAACTTGAGAACACTGGGGAATTCGATGACTTAGGAAAATGAGAACGTGTTGTTCAGAATGGAAGCATCCCCGGTTCACAGGGAATCTGGACTGTACTGGCCCCGATAATTCAGAGCTGGCATTTTGGGCTGCGTGCAGTGAAGAATGATGCCTCGCTCAGCCGGTAGCTCTTTCCTGGAAAATGAAAACAGAATGAATCCACTGTGGTTTCCTCAAGGACAGGGCTGAGCATTTACGTGGGGGGCCAGGGGTGGTGGTGGTGGGATATTAGGTAAAGGGAGGCAGAGTGGGAGTAAAAGGAAGCACTCAGAGTAGCTTCAGAGAAGGCAGAAATAATAATGCAAACCCAGGAGAGGTAAGGGGGTGGGCCAGAGCGTTCAAAACCCAGGGACGTTGTTATTGTTATAACCAAAGAGAGAGCAAATGTTGGAGGGAAGCATTTCCTACTAATAAAGATATGAAATAACTGAGGGGTTGGCAGTAGCTGAGAGGCCGTCTTCTTTGAAAAACATGGGGCTAAAAGGAATTCCCCTTTTCTATTTGCATAGCACTTTATAGTTTGTCGGCTGCTTTTTCATGTATGGTCTATTTGAGAGCGTGCTGTGAAGTATGTCATTTTCATTAGCTTGTGACAAATAAGGAAGGATGTTTCATTTTTTAAAAATTTCTTTTTTTTGTTTTTCCTAGTAGACTTCAAGCCCCACATGGGGCTTGAACCCATGACCCTGAAATTAAAAGTCACATGCTCCACTGACCTAGCTATTTACACACCCCAGAAGTATATTTTAGAAAGGAAAGGTCTTATTTGAGGTCCTATGACTGGTTAGCTAGAGTGGAGGCCAGGAGTCTTTGGTCTCATCATAACCCCAGGAGAACATGTGGGGCCCTCCCAAAGTAATGAACACATTGGGAAAGAAGCTACAGGGCTGCCTTGGAAAAGCTGAACTCCGTGGAAAGGTTCTGGGGAGTCTATTAGTGTATAATGAATGACTTTGTAAAGTTTCTTGAAATCCTTCCAGTTAAGACTGAATTCACAGGAACATCGTATTGATTTATATGCAGGTGACCAGAAAAAGCAACTCTGAATACAAAGAATTTGAATTATCTGATACCCCTTGTTCTAACAGCAGAAGAGGAAAGCATTCATTCTTGATTAAAAAAAAAAAAAAAAAAAAGTCCGATGATTTGCCTTTGGTCTTTTTCCTCAAGGAAAATACTTTTCTGTTTTCACTCTCTCTTTAATGATAGCACTTTGCATTTGTTCAAAGTGACTGAGTTCCTCGTGGAAGGGCTCCCTGCAGTGAAGAGCCACCTCCGTGAGCTTAGGGTGCCAGTGTCACTACTAAGCTTGCTGTAGTTCATAATATTTATTTCTGCTCTTTTCCATATTGGCACCCTGGCATTTGTGTTCTCCAATTTGCTTCTCCTGACACTCTCTATAGACACAGGTGACTCCATTGCCAGCCCGTCTGTCTTTCTTGTTCACGGTCTCTGTGTTTCTCCCTTGTTCTTCAACCAAACCCCTGATAATCAGGAATTTGACTGTCTTCCTACATTATTCATTGCTTGTTGCAGTGTAATAAATCACTGCAGATTTGGCAGCTTTAAATGATAAACATTTATTATCTCACAGTTTTGGGGAATCAGGAATCCAGACATTGGCTCAGAGTCTCTCACGAGGTTGTGGTGAAGGACTTGGCCAAGCTGCAGCCATCTGAAGGGCTGGAAGATGCATTTTCAAGCTCTCCCTCATTGGGCTGTTGACAGGAGGCTTCCTTTCCTTGCCATGTGAGACTTTCTATAGGGTTTCCTGTCAGCGATCCAGGAGAAAGGAGGTTGTGAGGGCACACCAGAGGGAAACTCTGGTCTTTTTATAACCTACTCTTGGAAGTGACATACTATTACTTCTGTCCTATTCTGTTCAATAGGTGTGGTTCAGTAAGTCCAGTCCCATACTCATTCAGAGGGAAATGAAATTCTCCTTCTTAAGGAAGGAGGACCAAAGAATTTATGGACATATCTTTAAAACCATCGTACTAGGTAATTATTGATGGTATTACAGCTATGTGCTAGACACTGTGCTTAGCTTTGGGTTTTAACAAGGTCTCCAGCTGCATGATAATTTTAGTGTAGAGTGCAAGCTCTTTTCTTCTTTCTACGTCCCTTCTATTCCCTTTTGTCCAAGAATGCACCACTGAGAACTCATCTTTTTTCGAATTCTCTGCTAATGGCTGCTGGTGGTTAACAGCCTGACATAGTGGCTGATAATTTTCATTAGATCTGGAGCACCAGGGCTGGAGGAAACTGAATCCTTTTATTAAAATTAGAAATCCATCTGAAGTTCTTGGAGAGCCAGTGATTTTGTAGTTGTCTTATAGTTCTTAGATAGTCTAATCTTTTTTTTTTTTTTTTTAAAGTCTTTTCTCTTTACTTTTCAGTTTTGGATGTTTCTATTGACATATTCTCAAATGCAGAAGAGTTCTTCTATTGCTGTGTCCAGTCTCCTAATGAACCCATCAAAGGCATTTTTCATTTCGGTTTCAGTGGCTTTTTTTCTTTTAATTTATTTATTCATTTTAAATAATCTCTACACCCAATGTGGGGCTTGAACTCACAACCTTGAGATCAAGAATCACATAATATTCTAACTGAGCTAGCCAGGTGCCCCTACCATGGTTTTGATCTCTAGTATTTTTTTTTTTTCTCTTAGATTTCCCATCTTTCGGCTAACATTAGCCATCTGTTCTTGCATGTTGTCTATTTTTTTCCCCATTAGAGCCTTTACCGTATTAAACAGAGTTGTTTTAAATTTCTAGTTGATAGAACATCTCTGCCATGTCTGATTCTGATTCTGTTGTTTGCTCTGTCTCTTCAAACTGTGTTTTTGCCTTTTAGTATACCTTGTAATTTTAGGTTGAAAGCAGGGCATGATGTATTGGATAAAAGGAACTCCTGCAAAAAGTCCTTAGGGGATGTGGGGGTAAAGTGTGAGGGGGAGGGAGTGTGTTCTATAGCCTAATGATGAGGTATCAGTCTTTTAGTGCGGGACCATAAACTTTTTCTGGGCTTCTCAGTGTTTCCTGACCTTAGGTGGGGCAAGAGGGCTAGAGGTGGCTGCAGTTGGGTATTTCTCTTCCTCTAGGTCAGGCAGGTTCTGATTAAACCTCAGGAGGTTAGGCTCTGGTAAAATAGTATCTTTTGAGGCAGGTTTTATTAAGAACAGAATGCTCTGGCATTTTTCAAAATGGTTTCTTTTCCTCCTCCCCCCTGTCAGAAGCACCGGGGAATTTTTCTCCCATCTTCGCTGTGAGAACCTGGTAGAACACCTGGATGTAAAACTCACAAAATTTATTACCCCAGCCTAACCCCAATGCCCCCAGGGCTTGGGTTACCCTGGAATTTTTCTCTTAGCCTTGTGCACTATAATATATATATATATATATGATTTCCTATAGCAATTCATCAATTACTCCTCATATTTTCCTTTTCCCTCATTGCTTCACATAGAGGTTTCTGCTCTGATAAGTTGTAGTTCTCTGAGTCTGCTTGTCTGTCTTTCCCATTTTGGTGGCAGTGGTTTACCCTGCAACCTCACTTCTCATAAATCTAAGAAGAGTTGTTAATTTTTCAGTTCATTCAGCTTTTTACTTGTTGTTCAGATGATGTGACAACTTTCAATCTCCTTACATGCTGACTGGAAATCAGTGGTTTTGTAACATTATTATCGTAATGATCATATCACCATTTTTTCCTGTCCCATTTTATGCTCGGTCTTACTGAATAATTACTATATGCCATGTTCTTTTTTTAAAAATTAATTAATCAATTTGAAAGGGAGAGCATGTGTCAGTCAGGGGAGGGGCAGAGAGAGGGAGAAGGAGAGAGAATCTCAAGCAGATTCCACACTGTGGGCAGAGCCAGTGCAGGGCTCAATCCTATGTCCCCAAGATCCCGACCTGAGCTGAAACCAAGAAGTCAGACACTTACCCAACTGTGCCACCCAGGCACCCTGCCACGCTCTATGTGGCATAACCCGTCACAACTCTATGTGGGTTACCAGTAGTCCGATGAAAATAGTCCTGATTTAGTTTGGGTTTCCTAAGAGCAGAGCCTGCAACAGTGATTTGTTGCCTGAGATTTATTAAAGAGAATGAGTTTGGGAAAAACTGGCAAGAGAGAGAGGGAAGCTGAATTAAGGAAAGAGAAGTTGCTACACAAGGGTGGGATTTCAGGTGAGAATGGGAACCAGTGATCCAGTGGAAGTTCTAGAGTGTAAATTGTACCTTGTTTCATTATTGAGGAATGGAGGAAGGGAGAAGGGCTTTTATACCCCACCTCAGCTAGTCATTAGTTATGAGCCATGCTGAGGGTCCTCCTACTCTCTCCATTTTACAGATGAAGAAGTTGAGGCACAGAGAGGTTGAATAAATTGCGTGCATTCGCATGGCTAGTAAGTGGTAGGATTGTGTTTGGACACCAGACATTTTGGCTCTACAGATATGTTTTTATATTGCATTCAACTACTTATTTCATTTAATCTTCCAAAAGATTAATAAGGTAGTTGTGGTGTCAATGACTATTCTGATTTTTTCAGATGAGACAATTGTATGTCAGATCTGGTCTGCCTGCCTGCCTTCCTTCCTTCCTTCCTTCCTCCCTCCCTTTCTTCCTCTTTCTTTCATCTAGGTCCTGATCTTGTTCTGTGTCCCTGTAATGCTTCGCTCTCTTAAAACAACCAGAGTGTGTTTCCCTGACCATATGATTAAAACAGTAATTACCTGATTTAGGAGACTATAATTTGGAGAGATATCCATACCTTAAGCTATGATTGAAATGGACAACCTTCTCTAGTCAATAGGGGATTGGCCCTCACTTTTACTTTGATATTATTTTAAATCAGTAGCTGGCTATCTGTCAAGGGAATGGTTTTACTGCTTTGTAATTGCAAAGTAACAAGAACAGCATCCTGCTGCTAAATTCCTGATTGCAGAAGAATTAAAAATTGTGTAAAAAATCATGCATGGAAGGAACTTAGGATGTTATTGGTGAGAATCATACAATTATTTATTATCTTCATCAGTATTCTGGAAGAACAGGAATTATAAGTTATCAAGAGATTATAAATTTCAGCAGAGAAGGAAGAAGGTATTTCATTTGGAGAAAAGATATTTCATTGGAGAAAAATAGCTTGAAATGGAGCTTTTTAACAGTCAGCTTTTGGGAATCCATTTCCTGGAAGTTTCAGGAGTGTATTAATGCCAACAGGACAAAGTTTGCACTGAAAAACCAAAACAGCACAAATGACAGCGCATTTACTGCTTCTGCTTCTTATGCCTCAATTCCTTTTAAATCCCCATAAATCTGATTTCCACCTAGTTAGTCATGGTTGTTCCCAGATTCATTCTCTTCTCTTTCCCTGTTCGGACTGTATCCAACAGACACTTTTGAGTAGGTTTGTCCAGTGGGAGCTAACTGAAGACTGCGGGTGATTTCTCTGGTAGTAGCTCAGTCTCCTGGGTCATTTTTAGCTTCTGGAGATCATGCCCTTTTCCTGTGGTACCAGTTTGTGCACAGCCTCTGCCCTAATTCTAGTTTCTGTCAGCAGTCCTGGTTTCTGGGCTCTGGTCTCATCATTTCCTTCTTGGGTTCCATCAGCCCTAGGGCTGTTGCTCCATTGCTCACTTTGTGTTAGTTCTTCTATCAGTTGGGTAACCAATTTTCTGTATTAAATTTTAAGTTGCCTCTCCTCAATTTTTATTTGTGCCTCCTAAAGCTCTGTTTTTGCCCTTTTTGCTTTTCCCTCCAACACTAACCTTAATGAAGTGAACTCATCTACTCCCACATCTTCAACCATTATCTCTGCCTTACGTGTCCTTGTCTCTAGTGCCATTTCTCAACCTGATCAGAGGATGTCCCCACCTAGCAATGCTGCACAACCTTTGAGATTTGGATGCCTCAAATTACTTAAAGGACGAGGGTGCTGGTGGGGAGCTGCTTGGCTCAGAAATATTTGGAGATTTGAAATCAGGGGTGGGGGGCTCCTGGGTGGCTCAGTTGGTTAAGGGCCCTACTCTTGATTTCAACTCTCATGATCTCAGGGTCATGAGATTGAGCTCCAAGTTGGGCCCTGCATTCTGCATCCAACTCTGCTTAAGATTCTCCCCCGCCTTCTGCTCCTCCCTGCTAGCTTGTGCTTGCCCGCATGCTCTCTGTTTCAAAACAAAACAAAACAAAACAAAACAAAACAAAACAAAAGCAAAAACTTGGGTGAAATCTGTGGTAGAGAATGGCAATAAGTATAAGGAATATTGTGGGTAGGTGACTTGAAATTTAGATTATTTTTCTGCTTTCCACCTGCATGGCTCTAGTCCAGGATCTTGAGCTGCAATGCCCACAGAGTTCCAGGCAGGTGACATAATTGATTAAAGTGGGCTGGGAAAAAGACAAATGGTCTCTTGATTTATGTTCTTTTTATACAGAATTGCTTTGTGTGCATATTAAAACAGGTTAGGTATACTCGTCCCTTCCATAAGGAAAATGTCCTCTTCCATTTTTCAGGAAAAATTCTGTCCTCTTGGTCTATTGGTTTCCCACTTTGGTAGAGACATAAATATAGAAAAATGCTTTCCTACTATGAAAAAATATCCCTGCAAGCCTGATGTTGATTGACAAGTGCAAGGTGAAAACTGACACTTGACCTCAATGTTAGGCATGTAAGGGAAGGTGGTAGGGCCTGAGGAAAGTTAGAGAGGGCATACGCTGTCTAAATGGGCTGTAGTTAGATCCAGCTGGGTGTTGTCCTATACGAAATGGAGCTGGTGTTGTTAGATGATCCAATTCTTAGAGAAAAGTTGGAAATTTCTTTATGTGGTATCTCTTGGTTTGAAAACACCTGGAAACATATGCTATCTTTTTAAAAATTAACATATAATGTACCATTTGTTTCAGGGGTACAGGTCTGTGAATCATCAGTCTTACACAATTCACAGGACTCATCATAACACATATCCTCTCCAGTGTCCATCACCCAGGCCCCCATCCCTCCCTGACCCCCAGCAGCCCTCAGTTTGTTTCCTGAGATTAAGAGTCTCTTATGGTTTGTCTCTCTCCCTGGTCACATGCTATCTTTGATTTGAAAATATCTATACACATATGTTCCATGGGCCAAACAAAACCTATATACTATATGCCTGCATGCTGAATTTTCTGTGGATTCGGTTTGTGGCTTCTGGTCTAGTCACAGTCTCCATGCTAAGTCTTATGTATTTATTTAAACCAGTGTCTTTGAGCTAAAGACTCATCTTAGGTTGTTACCACAGTTCTTCTCAATCCTTGCTAACTCTGCCGGATATTTGTTGCTTTTTCCTCATCCCCTATTCACTCTTCTCCCTCCTAATCTCTGTCCTGGAAGACTGACTAGTATGTGCCGCAGCAATGGCCTTTCTCACTGGTTTCCTACTGGGTTCAGCCAATGAGAAGCACAGGTAGGAGATGGGGAGAAGGGAGGAGAGTGAGGTCACAAAGTAGATTACACTCACGGGTGGGCAGTGAAGATCACTTCTCTTGGATCGTGACTTTGGCTATTCTTGAGGAGATTATGAGTTGAGTGAGGTTTCAACCTGTTATCCAAAAAAGCTAGATCTATACCTCCACAGGCACCATCCTTGATCAGTCCCGATATGGACTGTTTCAGTTGCAACCACTGTCAGAAGCAGACGTCTGCATCTCATTGATCTGTCTTTCCCTGATTGTCACATCAGAAGCAGGACCTTATTTCTCCTTGGCTTCACTGCCTCTATCTTTTTCTATAACAATCCCTGTAACTGGCACATTTTTCTCAGTTAGCCATTTTAGAAGAATAGGAGGTTGCTTTTACTTTTTTAAAAAAGTTTTATTTATTTGAGACAGAGAGAAAGAGAGAGAGAGAGCATGAGGGAGAAGGGGGAGGGGCAGAAAGAGAGAGAGAGAGAAACCCAGCACACTCCATGCTGATCGCAGAGCCCAACATTGGGCTTGATCTCCTGACCCTGAGATCACGACCTGAGTTGAAATCAAGAGTTGGACGCTTAACAGAAGGAGCCAACCAGGCGTCCCATGCTTTTCCTTTTAAAAGTAGTATTTGCTGTTCCTAAACACACTTGGCTTTTTACTCTCCCTTCCCTCATTTCTCAAGGTAGGATCATCACAATCAGATAGCTTTGGTGATATCCCATTATTATTAAACATTAGATCCAGGCTTTAACATTTCCTTTAATAGGGCTGTGAAGTCCCACCTGCTTTCTCTCTTTATGCTAGTCTCCAGTCTCCCTTCTTCTTCTCTTCAGTCTATCAATCCCTTCCTAATTCGATTCTGCATCATTCCAGATGAAGTTTCATGGTGACTCATCTTTCCATCTCTCCCTTGCTGGCATCTTTAATTTGTTTGTCCCTATGTCCATCTTCTACACCCATCCTGCAACCCCCCCAAATCATATCTTCTTCATATCAGAGGCGCTCCTTCTCCACCATATACTGGTGTAGATGCCCAATGTCAATGGAGTGTACAACTCCGTGTGGTGATCTTTTATCATTGAATTCCACACTCTTCCACTTTTCTCAGGCTCCCCATCCCCATGCCAACTTCCTTACTCGCTGTGGAAAGTTTTATTTACTGTTTCTCAGGAAAAGGGCAGGCAGAGATTGCTCCCTTATGCATGTTTGTCTGTGCAGCACCAGGCTTTATGTCTGGTCTTGTCGTCATTGGCTTTCTCTTTCTCTTCATTGGCTTCTTCTCTCCAGAATAAAAACACTTTCAAATTTTTCCTATTAGAAAAACACCGGCAATAAAAGAACATCTGTTGGTAACTCAGTTTCTCCTCACAGTAGGGTCCTCCTCCCCATCCCCAGCTCTTTCCTTCCCATCACAGTCAAGTCTCAGGAAGGACTGTCTACACTGCCTCTCCTTCATTTACTCTTCAACCCTCAGTAATCTGCTTTCTGTTCCCATCTTGAAAAGGTTACCAGTGATTTTGCAGTTGTTAAATCCAATAGACACGTTTCGGTTGACATTTTATTTGAACTTTATGGGACATTTGGCCTTTTGGACCACTCCATTCTCGAAATTCTTCCTTTAATTTCCTTGGCACGGTTCTGGTTAATCTAGCTGTCTTGTTCCTTCTCAGTTTCCTCTGTTTTATACTTAAAAATTGGTTTCCCCCAGGGTCCTCTTTTCAGCCTCCTTGCCTTTCTTATTCTGTATCTTCTATTTGGGCAGTCTCATCTATGCGTATGACTTTGGTCACTGCTAATGTGATGTTATGTCCACATTCTCCATGTGTAGACTAGATTCTTCTCCTGAACTCCTGAACTTGCTTATTCTATCGGTTTTGCCTATTCTATTCTATTCTATTCTATTCTATTCATTCCTTCCCTCTTTCCCTCCCTTTCTCTCTCTCTCCCTTTCTTCCCTTCTTTCCTTCCTCCGTCCTTCCTTTCTTTCTTTTCTTTCTTTCTTTCCTTCCTTCCTTCCTTCTTTCCTTCCTTCCAAGGGAGAGAAAAAGAGAGTGTGCACGCCCAGGGCATGCAGGCAACAGCAGGGAGAAAGGGAGGGGCAAGGGGAGGGACAGAGAAAGAATCCCAAACAGCCTCCATGCCAGGGTAGAGGTGACCTGGGGCTCCATCTCCTGACCCTGAGATCATGATCCTGAAGTGATGACCTGAGCTGACATCAAGAACCTGAGGCTTAACCAGCTGAGCCACCCGGGGGCCCTGGCTATGTCCGGTCCTTACTGCCTCCTTTCCACATGCTGCCTCTCTTTTCTCTTTAGACACTTTCCTCTCTAGAAGGAAATGCCTGGACTCTGTGATCTGCCTCACCTGCTCCTAGTTCCAGCATCCCCTGCAGAGCAGTCACACGCTGCCAAAGCACAGCATTTGAGTCTCCCAAGAATCCAGCCCCGGAAGGCTTCCTACTTAAGGGAGCATTCCTTGCTCGACTTTGTCAGAGATCACAGAGGCCGACACAAACCGCGGACCAGAGAAGAACATTTTCTGGCTCTTGTGCTGTTAAAACTGAATTCAAAGCCTCCGGGTTCTTGAGCTTCCCGCAGGATGATTTGACTATTTCCTCACAGGTAGACCCCCCTAGAGCCCGTCAGGCTGTGCTAGTCTGGATTTCCTCATCTTGTTATTTTCCTCTATCTTATGACTGAGGGACACAGATTGGAATTTAGAATCAGGAATACAACTTCCTTACTGCTTTTCTTCCCTCTGTGTCTCAAATCTTCTCCTGCTTCCCATTCTCCCCTCAGCTGTCAGTGTGAGCTTTCTCGCATTAAATCAGACTCCTTTCCTCCCATCTCCCCACGGCAGCACTCAGACCAGAGTAAAGAGATGTGGGCGGTTGGGTCCAGGGCAGGGCAATGTGGAGTTCTCCCTTCTGAAGCCTCAGGGTTCTCTAACACCAGCCTTCCATCCCATTAGGCGAAAATCTAAACTTGTCTCAAAGTTCAACCTCATAGGCTGTTATCAGCTCTGCCAATCTGACTTGAGGGGGTCCTGCAGGCTTCAGTGAGTGCTCGGTGTGTGTTGCTGCCTTACTAAGTGCTCTTTGTCCCTAGCAGTTCCCTCCTTCCATTGCTTCCGTGGTGCCCCACTTCCTACCCCGTGGATGGTCCCAACATGGAGTCTTGGAAAGGCAGAGACAGAGTGGGGAAGTTTCAGAGAAAAGCAACAAAAATGATTCAGGGAAGAAAGGGATTGACATATGAGGAAAGATAAAAAGAGATATATTTATCTGCCTGGGCTGGGCTCTGGCTCAGAAAGGACGTGAACACCCAAGAGGGCAGAGAACGGGCTACATCTCTTTTTTTAGGTACCTCACCACTCCAGCTCAATACTTCTCTCTCTGTGGTCTCCGCTGAAAGTCAACGAGGATTTATTGAGTGTAGGAAGCTTTGCTTTTAGATTCAGTGTGTTTCCAGAGGCTGCGTCTTAAGTGCATTGCTCGTAAGGTAGAAACCTGAGGGCACCTCTGTGCGCATCTTTGTCTGAGCTGAGGTACACGGCTTCGTTGTTGGAAGTTGTCACACAAGTGGGGTGAGATGGCAAGGTATGATTTCTATACCTAAAGGAGATATGAAAGGTCATCTAATCCTCATTTTACAGGTGTGAAGGTGGAAGCTACAAAGAGAGAGGCAATCTGCCCCGTCGTGCAATGAAGTTGGTGACCAGGGAGTCAGGGAGGCATCCTGATTAGGAAGAATCGCTTGAACAAAAGCTGTGGGGGGGAAAAAAAAAGGGCCAGGTCGATCATATGGAGATAGATCGAGGCACTGCTTTGTACCAGGCTTAGTTCCAGTCTCTGAGGTCCAGCCAGAAAATCAGGCTGCTCCCTGACCTCATAATACTTACAATTAAAAAAAAATATTTTAAATTTATTTTTTAGAAAGAGAGAGAGAGAAAGAGCACATGAGCAGGAGGAGGGGTAGAGAGAGAGGGAGAAGCAGGCTCCCTGCTGAGCAGGGAGCCCAACACAGGACTCCATCCCAAGACCCCGGATCACGACCTGAGCCGAAGACAGACGCTTAACTGACTGAGCCACCTGTGGAACCAAACTTACACTTTCATAGAAATTACAATGATTGGCAAAGTCCATGTTAAACCCAGCTGGCCCTCCTGGATCTACGCAAGCAGCCAAGAGTCAATGGACCAAAACATACAACTCTGCTTACTGGTCTCTCTTTAATTCATGAACACCTATTTCAAATGAACACTTAACACAGACCTGCAATTTTATTCTTTTACATTTTTTTATCTGCTTGGAATGGTTTAGAAATATGTTTTGGTAAGTTTTGCTAAGTTTTGGAGATTTCTCCCATTAAGAGATAGAGTCTATGTCCCTGTCCTTAGATCTGGGCAAGACATTGTGACTGCTTCCATGACTGGAACACAGCAGAAGGGACATTGTGTGACCCTGATGATTCTGCCAGTTTCTGTTGGGATGCTGGGAGTCTTTGGCTGCTATGTGAAAGATCCAGTTCTCCCAAGGCCTCCATGTGCAGAGACCACATGGTTGGACCACATGTATGGATGTATATGTGAACAGTTGACCCTTGAACAATGTGGCGGTTAAGGACACCAGTCCCTGTGCCACTGAAACTTAACTCCTTAACTACTAATAGTCTACTGTTTCCCGGAAGCCTTACCAATAGCATAAACAGTTGATCAACAGATAGTTTGTATGTTGTTTATGTTACATATGGTATTTTTGTGGTAAAGGAAGCTCAAGAGAAGAAATGTTATGATCCTAGAAGAGAGAAAATATATGTACGGTACTTTACTGTGTCTATCTATCTATCTATAGCTATCTATAAAATCCACATATCAGCGAACCCATGCAGTTCAAAGCCATGTTGATCAAGAGTCCACCGTATAATCCATACGTGCAGGTATATGTGTGTACATATGCATGGCTGTGGTGGTCTTTGTGCGTGCATGCATCTGTGAGAGAGACACAGAGAGAGGCAGAGACGATGAGAGTGACAGAGAGAGCGAGCGAGTGAGAGAGATCTAAGGAGATGCAGCTGTAGATTTCCCAGCTCAGAAGCCAGACCTGTGTGTGCATGAACCTTCATGAGGACCCCGTCCCGCCCACAATCTGACCGCAGTATCATGAGGAACCCTGAGCAAACTCCGCCTTGCTGGGCACACTCAACCTTCAGACTAATGAGTGAAATAGGTGATTATTATTATTATAGTCACCATTTTGGGGTGACTCAAACATATAACTAATACATAACGAATGCACAAATAGGGTTAGAAAAATCCAAACAGGGCCAGTAGGTATTCACCGAATAGGCTGCCCTAAGGGAAGCCAGGTTTAAATCATTGCAAACACCTATCATATACTTGTAAAGGACACTATTTGTATGATTCACTCACTCATTTATCCATTTCTAGGGATATCCATGTTCTAGGGATACAGTGGTGAGCAAAACAGAGGTAATTCCCATCTTCATGACGTTTTCCATTTGTGGCATATGTGCTGCACTCCATGAGGACCTTCAAAAGGTTCCTTTTCCTTGCCCAACTTTTTTTTTTTTTTAAGATTTTATTTATTTATCTATCAGAGAGAGACTGAGGGAGAGAGAGAGAGAGAGAGAGAGATCGAAATCATGAGCAAGGGAAGCTTCAGGTAGAGGGAGGAGCAGGCTCCCTGCTAAGCAAGGAGCCCATTGTGGGGTTCGATCCCAGGACCCCAGGATCATGACCTGAGCTGAAAGCAGATGCTTAACCAACTGAACCACCCAGGCATCCTGCTTGTCCAACTTCAGATCAAATTGGAATAGAAAAGATTAACATTGAAAATCACTGCTCAAAGATCACTTACATCTATTGCTGCTTAGGGCTGAGCTGAAAGCTATAGGATGGTTGACAAACCACATGGACTTCCTAATGTTGGTGTCCAGAGCTGGGCAGCCGTCCCCACCCCTTCACAGTCAGGGATCATCTCGGGTTGGCTTCCCTGTGGTGGGGACTGTTTGCGGAGACACTGGGGAGGAGTGGAAAGGAGCTCTTGTCTCCTGTTGTAAGAGGGAGTTTCTGGGGCCAGTGATTTCTTCCAAACTCTTCCAGGGCACGAACTACTCTACCTCCCCTGGTTTGAACACACAAAGGGACAGAGAGGGGTCAGAGGTGCATCGCTCCTGGGGACTCTTTCCACATGGAAGGGGAGAAGTGTTCTCTCCTCACAGGGAGGAAAATAAATCAACAAACGGATGTAACATTTTCATTGTTGACGCATCCCTTAAGTTGGGGTTCATGGTAATTTACTAATTTATCCATGGGCATTTCAACTGTTCCCTTATTTTGTTCTTACAATGATGCAGCACTGAACTTCCTGGGACATAGATCTAGTAATATATTTCCTGACTTGCTGGTGCTAAGTAATTTCAGGAGCAGAGCTGCTGGATCAAAGGGAATGTGCATTTTGACGGCTACTGCTGAATTGCAAGAATGTTGCACCGGTGTGCATTCCCATCAGTGGTGTAAGAAAGTAGTTACAGCCTACAACAAGAGAAGCATAAAGTCTGTTTTAAATGGTGCAGATAGAATGTTCCACTTACACAAAATCATATACAGTGAGAGCAGATAAGTTTACAGAGCGTTTGCTAGGCATTTTACTCATCGAATCTTATTTAACCTTCCTTCCTATGAAGAGGGTATTATAATCTCCATTTCAAAAAAATGGTGATATTGAGGCTAACCAAAATCAAACTGCCCAATGTCGCAGAGTTCTAGATGGCGCAGAGGGTCTGGACCCCGGCAGCGTGGTTCCTGCAGTTGTGCTCAGGGCCCTGGACTCCAAAAAGCCACACGACGAGCCAGCTGTGACACACAGTGGCTCTGTGAAGAAGAAAAGATTCTAATAACATGGTGGTGTTGTAAGAAGAGGAGTTCTTTTAAGAAAGGGCTCTGCTTTCATGCAAATGTTCCTGATAATAAGGAGTATGAAAGAATCATTGACAATGTGTGGTGTATGTAAGAATTGCTAAATAAAATGTTTTCCAAAGATTTGCATGAAGCATCAGCTGGGTTTTGATGCTTGCTAGTTGTTTAAAATGTTTATTCATGTTGAACAATGTTTATTTATTGAAAGTACCATCTATTTAAATCAAATTATCTCCATAACTGAATATTTATATGGATGCTTTATTGAATATTCCTAAACATTTGCCCAAACCCCAAACGATTTATTCACAGTTATAAATGTTTACTTCTTTAGAGTAAAAAATCGCTTAAAAAGAACTTAAAAGCAAATTGACATTTCTGTAGTTTGTGAACATCTGCAATGCTTTCTGCACATTAGCTGTGAGATATTTCTGCCTTAGAAAATGGTTAGATATTCTAATTATTTATGTTCAATAAAATATTTAAAATTTACCCAGCATCTCTTTTATTGTGTGTTACATAACAGCAGCCGCTCTTGGCTCTGGGACAGGCTTGTACTAGATAGATTTTGAGATTTTTTTCAAACACCTCAGCTTTCCGCCAGCATTTAATTAGCTGAGACCCCATTTATTTTGCAGTACACTCCAGCGCCATGAACATTAGGCCTTAAATAATCCTGGGCTGAACGAGATGCCAGTACGAGCCGTAAAAAAAAAGCAATCAACAAAGTGATATAGTGCCTCACAGTTCTGTTCACTGTAGTGAAGGTTCCAAGGGACTAGATTTGGAAACTTTACTTCTATCTGTAAAGGATCACTGACTCCCTGATTGACGGGCGCAACGAGGCGCTTCTCGGGCTTAGGGGGAAGATGAGCACTTGTGAAGTCTGGAGGCTTAGGTGGAAAGCATTGATGTCCTTACCTGTAAGGTGGGGGGGGGGGCGTTCCCTCTCTTTTGGGGTGTGCCCATTCCTTTGTTATTGTTGTCTTCATGGGCACTGTTTTATTGTTTTTTGAATTAGGTGGGGGGCTCCTCAGTTTTCTAGAGTTACCCTCAATATCTCTCTCCCCTAGACACATGCACCTATCCAGTGTCAACCTTAAAACACCCTGTCTCGGCCCACAACTGAAGCAGTGAACACGCTGGGAAGACTGAGAGGAGGGCAAGTCCAGAGCAAAATGATACACTCTTGCTAGGATGGTAGCTTGGAAGACTGATTTTAGATGTTCTCACTAGCCCTTCTGTTCTCCTCCACTGCATCCCATAAGCCTCAAATTCTTGGGTGTAAGGGGATGCTCACTCCAGAATAAGGTCTGCTGTAATGGGAAAATAAGTCAGAAAATAGAAAGGGGCTAACCTTAACCGTGTAAATCTCTATTCTTCTCTCCATCATCCTTTCCTCAAAGTCCTCTTTCTCTTCTTCAAGGTGCAAGAACATTAAGGGAGAAAATAAGGGGAGAAAAGCAGAAGAACGTGGGACAGATGAAGAGGAAGAAGAAATAAATGAGGTGACTTGGAGTATATCCAGCCAGGAATGGGGGTGGGCAAATGGGGCAGGCAGTTGAGAATAGATACAGATGGGGCTTCCCCTTGTCTGTCCACAGTCCATGACTGTTGTGAACTAAGACACGTGCATCCTCAGCTCTCCTCTGTCCTGCCTGACCACATCACGTCAAGGTGGCTGATGATGGAGGCCAAGCTGACTCTGCTGGAGCTCACTGTGCTTGGGTGTGCTGCTTGGCTCACCCTCACCTTCCATTTCTGGGACTGACTACATGAAGCCTGGAGGCTGTCCTTGACTAGCTCTCTTAAGAGGAAACTTTAACCAAATATTGCCAGAGATGTTTGTTTTTCTTAGCTATAAAGGAGTTGTTGACTGTATCCCCAGAGAGGAAATTTTTAAATTAAGTACAGTTGACACATAATGTTATATTCGTTTGAAGTGTACAACACACTTGTTGTAGTTGTTCAGCATCTCTGTGCTCATCACAAGTGTAGCTAGCGTCTGTCACCTAGACGCTGTTATGATACCATTGACTGTATTCCCCATGCTGTGCCTTTCATCCCTGTGACTTATTATTCTATAATTGGAAGCCAGTAACTCCCACTCGCCTTCACCATGTTGCCCTTCTCCTCAGCCACCCCCATAACCATCAGTTTGTACTCTGTATTTATGGGTGTGTTTCTGCTTTTTGTTGTTGTTGTTAGTTTTGTTTTTTAGATTCCACACATGAGTGAAATTTTATCTTTCTCTATCTGATTGATTTCCCTTAGCAAAATACCCTCCAGTTCCAACTATGGTCTTGCAAATGGCAAGATTTCATTCCTTTTTATGGCTAAGTAATATTCCACAATGTGTGTATATCACATTACATATATGTTAATATGTTTATACTATAATACATTATACAAAATATAATATATAAATATATAATAGACATATATAACAATTATGTATGTATATATATTATATCTTAATTCATCTCTTGATAGACATTTGAGTTGCTTCCATATCTTAGCTATTGCAAATAATGTTGCAATAAACACAGGGGTGCATACATCCTTTCAAATTGGTGTTTTTGTTTTCTTTGGGTAAATACCCAGTAGTGGAATTGCTGGATTGTATGGCATTTCTATTTTTAATTTGCTGAGGAATCTCCATACTGTTTTTCACAGTGGCTGCACCAGTTTACATTCCAACAATAGTGCTCAAGGTTTCCTCTTTCTCCATATCCTTGCCAACGCTTGTTATTTCTTGTCTTTTTGATACTAACCATTCTGACTAGTATGAGGTGATATCTCATTGTGATTTTGATTTTCATTTCCCTGATGATCTGTAATGTTGAGAATTACTCATGTGTGTGTTGCTCATCTAGGTGTCCTCTTTGAAAAAATGTTTGTTTAGGTCCTCTGCCTATTTTAAAAAATAAATAAATTAATTTAAAGATTTATTTGTCAGAGAGAGAGAACTAGTTGGGGGAGGTGCAGGCAGAGGGAGAAGAAGGTCCTTACTGAGGAGGGAGACTGATGTAGACCTCAATCCTAGGACCCTGGGATCTTGACCTGAGCCAAAGACAGACGCTTAACTGACTGAGCCACCCAGGCATCCCACTCTGCCCATTTTTAATTAAAAAAACAAAAACAAAAACATTCTTCTGAGAGGAAATGTTTTTGACTGGGTAGAGATGTAAGGATTTAGGTTAATCAGGAAAAGCCACCTACTGGATATGTTTCTTCTCAATTTTAACTCATGGTTTTTCTTTGTTATTGTTTAAGCACTCAAAAATTATAGGCTACAAAAGTATGTCTTATAAAAAGTCAAGATTCCACATACCCCCAAATCATCCCTCCATAGTTTGACACTTTGTTCTATAGTTTTGGAATCATACTTTTTCTTATTAAGATGGTGACCATTTAAAAAGTAATTTTGAGAATATAATGGTGTCCAATCCATTACCACTCACCCAGAGAGTGTGAAACTGATAGTAGCTTAAGAATAATGAATGACACTTGAGACAGAATTGATAAATCATCATGAAGCTATTCTTTTGTAACCATTTTATGGCAGTTAGAAACTTTCCCTAATTTTGTCTTAAGACATTAGACTGATTTTTGATTGTGTGCCTATTCTCACCCAAATTTCCTCAGTTTAATTTTGCTTATGAAACATGGTAGGCTTTTGTAATCTTGTTGACACTCTCTATGGTTAATCTAGGTAAAAATAGTTTAATACAGCTGATTTCCATCATAGAGGAGCGTGTCAAGGAAGAGCACAGTTTTTTTGAAAATAATTTTCTACCATAAGTAAGTACTGTGACTTATTGTGACTATTTCCTCTCAGTGCCCCTCTAGAGCAGTAATGATATCTTACCCCAGTGCATTGAACGGTGGCCTCCCTTAAAAAAAAAAAATGTTCTGTTGCATGAATAAATGAGTTCTGGAAGGCTCTAGGGAGTAATAGTGATATCTTACATCTACCCATATAGGTATTTCCAGTTTTTTTCGAAGAACTTATATTCTTCATCTTTTTTGTTCCTCAAGACAGTCCTATAAATTGGATACAGGAGATCTCTCTTATTTTTACAGATGGAGGAACTGATATTAAAAAATCATGATAGAAGTGAGACTTGATCTTCTAGCTCAGAACAGTAAGGTTTCATGTTCTACGAGACATTACAAAATTAGTCTTTTTTGTTCTTATTACTTCAAAGAGTCATATAAGTAATAGATAAGCTGATACATTTTGATTTATAATTTTTTTTTTTTAAGAGAGGGAAGGGGAAAGGCAGAGGGAGAGGTAGAGAGAGAATCTTAAGCAGGCTCCATGCCCAGTGTGGGGTTCCACATGGGCTCAATCTCAGGAACCTGAGATCATGACTCAGGCTGAAATCAAGAGTCAGATGCTTGACAAACTGAACCACCCAGGCACCTCTTCATTTACATATTTTAAGTAATGCAGAAACACAAACAATGCTTTGTAAATTCCCTCCTTCTACTAACACTATCTGTACTTCTCTCCACCATGCCCGCTCATCTGGCCTTCATAGTGTGATATAAATTTCTATATGCACACATGTACGTATTAATTTAAATAGAATCTGATTTATTTTATCCCTTAACAGTCAATTTTGGAACATCTTCTATGTTACACATTTAAGTATACTTCCTTTTTTATTTATTTTTATTTTTTATTTTTTAATTTTTTAAAAAGGTTTTATTTATTTGAAACAGATAGAGATCACAAGTAGATGGAGAGGCAGGCAGAGAGAGAGGGGAAGCAAGCAGACTCCCTGCTGAGCAGAGACACCCCCCCCCCCCCCCCCCCCCGTGCAGGGCTTGATTCCAGGACCCTGAGATCATGACTTGATTCGAAGGCAGACACTTAATCCACTGAGCCACCCAGGTGCTCCAACTACCTCCTCTTTTTAATGGCTACTTAGATTTCCTAGTGTATGGGAGCACATCTTAAAGACAAATTACTTCCCTATTGGTGATCATCTAAGGTTGTTTCCAATTTTGAACTTTTACAAAGAATGCTTCCTTTAACATCCTTATACACATATCTTTATGGACAAGTGTGCAAGAATTTCTGTGGGACATGATTCTTATTCCACCTGAGAAGGAATCTTCATTGCTGGATGAGTTAGTGTTTGCTTTCTTTGTCAGGTTCTTCCTCATTTCCAGGCTGGAATTCTTCATTTTTTAAAATAACAATTTAAGCCAATTTATCCTCAGGTTGTGTGGTTTTTACCTTGCATCCTAAGATTAAATGATGGTACATACTATTTTATCTTTTTTTTAAAAAAAGATTTTATTTATTTATTTGACAGATAGAGATCACAAGTAGGCAGAGACACAGGCAGAGAGAGGAAGTAGACTCCCTGCTGAGCAGAGATCCCTATGTGGGGCTTGATCCCAGGACCCTGGGATCATGACCTGAGCCGAAGGCAGAGGCTTAACCCATTGAGCCACCCAGGTGCCCCTAATTATATCTTTTTAAAAAAGATTCATTTATTTATTTGTGGGAGGGAAGGGGCAGAGGGAGAGGCAGAGAGAGAGAGGGAGAGAATCCCAAGCAGACTCTCTGCCGAGTGTGGAGTCTGATGTTGGACTTGAAACTACAACCCTGAGATCATGACCCAAGAGGAAAACTGAGAGTCGGATGCCCAACCAACCGGTGTCTCTACTTTAACTATATCTCAAGACTAGGAGAGATTTTATGATGTAAGAGAGAGAACATTTTGGTTTTTCTTCTTCATACTTCAGGGCAGATACTGCTCAATCTCTCCCTCCCTAATATTCTTTTCCATGTTCCTTTCTAACAACCCGGTTTTTGTTTGGGCAATAATGGCTAAAATTAGATTTCCCAGGCTTTCTTATAGATAGAGTGAGGGAGTTCTGGCCAGTGAGATAGAGGTCCAGGAAGTTGATTCTGTTCCTGAAAACAGGGATAGGCTCGTGAGGCACACGTTTGCCCTTCCTCTTTCCTTTCTATTGCTGCTTGGAAGAAAGACTTGATGAGTGGATGTTAGATAGTCATCTTGTCACCACAAGGACAATAGCCACATATGAAAGATGGAGGTACAGGGAGTGAAAAGCGTACATCCTTGGTGATTTCCTGGAGTAGCTGCCCTAGTCATGGATCTGCCTGCCTCTGGATTTCTGCTTCCTTAGAAAAATAATGTTAGGTTTCCATTGCTTGCAGCCAAACACAGCTCTAACAGAGTCATATCTTACTGAACAAACATAACTCAGCCCAAGTGAGTGAATTATCTAAAGAATTTCTATCTCTGACCTTCAAAGTTGTGTGTTCTAGGTCAAAGATTAAGGTTTTCTTTTCCTAGCAAAATATTCTTACTTATTATTTTATACTTATTAACCTTTAATATAGTTATTTTTTGAACCATTATGTCCAAAATTAAAAATATCTTGAGGATCATGACAAAAATTTGTGCTTGCTCAGTACATTTTTTTTTTTTTTTTTTTGTTCTTGGTCTTCACTATTGGCTGTCTGTTTTATAAGAAACTGAATTTAAAACTTCTTTGTGGAACACCTTTTTCTGAGGCACCCAGGGAGAAAGACAGCGTCACATCAAACAGTGTTGTCACGTTGTTTTCTATAAAGCATACAGAATCGATTTTTTCTCCTGGTGCCAGGTTTGAAGGGGGGTTCTGTCAAACAGCAGTAATGTAATGTTGTTTAAAATAAATATTTCATCAAAGTAAAAGCATGTGGGAGAAACATCTTTTTCACTTCGTTGACAGGTTGAGTTTGCTTTCATTAAAGAAAAAAGTTAGAAAAAAAGTCTGAAAGTTCTTGATAGCATGCATTATAGGTTACCGTTACCTTCCTGAGTCATTGAGATGGAGATGGGACTGTGTCTGTGGGAATTCCTGGGGGTTGGGGTGGCTGTGAAAATGAATATGTGGGAGGAAGAGTGGCATGTATTACATAGCTGGAACAACAAGATGCCTTAGTTTCTTAGGCAGATAGATAGGGCAGATAGGGCAGCTAGAAAGAGCAGACCTTTATTGTCTCACAGTTCTTAGTCTCGAAGTCTGAAATCAATGGTGGGGGGCATGCTCCTTCTGAAACCTGTAAGGGAGAATCTTCCTCATCCCTTCCTGGTTCCTGGAGGTTTGCCAGGCAATCTTTGGTGTTTCTTGGTCTGTGGATGTGTTGCTCCACTCTTCTCTCTTCACATAGTGTTCTTCTTGTGTGTCTGTAGTTTGTCTTCCCACTGTGTATGTCAGTCTGTGTCCAAATCCCCTCTTTTGTAAAGATACCAGACATACTGGATTAGAGCCCACTTGTGATGACCTCATTTTGACTTGATTACCACTGTAAAGACTCTACTTCTGAAAAAGGTCACATGTAGGTACTTGGGGGTGAGGATGTCAATGTCTCTCTTTGGAGATGACAAAATTTAACCTATAACAAGAGGTTTCCCAACTCTAACCTGAAGTAATTGGGAAGGAGATTCTCTCACATATCCTCCATTAATATAATTTTGGGGCAGGAAACCATAATAGTGAATTTGATGCTACTTATTGTAAGAACTTCACCTCTTCTTCGAGGGTTCCTTTCTTAGCTGTCATGTTCCTTTTTGCCACCCAATAGGATTACTTCCTGGTACTCCTCAAGTGCCATTTAGGCCTCTCCTAGTGGTGGCACATTTTCTTGGTCCTTTGGGACTTCCTCGCTCTTACCAAGAGTGCTAGGGTTAAACAAGTCATCTTTCATGGCCACCTCTCTCCACTGGGGTTGGAGTAGTATCATGGGGCTAAGTCCATCAGGGTCATCATTGAGATGTTTCCTGCTTGTTCTCACAATGCTCTGTTGCCATCTCTGGGGACTTACTGCTAAGCAAGATGGTTGGTCTCCACATGTAACTTCTGATTTCTTTTTCCCTTCCTGGGAGAATGACCCTTTTCCTTATCCACTGCCTTCTCTTCTAGTCTAGTGAAACATTTGCCATCCCACCTCCTTCAGAGTGGGGCTACTGGTTTATCAGGAGGCCTAGGAGTTTTCTTCTAGCTATGGTTAGATGCTGGGTCCACAAAAGGCCATGTTCACTTTTCTTGGCTGAAGGTCTTGGCTTTTAGAAATTCCATAGGCCGTAGAGAGATGTTTGCTGTCCATTCTTGGAGAGCTTGCTTTATCCACCAGAGTGGGCAGAAGGACTTCTTGTAAATACAGCAAAGAGGAAGACAAATGAAGTGAGGTTTCATATTAGAAACAGATTGGACATGGCAACCTGTTACAGGTGGGTTCCCCAGGCCAGTCTTGTTTGAGTAGACATCTTGCCATCAGCTGAGTAGAATCAGCTGTTATGTGTGGTAGACAAACACCTACATCCAGGTGCCAGGGACTTTGGATAGGCCTTTGTCTCAGCCGGTGGAGCCTCCTTTTCTTATTATGAAGGTCCTCAGCATCCTCCCTGGCCACTGGTATGTTAGCAGGGAAAACTGTAGAGGTTGGTTTTCATGTTGCCCAAGATCTCTACACATGCATTTAGCAACAAATGGCAGACAAGAGATCTTTGGTTAATTGCCTTGGCCCAGAGAGGTGCATTAAGGGTGTGTGTGCGCATGTGTGCGCGTGTGCACGTGTGTGTGTGTGTTTGCTGTGTTTCTGTTAAAGAGCGATGTATTCTCTCCCTGACTTTGGAACTTGGCTTTTGCTCTGGACGCAAGGACAGCAGAGCATGTACCTTTTGCTAAGAGACTCATAGAAACCTCATTCCTAGCTATGAAGTTCCTACCTCTTGACAATGGAGTGAAGCATTCCTTTCTCAGGGTCCTGGCCCCCCTGGAGCCCAGCTACCTAAAGGCCATGGGAGGTAGGAGGGAGCCTCAGATGGGGCTCAGGATTCTTTCTCCAGAGTAACTCTTCAGTGTGGGACTGTCTAGAGCATCGGGAAAGTTTGGCTTGACTTTGAAATCTTCCTTGCAGCTTGTTATATCTTGTTGAAAGCCCCAGGGGATGTGTTTTCCCCTAAATTGATCTCTGGGATTTGGCCATGCTGTATGCTATTGATAAGGTTTTGGGAAAAAGGTGTAATTTAACACAGGTTATTGGTTTTATTCTCCTGGTGCTTCCTTAATTAGGCTGCAAACACCAAGCAAGGCAGGGGTTTGACATTCAGAACAAGGGTTAGAGCTGTAGCTAGATCCAGACTTGGAGTCACTAAGGACCTAGGAGGCAGCTTTCATGGACCCAATTAGCATTTCAATTTAAATCCATCAGCTTGGCTCTTCGTATGCAGAAATTTTCCTTCATTTACCTTTTTCAAAGGGGAAACTATGCCATGGAAGGTTATCAGTATATGAATACAAAATGCGGTTTGTCATAAAATACCTTCCCCTTCTCATCTTGTGTTAGTTAATCCCATGTATATTTTTCTGAGCCAACAGGTTCTCCATCTCTTCTGCATCTCAGGAAAGTCACTTAATCCCTTGCTCTGGGCTATGTTTCTGGTGTAGCTAACACCTTTCGATTCCTGATGCAGAGAAGAGATGTAGTCTTCTGAGGACGGTTACGTCTACCCAGGCGTATCCCTTTTGGGTTAATTATGGCCATTGCTTCACTGCCTCTTGGATGACGCATTCATCTGGAAAAGGTGACCAGTGAAGCTGTTGGGAAGGGGGTAAGAAAATCCCCGGTTCTCAGGCTTGCTCCTAGGCAACACTTGCGCTTCACTTCTGACAAAAAGGGCTGAAATAGGTCCATGAAAAGAGAGATGATCTGTTTTAAGGTCTCCCCCAAAGGGTGCTTAAACTAGTGCCATGGACAATATTGCAGGCAAACTGGAGCACACAGAGAATGACTGACCGGGGAGCAGGTGACAGTCAGTGGGGAGGTTCCGAGTCCAAGACCACTGTGATGGCTTCAGTGCAGTGGGTTTTCTGTGTGCTCAGGTGCTTGTAGCTGGAGTGTTGCTAAATCGTGAACACCTGCTGCAGTATTACATGATCTGTTTTTTCAACTGTTGATATGAATGTTTCTAAGTTGTGTGCTAAGACTAAACGGGTTTCATGGCTTTAAAGAAAAAGATTTAGGTGACTCACCTAGAGCAGAAAGCCCTTACTCAGCTGATGTGCTTCAGGGGGCACCTGGGGGCCAGGGGAGACCTCTGTTGAGCAGGCTCAGGGCTCTGGCCAGGGAGGAGGGCTGGTTCATCTGCGTGGTTTTGGCTTAGGCAGTGGTTTTGGACATACAGTGAGACCTGTAGCTGAATGTTGTTCTTCTGGGATCCAGATAACCGTGACATCAGGACAGTTTTCATAAGCCTTGTGCTTGGTTGGCTTGCTGGCGTCAGCCGGACAAGGAGGTGGTTACCAACAAAGTAGAAAAGGGGACAAAGGTAGAAGCCATGGCAGAAACCGAGGACCCTTTATCGTTTATCTTATGTCTTTGTGTGTTTTACGAAGCACCAGGACTTCCAGTTTTTTCCTTTTAGCATTTTGATAAATACTAGGAAAAATGATTGGCTTCAAGTGAATTCCATTTGTAGAAAGTGATAAATATTATATACATATAAATTATAAATAAATATGTATTTCTGTTATATTTACAATATTATATAATACAAATATAAAAATATATTAGAAAACATTACATAAATATAGCATATGTTTAAATATACATATAAAAGATATATAAGATAAACTATTCTGTAAATAAATGTTATATTTTTATAGAAATTAAATATTATATGTAATATATATTCTATAAAATATATATTATACATTTGTAAAAGCTGAGATGGGAAGCAGTCCAAGTGCCCATGAAAGGATGAATCGATAAAGATTCAGCTGGCATCAAAAAAAGAATGAGCTCTTGTCATATACAACAACATGGATGACCTAGAAGGTATAATGCTAAGTGAAATAAGTCAGAAAGAGAAAGACAAATATTGTATGATTTCACTCATATTTGGAATTCAAGAAACAGAACAAATAAACAAACCAAAAAGAGACAAAAAACCAGACTTAGATACAGAGAACAACCTGGTGGTGACCAGAGGGGAAGGGGATGGGGTGATGGGTGAAATAGATAAAGGGGATTAATAGTGCACTTACTGGGGTGCCTGGGTGGCTCAGTGGGTTAAAGCCTCTGCCTTTGGTGGAGGTCATGATCTCAGTGTCCTGGGATTGTCCTGGGATAGAGCCCCGTATCAGGCTCTTGGCTCAGCAGGGAGCCTGCTTCCTCCTCTCTCTCTGCCTGACTCTCTGCCTACTTGTGATCTCTGTCAAATAAATAAATAAAATCTTTTAAAAAAAAGAGTGCACTTATTGTGATGAGCACTGGATGATGTATAGAATTGCTGAATCATTAGATTGTACATGCTAAGCTAATACAATACTGTGTTAATTATACTTCAATAAAAAAATTATTACATTTAATATTAATCATAAAAATAAAATACATGTTATAAAATATTATACTTATCAAAATATATGTGTTATATTCTAAATATATTACATAAACAAATTATATTATTTAAAATACATGTGCTCTATAAGCATGTCATATAAAAATAAATTGTATATAAATATATAAAATTTGTGAAACTCAACTGTTAGGATTTAGTAATTTGGCAATCTTAGATTCAGTCTCTCTTAAGAACAGAGATAGTAATTCAACCCAGCTGCACATGGGTGATAGACAGAAATAGATAATGCCACGAGTTTTCATCTCCTATATGCTCCAAGGCAAGAGAGGAGGGTCTCCAAGAGGACCCCTTGGAAACGCTAGGGTTGGAGACCAAAGTCTTATATATGGCTGGGTGCTCATTGAGCTGCTGAACCATGGACTCAAGGCCTGAGGGACTGGAACAGAGTGTGCGAGAAGGTTCTTGGAGGAGCCTGACTCTGTGTCACTGGAGTTTGGGAGGCCTGGAAGCTATGCCTGACTTTTTCTTGAGGAGGCCTAAAGGTTGGAGGCTGGCTGGGGCAGGAGTGAGGCGGTAGGGGGAATAGGCCTCAGAAGAAGTCAATCCTGCCAACACCTGGATCTCAGACTTCTAGCCTCTGGAACTGTGAGAAATTAAATTTCTACCAATCTGTGGTACTTTGTGAGAGCAGGCTGAGCAGACTACTATAGGGACTGGAGATAGAGAGGCAATATGGCATGAAGCACAGACTCTGGGGTCTGTTATACCTGGGCTAAGTCCTAGAAACACCACTTACAAGTGCATAACCCTGGGCTAGTCTTCACATCTCTAAACCCGTGTTTCTTGTATGAAAAATAGGGATGAAAACACCTCTTCAGAATAATCTGGGCATTCACTTATTTAACATCGTTCACATACCATTTACTATATGGCGGGCAATGCTCTAAGCGCTTTGTGAATATTCGGTGAGGATTAAATGGGAATAATGTAGGTAATGTATTCAGCACAACGCCAAGCACACAGTAAGTGTACAACAGGTATCTGTCATTATTATTATTCAAATGTGCTCTGTGAGAAATTCTAGAAAAATCCACAGATATTTTGCTAGGGAATTGAGACTGTTATTTAGCAACCGCCACTCTCTCTGAGAGTTAAAGCACAGTATGTTAATGATTGAGAATTAATCTGTCGGCATTTTGTTGGAAACTAATTTTCTACTAATTGTGTACTTTTAAAAGTTCTGCTATGTCTTAAGGTAGGATTTTAACGATGCCTCAGGGACCATTTCAATGTGAACACATAATTGAAGTACTCATAAATCAATAAGAACAGTATTTGATTTGCAAAAATATGTCTACATCTATGCTTTAGCCCTGCAGCTCTTTACCACAGCATGAATTCTGTATGTTCCTGAAGGTCAAGAAAAAATTGGTGCCGTTCCACAGATGGACACTAGGCGGCACTCATGTCAGGCAAACTCAGGCTTCCCTCCTAAAAAACACGTTTGGGTTTTGCTGGTCATGTGTGGTCACTCTAAGTGGATTCTCTTGTTTAGTAGTAAGATAGTCAACTGGCTAAGCACGAGGAATGGAGATGAAATGATTTATTCAGACATCTGAGAAAGACACTACAGGGAGCAATCTTAAAAAAAACCCTGTGAATGCAGGATTTTATGGGGGACCATATTTTGTAGAGCGGCCCAGAACGCCAGAAATCAAGTCCTGTGGTGAAAGTGGGTAGTGCTCCATCCTGTTTTGAACACTGTAAGCTCAACTCTTCGAGATAGCTATGCCCTTAAAGCAATTTTTCTTATTTCCAGTTTGTGCTTCCACATTCAAAAGACGCTGTTTGGAAGGAACAGGTGAAGAAATGGTGGCAGAGAGAGGACACAGGAATGCAGCTGGGGAAGCTTCATTTTCACCTACACCCAATTTAGCAACAGTTCCTCTTTCCAGAATAATTTAGTGCTGGATTTTGAAGAGTATACGTAGGTTCAGGAGGCCCGGGTCCGTGTTCCCGCTCTCCCACGGAGCTGTGGGGCGTCTAAGGAATTAAGTGTTTATGTCCACTTCCTTTTCTCTTCTGCTGATACTTCACCCAGGATACCCTTCTTCCTCTCTCCTGCCTCTCAAATGTGCTTCAGACTCTTGTCTTGTGTGGCAAGAAAGAATAGATTTTTGTTTGTTTGTTTGGTTGATTTTTATTAATGGCTGTGGAAAATTGTTACATATTCTACAGATGTGAGAGGAGAAGAGGGAAATCAGAGTGAAGTCATCAAACTAGGTCTCAGTCTTTTACCAGTGTTGCTATGACAGGCTCTCCTTTAGTATGGGAGAGACTTAGAAGAATCGTTTAGTTACAGATAATTTTGATATTAAAAAAAGAATTTAGGGATATCTGGGTGGCTCAGTTGGTTAAGCAGCTGCCTTCGGCTCGGGTCATGATCCCAGCGTCCTGGGATCGAGTCCCACATCGGGCTCCTTGCTCGGCAGGGAGCCTGCTTCTCCCTCTGCCTCTGCCTGCCTCTCTGTCTGCCTGTGCTCGCTCGCTCTCTCTCCCTCTATCCCTGACAAATAAATAAATAAAATCTTTAAAAAAAAAAAAAAAAGAATTTATCTTGGTGGTAAGAGAACATATTCTTTCCTGTCTCCTTACCATCTCTCCACATCCCATAGAGTCTGCTGAGGATGCTGGGCCTATTTTTACCCTCAACTGTTTGTTTTCTATCCATCCATCTGTGCATCCATCCACTTCCCTAACTCTGGCTTCTTTGTTTCTGTTGGTAAACCTGCCTCAGTGTACCTTATACAACCACTACCCCAGCTGAGGTCTTTTTGAATCAAAGGTGGGTTTTCTGACTTTTTCATTTGAGCTCTACACTTTCAGTTTCTAAGTATTGTAGGGTAATGTCCTTTCCTCACTAAGTTACCTACCAAGAGACCAAAAGAAAAAAAAAGAAAACAACAAATAACCCTGGGCTAGTCTTCACATCTCTAAACCCGTGTTTCTTGTATGAAAAATAGGGATGAAAGCACCTCTTCAGAATAATCACTTATTTAACATCGTTCACATACGTTCACATAGATGTTTATGTATCATAAAGAATAATTTCAGAAAAAAAGAATATGATTTCAGAATTTATTTTTTTTAAGATTATTTATTTATTTATTTGACACAGAGAGAGAGAGAGAGAGAGAGAGAGGGAGGGAGGGAGGCACAAGTGGGCAGAGAGGCAGGAAGAGAGAGAGGGGAAGCAGGCTGCCTACTGAGCAGAGAGCCCTATGTGGCGCCCCTAATTTCAGAATTTATAAAATTAGCACCGGAGCACATTGGCTGACTTTCTGTTCTCTTCTAGCTGGGGAGTATTGAAGTGGTTGTGAGAACCTTGTGCTGTCTCCCCCTCCTATAGTTCTGTGCTGGATTTGAATCTATGAGGAGTTTGCATGCTTTCCAAGTAAATGTGTGTCTTGGAAGATAGGACTTGCGCTGAGCAAATGAGCAATGGGCTTCATTGCTTCTGGTCATTGTTTCTGAAAGGCCTCTACTCCCATTCACTCCTTGCTCTTGGAGCTCTCATTGCAAGATTCCTTGAAGTTTGCTGCTCTTTAGCTCCTAAGAGGAGGTAGGGCTCAGTAGTGTTCAGGTGACATAACGATGTGACCCAGCTTCATGCCCAAGCCATGGGTTTCGTTGACAGGAGGCAACTGTGCTTCCTTCCTCCTCAGTCTCAGTAGGTGCTTGCAATTCTGAGCATGGGAACCACAGTTTTCTGTGTAGGCCTTGATTCTGGAAGATCCTGTGATTATGTGAATCTCAAACATGAGGAAGTTATCCTCATCATCACCTGTTAAGAGAGGTTAGCTGATCAGAAAAACTGGCTGACCGACAACCAGGCCCTGGGAAGAAGATTACAACAGAGGAGGAGGAATCTTCTGGGTTCAGGGTCTTGCTTAGGAAGAAGACAGGCTCAGAAGGAAACCGCACAGAGACATAGAGGACTTGGGGCATGGAGACAGTCAAGTAAGTGCTGACGGGGAGACAGACTGGGCTCAGAGACAAATCCCATCTGTCCCGCAGGCTGCCTGGTTCCGTCCCAGGGAGGCTTGGCCGGGTTCTGGGCCAGTCTTGGCAGGGCAAGTGCTCTGCCCATAGCACGGGCCTCCGGATTCCCTTCCTTCTCCATGTTCTCTGCAAACCTCATATGTTAGTGGTCCCTCCCATTAATTTCAGCAATAGCACTGTTCTTCAGTCCTTTCAGATGAGTTTGTGCATCACCTCTTGATTTGGACACTGTCACTAAGCAGGAGCTGCGAGAGGCAGGTGCTGGGGTCCCAGTCAGGCCCTTGTGTGTGTGCCTCTCACACGATACCCCCTGTAGCAGGAGGGTTTTCTGCAAGCAGCCAAAGCTGCCATTCTCCCATTGTTTTCTTTTGCAATTCTCTCTCTCTCACAGCCCTGTGACTCCTTTGGTCTCGGGGATCTTGGCTGGGCAGCACTTCTCAGAGGTAAAGAGAGTTTAATTAGGAAAAGATTGTCTTGCCTCTGGTGGCGATTATCATACTTTATCAAGGGCCCAGTCTCGACCCCAGTTTGCTCCCCATTTTTAGTGCTTGGCCAGAGAAGCCATTCGTTTAATTCTCATTGCTGGTGAGGCTTGCCGACTGCTCCCCTTGGCTTGGAATGGAAAAGCGCCTCTCTCCCCTCCTCCATCCCTTTAGCTAAACTAAATGGTTCTGTGAAAAAGGCTTTGCACAAGGCTTTTAAACCACTCCACAGTGCTTCAGGTAAGGTCAGAGAGAGAGTTTTTAGTGAGGATTTTATTAGCCCAAACTTTGAGGCTTTCATTGCATTTATCAGGAAATAGGGCCCTAGCAGCACATTTTCCCTGGGTGCCTTTAGGGTCACTGCTGTTGAAGTGCACGGAGCCAGGGGCTTAGAATTCCTTCTTCTGATTGAATGTGGTCAGCTAAAAGCTCCACAGTTTTCAGAAATGCAGCTTGTATGTTTAAAGAATAGGGCTGGGCTTGAGCAGGATAAAGCGCAGGGGCTGTGGGCCTGGGACCTGGAAGCCGCGGGTCCGGCCTCAATTTTGCTGTAGTGACTTACATGTCATGTGCTTTGGCATGGATCTTTCCCAATTTGTTTTTAGATCACGGATTCTACTGTTGGAACGGAAACTTCCTGGCTGCCCATTGGCCCAAGCTGGACTCAGAAAGAGCAGCAGGATTTCCAGAGACTCATTCTCTCTGCGCTGGAGGGAGGAGAGGGCCCCCCACCAGGGCCAGCAGGCTCCCTGGGGGAGGAGGCCCCTGGGGACAAGATCTCTGTCTTTCCTGTGAGCTTCTCAAGCTGCACAATCCCAGCTCTGGCCTCAGGTTCCATGGTCACAGTGAAACCCCCCACGGTTGTTGTTACTATCGCATTCAGCCCTTGTAACAAAGCTGGAAGTGGCTGGGAACTTGGGTGTTCTGGACATTCGGCTAGGGGGTCGAGACCTTCTATTAAAGAAAAATCAAAACTTTTTGAATCCTGTGCTGTAGTTTTTCAAGGAAAGGGTCAGTAGTCATTAGTGTAGCATGTTTTCAGACCCAGAGGACTCCCTGACTAAAAATATCCACGTATCCTCCTCATCATGGAAACTTTCATGTGGGGAAGGAATTGCTCACTTAAGATCGTCTTTTTTTTTTTTTTTAAGATTTTATTTATTTATTTATTTATTTGAGTGAGCAAGAGAGAGAGAGAGAAAGAGAGAGAGAGAATTAGAAGTGGGAGAGGCAGATGGAGAGGGAGAAGCAGACTTCCTGTTGAGCAGGGAGCCTGATGCGGGACTCAATCCCAGGACTCTGGGATCATGACCTGAGCTGAAAGCAGAGGCTTAACCGACTAAGCCACCCAGGTGTCCCTAAGATGGTCTTTCTAAAAATTCTTAACCACTGAGAGGCAAAAGACATGCAGCTTTTGTTATTCATGAACACTTTAGTCTGAATTAGTTTGGCTAATAACTTGTTAATGGTAGCTGGGAGAGGGCTTATCTGTAGAGGGAAAACTTGTAGGTCTGTTGGCATATGCGTGTATGTGTGTGTGTTGGGAGAGTGGAAGTAGGTGAAGAAGGTCCTGAGCACCTGGGTTGGGGGAGAGGGTGGAATGCTCCAGAGACAATTTCTTTCTCCATTGCAGTTTTCCTCAGGGCATTATTTCTGCAGCATTCTCACCTTCCAGCAGGTCACAAGCCACTGTGGTCTTGCTGTTCGTAATGCTAACCCAATTGTTGAGCAGCGTAGCTGAGCAATTAGAGCCAATTGGAAACATTTCACCATACCTCCTCTCTCTTCCTACTTTAAAATGACCATGGAACTTACTAATTATATGGCCTTCTTGTGACTTTTAATCTTTTTTGTTTGCAAAAGAGTCAGTTATTTTCATTTGGAGGTTTTTGTTTGTTTGTTTGTTTTTTTGGTGGGGGTTGGTTAGAAAAAAAAAAATCTCACATTTGTGAAAGGCATTAATTTTTTTTCTGAGTCTTTTCCTCGGAGGAATCCAGGCTGTAAATAGGCTGTTATTAACTGGTAACTACCAGCTCGGCCTTATCAATTGTCAAAAATTGGTGAGCTTGTTACAGTGGTTGGAGTTAGGTTCTACCGTGGAGCTCCTACAGTCTCTCCAGTTCCCCCTCTGGAAGCCCCCTCTTTCTACAACCCAATAATAAAAGGGGGTTAATGCCTGGTCTCGGAAGAGGCTTCCCAACATGCACCAGCTCCAGGGCCAGCAGGAACTTCTGAAGGGAATCCTGTTTGTGACACTCCCTCTCCCCCCACCATGCAGGTTTTCCTTGCTAAATGCTATTTTTAAAAATACCAGTCACATCATAATCCAGGGCCTGCAAATCGGGTCTCCTCTCTGGATTCGTCAGGAAGTCGTACTTGCCTCAGCCACGCCCACTCATTTACATAGGGCAGGGCGGCCTCCGTGCTGCCCCCGCAGACGGAGTAGTTGAAATAGAGACTCCGTTCCTTCGTTGCTCCGAAAGCCTAAAATACTTATTGTTTCTGCAGAAGACAAATGTGTTGGCTTCTGTGTAGCCATCCCTTAGGCCAGCAGCAGGTCTGTGGCGTTTGCTTGCGGACTATTCTGTAGACTTGGCACTGTCACCTGGTCAACAGACCTCTGGTTCTCCTGACTTTGGCTTCCCCGTGGGCCCCTCCTTGCGATGCACCCCGCACCACTCTACTGCCATTAATAAATGAAAAAGGTAATGAATAAAGGGGGGACTGGTAATTGTTGTTTTAAAAACAAATGTCAAAAAACCCTATGAGTATTGCTGACATTTAAAAAAAAAAATGTTGGTGGTTCTTTATTTGCATGAAGTTTTATGTGGTTCAGAAAGCCCATCTGTAATCCATTTGAGTTAAAGTCCCATTTGTCACAGCTGTCAGGATGGTAAAATATATTTGAAACCTTTTTGCTTTAAGGGAAATAGAAGGCTTCGCTGCACTTGACATTGAGCTGAAGACTTTGCCACTCTCAGGGAAATGTCAATTCCGAGAAAGAGTTGTACAAAATGAAAGTTGGACAAAATAATTATCCTTGGAGAGGGTTTTGCCTTTTGCTTAAACAGGATCCATTTCCCCAAAAGCCCGCAGGTTCCTAAAACAACAAGGAGTCTTGAGAGGGTTAGGTTTGGGGTCAGCCATCACAAGTAGCCTTGACTTCACTTATCCACTTACTGGGGGGGATCAGTAGCATGAACAATCCCAGGGGGCAGAGAACCCAGGCAGCAGTTCCATTTCACTTTGGGATATGTTTTGTGGCCACGTTTAGAACAAAGTTTTTATTTATCTGGGCAAAAATGCTAAGTCACCATAAAAAATTCATCATTATAGACAAGTACAATGAAGAAATTTAAAAACCCCCTCTAAATCTCTGTTTTCACCTTTGAGAAAGTGAGTCTGATGTTCTTGTGCTCTCTTAAATTAGAGCCCTTTTGAAGATCCATTTCAGGAGGAGCAGGAAATCTGGCCACTTTACCCAAAGTCTCCCAAAGGCACCAGATGCTCCTTGGCTGCTTTCCATTCTGAGCAATGCCTGTCACAGAAGTAACCTCAGCAGAAATGTGCCTCCCTTTACCTTCTTGTATTTTCTGTGGCAAAGGAATGGTTGCTTTGGCTGCAAAGGTCATTTTTCAGCTTTTCAGCTCTGTCAGTTAAGGAAGGATCCTGTTAGGTTCATCCATGGGTTTAGTTACTCAGATCAGAAGACAATTAAAAAGTGGCCAGGTGGGACGCCCGGGTGGCTCAGTTGGTTAAAGGGCTCCCTTCAGCTCAGGTCATGATCCCAGCATCCTGGGATCGAGTCCCACTTCGGCCTCCTTGCTCCGCAGGGAGCCTGCTTCTCCCTCTTCCACTCTGTCTGCCTGTGCGCTCGCTCGCTCTCTCTCTGTCAATGACAAATAAATAAATAAAATCTTAAAAAAAAAAAGTGGCCAGGTGACTTAGGGGAGACACTCCCAGGGAGGGAGAACTCTACCAGAAGACTGGGGCCATTGTATGGCAGCGTCTCCTCCTGGGTCTATAGTGGGGCTGTTCAGACAGCACCTATAGTGGGGCTGTTCAGACTCAAATGCCAGGTTGATAGGGCCTGAGGTGAAGGTGTTTTCAATTTACAGATAATCTGACTGTGCCTAAAGACTCTGAAGGCTTTTCAGCGATGTTCTTGTTATTATATTACTGCTTCTGGAAAGAGTCTGGAAGGAAGACTCAAGCAGAGATGGGTAGAGGGAATGAGAGTTTGGAAGGGTAAGACAATGGTAGTCACATTCAGACCTTTCAGTCAAAAAGCAAGAAAAGCAAGAGAAGAAAATATGTACCCACCATCATAGTAACAGGCAAAAATAATATTAGAAAACCATATAATAGGCTTATGTCCTATCCTGAGAAAGTTCTACAGGAACTACTTCAGAGGAGATACTAAAGGCCTGCAGAATCTCCAGAGAAATCTTTAAGAAATAGGCAATTTTTACAGGTCATTTGTTTCTTGAATAATGAGTTTTTATATGGAAAAGAGTTGGCTTTTTTTTAAGAGAGTACTAAAAGAGAATAAGGAAATGTATGTGTGTGTGTGTTTGTGTGTGTGTGTGTGTGTGTGTTTCCCTCTCTTCTTGCTTGGGAAGAAAAGAGGAATGACCTGACCTCAGGTCATTCCTCTTACCTGAGGAATGACCTCAGGTCTTTCCACTCCCTCACTCCTTCCTTGTTTGCTTACTTTTCTTGTTTTCAGCATGTGGCAGAGAGAAGACTGGCTTAGATCTCATACCTGTAGGCCAAGTACAACTTCTTATTGGATAAATAAAGCAAAAGTTCCTTATTTAGAAGAAACACCTACAAAGGAATGGCTTTCTCCTTAAAAAAAAAAATTTCTATATGAGAGAGTGCAAATGGGGAGAGGTGCAGAGGGAGCGACTCAAGCAGACACCCTCTGAGCCTGAGTCAATCCCACCACCAAGAGATCATGACCTGAGCTGACCAAGAATCGGATCGGTTTCTGAGTCGGATTGGTGACTGAACCACCCAGGCGCCCCGGCATTCTCCTTTTGATGATAAATCAGGAATAAGCTTTGAGCACACAATCTGCAGCTGTGGAAGAAAAATCTCTGATCACCCAAGTGTGAGAAGAAAGCAGGTTCAGTCAACAGGTTGGAGTTGAGTTTAGTCATGCATTTTTATTTATTTATTTGTTTAAAGCCTTTATTTATTTATTTGTCAGAGAGAGAGAGCGCAGTGAAAGCTAGGGGAGTGGCATGCAGAGGGAGAAGCAGACCCCCTGCTGAGCAGGGAGCCAGATGCAGGCTCCATTTTAGGACCCTGGCATCATGACCTGAGAGCTGAAGGTAGATGGTTGACTGAGCCACCCCGGTGCCCCTAGTCACGCATTTAGTACTCCTCAGGGTCTAGGTATGTTCAGGGTCAATTCATGTTCCCTTGGGGCTCCACTCTCTGGGAATGTGAATTAGGGAAGAGGCGCGGCCAGGTCTTAGTCAAGGCCAGTCCTGGTGAGTGGAAGGGGTCATGGAGGGGGAGCCCAGGCATTGAAGGGCCATGGTGGACCAGCCCCATTTACTATCCCTGTACCAGGAAACTCCTCTGGTCTTTGAACCCTTTGGAAGAAATGACCTTGGAGGGAGGAGGTCTCTTTCATTTATGATTCATCAACTTTGGTGTTTGAGATGGTGGGGGGGATGGAGGAATGGATGCTTGAGGCAGCTTATTCCTTGTTTTCATCCCACACGGAGACAATATGAATTTGATTTTAGAAACTGTCATCAAGCACTGCTAAGCCTGCCCAAGATCTCTTTGAAAAGCGTGCCCTTTTGCAGCGCAGCCTTTAGATTGAGCGGAACTTGCTTTTCTGGTTGAAAAACTGCTACCTTTCAAAAGGAGGAGCAGGGATGAGGCTAAGGTATTGGATCCATTAAAGATCTGTTTGGTTGGAGGCAGAAATAAAACCTGACATAGAGTGGTCTGGACGAATGAGACTTAATTCATTTTTCTCACATAGGTTTAGAGGCTGATGACTGCTGCTCTGGTTTCATGGGCTCAGTGATATCAGGCCACCATGTTTCTATTTCTTAGCCTTACTTTCATTCTCATTGCCTCTCAGGAGCAAGACCAGCTGCCCCAACTCCAGAAGGCATGTTGGCAGTCAAGGCACAAAGGCAAGGAAAGGGATAGTGCCAGATGGAACAGTCTTCTTTACCAGGGGTGCAAAACTTTTCCAGAAACTCCAATCAGACTTCTCCACCTGTGTCTGATTGACTGGGACCCCATTGTGTGGCGAAATCTAACTACAAAAGAGGCTTGGAAGTAAAGTAAGGGTAGGTGTCAAAGTATAATTTTCAAAGAAATTAAAATATGACTCTCATATCCTTAATCTATTAAGGAGGTTACTGGCAGGGAGAGGTAAAGGTGATTCAGAAGAGAATTTGAGGAATGATTTGCTGAGATAAGTTTGCCGTGTTAGAGACAAAACTGGCTAATTATCAATAAGCCACACCTTTTGATGTCATCTTTTTTTTTTTAAAGATTTTATTTATTTATTTGACAGAAGGAGATCACAAGTAGTGATCTTCTGATCTTCTACAAGTACTCATCTTCTTGAGTAGACAAAATCATCGGCATCTCTTCTATATCTTTGCAAAAATACATAAGTTAATGTAACATCACAGAAACTTGGGCCTTCGTGAATAGTGTGGTAAGTTAAAAATGTATTCTCCTGGAGAAAGCCTGGTGGGGGCTTGTTAGACCATGCTCCAATATGACATTGAAATGACACACAGTCACCTTCTTGCATTATTTCTGAGGTTTGGAGAAGTCTTCCTAAGACAGGAAAGGGAATGGGTGTCTGCTACAGGAATATGTGGGCAGGTGGTGTGGTAAAGATTAAAGTTTGCTACTGGGATTTTTTTTTTAAGATTTTATTTATTTATTTGACAGACAGATCACAAGTAGGTAGAGAGGCAGGCAGAGAGAGTGGAGGAAGCAGGCTCCCCGGCGAGCAGAGAGTCCGATGCAGGGCTTGATCCCAGGACCCTGGGATCATGACCTATGCTGAAGGCAGAGGCTTTAACCCACTGAGGCATCCAGGTGCCCCTGCTCCTGGGATTTTACGGTTACTTTTGGGTCATAAAAAGTTTTTTATAAGTCAGGATAGATATTCCAAGTACTTTCAAAAATCCACATGTAAGTGTGCTCCACTTTTGGAAAATTTAGCACCCAAATCCAAATTTAAAACCGTTAAATTGAGAGGTATATATTTTCATTAGAAGTGGATCCTGCACTTCACAGAAGGATTTGCCACCAGGTTTATTTCTATTAATAACCACTTTTCTGAATTTATTTAAGATATTTGATTTATAAAAAAATTTGATTTACTCCAGCTTTCCAGAAATAGATCTCTTACACGAAGCAAGGTATGCTTGGGATCTGAATTTTATTCTTGTCTGAAGATATCTTTCTGTTCAATTACAGAATGCTTTCTTTAAATTGCATTTGTGTGGCTTGCTTTTCATCCTCCCCAAATCCCTCACCCACAAAGATCTTACCAAAAGGGTTTCCCTGCAAAGGGAAAAAAAAAAGTGTATTCATCTAATGTCTACCGGACTTTTTACATTGTTAAAATTCTGCCGGAATTGGAAAGGTCTCCTTCCATCTAGAGGGAATAAAATAAATTGATTTATGATTTTTAACAAGCATGACTGAGTAAGGAATCATGCCTATATAATTTCAAAGTCATGAAAAGATATTAGTCATAATTAAATTTCCTCTAAGAAGACATTTGAAACAGAGATCAGATGCCAGGCTAATTGATTACACAACTATAGCATAGTCATCCTGACAGTGGCAAGGGTAGGACAGTTTAGACTCGGTGTCTAAATATTTAATACCCAACGGGAAGCAGGGAATTGGAACAAAGGCCGTAATGAGGAGAAATAGAAATCAGCTAGAAGGGCAATGGACACGTCCCTATTGATTATGCAGTATGTAAAGAGAAAAAGTGATTAATAGGAACAAGAGAATAAGAACCAGGAATGACATTTTTTTAAGTGGCAGACGGAAACCACACACTTGTAAAGGTCATGTCCAGCCATTTAGAAATAAAATATCTGTCTTGAAGAAAAGTAATGTTGCTTTAAAATGGAAATGCTTTGAAATGCAAGGCCTTATGTTCTGCCAGATTCTTATGTTTCTTTTAGTCATAAAATAGTATAGGTTTCAGCCAGCCGGACTTCTCACGATCAAACCAGTGGACCAAATAGTTTTTAGGAGATCTGGCGTGGAATTGCTTAAAAGGGAAGAGTGGTTTTGGTTTTCTGGGTTCATACATTTTAAGGCTTTTTCTTTTTGTGTGGGAATGAAATACCCATACTCTGGAGGACAAGAGACAAAAGAAAGTGGTTCTTCGTTTTGTGATGTGCTGCCCGGAAGGGTCTGTAAGGGATGTGGGGGTGACTGAGTGTCGACACGGATTTACGTGAAAATCTGTGAAGCTGCCTAAGGTACCTTTTCCCTGAGTCTTGCTGGGCTGCCCACGTGGTTGTCATTTCCTTCTCTGGTCTTTGTCCTGTGACACTACACGTGGCATGATAAATGTGGGCGGCAAGGATGGGCAGCCGCTGCCCTGGCAGAACCATCAGTTCTTGTTACCAAACCGCCCATTTCTGCTGCTCCCTGAATACTGCATTCATCCTGGCAGTGACCTCTCTTGCACTCCATTACCAGCTGGTGTGTTTAAAAGCTCTGGTACCTTGGATGGATGTTTCTGGAGAGAGATGCTTCTGAAACTAGCTTCCAGGGAGGGACTTTAGTTCCTGCTCAGTGTCCTTTTTCACTTTCTCATTTACTTTTCCTCTTTCCTTTTTCTCTCTGGAGAGTTCAGAGTGCATTTTTCTCCTGAGGGCTTAATTATACTGTCTTGTGCTCCACGACAGCTCCGTAGGTGGCTGTTGATTGTAGGACATCCCATTTGTCTTGAGAGCCTCTGTTCAGTAGGCACAGAGGCTGCCATTACCCGCTCCTTTACAGCTTAGGACAATGGAATGTAGCGAAAGGACACTTGCCTGAAGTCATGTGTAAATTCGAAACCTGGGACCCACCAAGAACTCAAGCCTTCTGACTTGGTTGACTGCTGTTATGTTTCTGTTGCTTCTGCAACACACACACACACACACACACACGCACACACACGTACACCCCCTCCACCAATGTTGGTAATGCCCTCTTCTACTGAACTCCCCGCCTACCCATAAAAAGAAGCTCCAAAGACAAATCAGGTACTCAGTGTGGATGCATGGATGGCTCGCTCCTGTGAGAGGAAGGAAGCATGGAGCAAAGCCAGCAATCAGGTTTGCAAAGTGTGCTGGTGACGCACAGAGTGAGCCGTGTGTGCTATTGTGGCTTATAATGTGCTATTTTAAAACACTGACATTCTCTGTGATTCCTTGCGAAGAGAGGAGTGCACTGTATACACATCACACACTGAGACCACTACAAGCATGTGTTGCTTTTTCTAGGTGATAGATTTAAAGATTTATGAATGTTAGCATTGGAAAGAATTTCAGATATGGCCTGAATAATGTGGAATATACGGAAAACATCATCTCCTTCAACTCAGGCACTTTAATTCAGTTACTATATTTTATTTTTATTTTTTAATTTTTTTAAAAAAAGATTTTATTTATTTATTTGACAGACAGAGATCACAAGTAGGCAGAGAGGCAGGCAGAGAGAGGAAGGGAAGCAGGCTCCCTGCCGAGCAGAGAGCCCTATTCGGGGCTCAATCCCAGGGCCCTGAAATCATGACCTGAGCTGAAGGTAGAGGCTTTAACCCACTGAACCACCCAGGTGCTCCTAGTTACTATATTTTAAATTGTAGGCGCTCTCTCTCTCTTTAAATATTTATTTATGTACTTAGAGAGAGAGGATGGAGAGGGGCCAAAGGGGTGGGGAGAATCTTTGGCAGACTCCCCACTGAGAACAGAGTTGGACGTGGGGCTCATTGTCATGACCCCGAGACCATGACCTGAGCCAAAACCAAGAGTTGGCTGCTTAACCAACTGAGCCACCCAGGTGCCCCATTAAATTGCAGGCTCTTTTGATTGGAAGGTGAATTTGAGTTCCACCAAGATCCCTAGCTTATTTTCTCACAGACTACTATAAAGCTGTTTTTCCCTTATCTTGCATTTTTGCAGTTGAAGTTTTAGAGTTGCGTTTACCTATTCTTATTACATTTCATTTTTCTAAACAGTCAAGTTAATTTTGAATTCCTATTCTGTTGTTCATGAGAAATCTTGGGATCTTCTTGGCTCCTCACTTCTCATACCTCGTCTCCATCCCATAGGCAAAGTTCACCACCTCAGCCTTTAAAATAGATCGGATGCAGTTATCGCTCATGCATTTGCCCTTATCACTTTAGTCTAAACTGCTGGCATGTCTTGCCTGCATACTTGGCAATGCATCATTGGTACCAGGGTTCTCTGCTTCCCCCTACAATGTACTGGTATTGTCTGTCCTGCTCTACTGTAAAAGTTAACTATTATCCTTCTTTGGGGAAGGGAAAGGGTGTAGACAGACAGAGAATGGCAGCCATAGTCTTGAGTCAAATCTAAATATGAAACCCAATTTGTTGGGTCTCAGCCTGCTCTCCCCAGTCAGTCACAGCAGCTTCAGGTCAAGGAGAGGAGGGATGTGATGCATGTCAAAGGTGCCTTCATCATGGTGTCCCTTGATCCAGCCATGACTATATTTCGGGAGGGCAAAGAAGTTTCTCTTTTTTTTTTAAAATTTTTTTTTTATTTTGAGTAATTTGAGCTCATAGTTAACAGGCCAAACATCACGCAGATTTTACGGACTGTTGCAAATAAACATGTATAATCAGCAGTTCAGGATGTCACGTGAATGATTTCTCAGCACTGTGAATGAGAGCACCCAATGACCTCGCTGAACTGTAGTTTCATGACGTAGTGGCAAAGAGACGGGTCTTCAAATATCAGGACTCATCAACATTTCTCAAGACAACTGATAACGAAAGGGAAACATAACTGGAGAACACCAGGTTCCCTGTGGTCTGCCTCCCAATGGAAACCAAATGGCCAGAGCACAGAATAGAAACCTGTCTCCTGGCATCACTGCCACTTCCAAGAGGGAATAAAACAATAATCATGTGTAAAACAGAATCAGACCTGGCTGAGAACCAGACTTAATCTAGATAATGAAAGATGCATGGTTAGAAACAGATATTGAATCATCAAGAGTAAAAGAGTACATCTCCGCAGCTTTATAAAACTCCAGGAGCTGAGGAAGACAAAACTGGGTGAAAGGTGTCTGACTTATGTATTTCTCAGGTAACACAGCTGAGTCAACCTCAGTGTGTGAAAGAAAAACTCAGAGATGAAGGCACAAAGAAAACAGAGATCTTGACTTGTAATGTTTGGAAGGAAGACCACACTTCCACATTGTTTCTCCATGGAAAAGATACAGCAAGGATGTAAGGAGAAAAGCCCTTCGAGATTAGCATTAGTTAGCTGTTTGTGATGGGAAGTAACTGCAGTTTTCTCACCTAATTGCTACGTCTGTAGGATCTTCAAATATCTGTAGGTGTTGGTATCACAAAAGTCGGGGGCAGGGGGTGGTAAACAGGCTCACTCTTAAATTAGCAGTTTTGGGGAAAGGACTCAAGGTCTCATTTATTTTGAGGACTAAGTTTAGGCAGAATATTCCTATTTTTAAAGTTTATCTCAGGACGTGAAGGGCTTTTTCCAACACCCCCTCCTCACACTGTATTATGTGGTGTGTTGGTCTCAGTGGTGGTCAGCAAGGTGTTAGTGTTGCTTATTTATTACATGTATTAGTTGATCTGTTCAAAGTCTGTTTTCTACCTTTAAAATGAAAACTCTCAGATAGAAAAGTTTTGTGTTTTTTGTTCCATGCTAATTCTGATCCCTAGAACAGTGTCCTGGCATGTGTTAGGTTGAGTACACAATAGATAGTTCCAGAAAGAATGAATGGATTTCAAGTAGTAGGTCTTCAGCCTAGCGTTAAATCATTTATGGAAGTGATAAACCTACTCTGTGTTTTCTACTGTTGCGGATATGACACTGAACATCAAGGGCATAGTCTTTGAGCAGATTAATGTTAATCTGCTAATTGACAACTCTTGGGGGACAGTTAATGGAGTAATTTCTGTCCTACCAATGTCCCCACATTCTTGCATATCAAAAGTGTCACAGTAGATGCGTGGTTAGTGGAGACTTCCCTTAGGGCTGGGAGTGGGACAATACAGCACTCCTGAGTGTTTTGGTTGTTATTAACACCTCACTAGTCAATTTTGTGAATTAAAGTTTTTTTCAGAAACAGTGTAATTTTTTTACTGTCAAAATTAGTTTTATCAATTAGCCATCTATTATTAATAAGTTACTAAGCAGGGTGTTAGAAATAAAAAATGAAGGGTATGTGGCTTCTGCCTTGAAAGAGTTAAAAGTCCTATAGAAAGAACACTGTAGAAATAATCGTGATCTTGTGTTGAAGGTGTTTGTTTACAAGGGGCTAGGAGAGTACTGGTCAAGGCTGGAAGCTGGGGAACAAAAATGGCCTCTATTTAAATTATCCAGATCAGTTGCATTAAGGGCTATCATGAAGGCAGAGCTTGTAGGTATGGAGAAGAGGGGACAGAAATGAGAGATATCAAAGTATTCAATGTTTATTTACCTGCTACTTAGTGAGCATCTGCTTTATGTAGTCTTCCGGGGGGAGTTGGACACAAAAATCAGTGCTATGATGGAGGTTTGTATGTGTGTGAGCTCGAAAGGGAGGATGAGTGGAGGGTGATGGGAGGGGAGATTATGGAGGTGATACTGAGGTGTCTTAAAATGATTTTCCCGGATGGACCAGGGAGAAGGCGTCTCAGGAAAAAGAACAGAATGTACTTAGGCAAAGAAAGCTCCAGAAAGGCTGAGTCATCACTACTTGAGACAAAAAAGAAGGTAATAATAAGTAAGCATATGAAAAGATTTAGATGAGTTTAGGGGTGCCTGGGTGGCTCCGTAGGTTAAGTGTCTACCTTTGGTTCAGGTCTGATCCTGGGGTCCTGGGATCGATCCGAGCATCAGCTCCCTGATTAGTGGGGAGCCTGCTTCTCCCCTCCCTCTCCTCTCCCTCTCTCCTCCCTCTCCTCTTCCCTTTCTCCCTCCCTCCCACCTGTTGTTTTCCTTGCTTGTGCTCTCTTTCTGTCAAATGAATAAAGAAAAATGTTTAAACAAACAATAAAAAAAGATTTAGGTGAATTTTTTCACTTAGCTTTTGCTATTTAATAACCCCTCCACCCAAACCTACTGACTTAAAACAACCATTTCTTTATCTCATGATTCCATGGGCCGGCAATTTGAGCAGGGCTCAGCTGAGTGGTTCTTCTGGTTTCTGCTGGCCTCACTAGTGTATCTGCTGTTGCTCCCTGGGTGGCTGGGAGATGTCTAATCTAGGATGGCCTTGGGTGGGATGACTCATCCCTGCCCCATGTGGTGTCCTCCCATGGACTAGCCAAGAGAATGGGTAGAGTGGGCTCAGTTCTGCTGACGGCTAAGATCAGAACTTGCATGGCATTACCTCTGCCCCATTTTGTTAGACAAAGAAAGTCCCAAGGTTGGGCCAGATTGATGGGATATTGATTTAGGGGTATCCCAATTTACCGCTTGATGGGAAGAGCTTGAAATTCAAATCACAAAGGGTATGGATACAGGGAGGTGTGAACAACTGTGACCCATTTTTCTATTTACTACAATACACTTGGAAAAGAGAGATACTGATGGCTTCTCTTCCTCTGTAAATGGGGATCTTGAGGAAAGTGCTAAGCAATTAGAATAATAGGCTATAAAGAAGAGAATAGGGACATGATCAGCAAAATGAATGGCTTCCTGAGTAAGATGGAAGGGTCCAGCTGAGATTGGAAAGCATTGTACATTGGAAACCAAACATTACGTTTGAGCTGTTTTTTTCTCTTCTACCATCTACAATTAACAACCAAAATTCACTTGCAACACTATCACTATAATGGTTTTCCTCATGACACACTTGTAGAATGCTTGTGAAGACCATAGTTGACTCTTACAACATTATTTATTGATAAATATTAATAATGACTTGGGAGTAGATTTTTAGTTAAATTTGTCATTCTGTTTCCAAGTATGATGGCAACAATGTTTCCATTCATTCTTTCATTCAATAAATATTTATTGCATACCTCTTCTATACCAGCTACTATTCTAAGGGTGGAGAATACATTAGTGATCCAAAGAGAAAAGAAAACATTTTTGGAGCTTAAATTTTAGTGAAACTTTAGGGGATAGGAAGTAAACAAGATAAATTAGAAGGTGTAGAGCACATTAATGAGAGGTGATAAAGAGAAAAATAAGGAAGGGTAGGAGGATATGAAAAAAATTTTTATATTTGTTGCCATTTTAGATAGGTTGGCCAGGGATGGCATCACTAACAAGGCACCATTTGAGGAGCACCTGGGTGGCTCAGTGGGTTAAAGCCTCTGCCTTCAGCTCAGGTCATGATCCCAGGGTTCTGGGATCGAGCCCTGCATCGGGCTCTCTGCTCAGTGGGGAGCCTGCTTCCCTTCCTCTCTCTCTGTCTGCCTCTCTGTCTACTTGTAATCTCTGTCAAATAAATAAATAAAAATCTTATAAAAAAAAAGAAGATACCATTTGAGTGAAGACCAGAAGGAAGTATGGAGTCTCTAAGACTCCATACTTCCTTCTGGTCCTCAAACCTTTAGTCCGTGTAAGTACATGGTCTTTCCTCTGAGTGAATTGAGAAGTCCATTGGGGAGTTTTGAACAGGATGGGAAAGTGATCTGACAACAATTTGGATTGATGAAGTGGTGGCTGTCTTGAAATTAGAACTTCCCTGAGACATAGAGCAAGGGTAGCTATAGGCAGTCATGAGGAGGTTGTCACAGACTTGTGGGGAGCAAGTAAAGTTAGTGAGACGTGGTCAGATTCTGGACATGATTTTTTTCTTTCTTAAAGATTGTATTTATTTGTCAGAGAAAGAGATAGAGAGAGAGCAGGCAAGCACACAAGCAGGGAGAGTGTCAGGCAGAAGGAGAAGCAGGCTCCCCACTAATCAAGGAGCCCAATATGGGACTTGATCCCAGGACTCTGGGATAATGACCTGAGCCGAAGGCAGACACTTAACCAACTGAGTCACCCAGATGTCCCCCTGGACATGTTTTGACAACAAAGCCTACAATCTCCATCTTTAATGCTTTCATCAAAATGATTTTCAGGACACATAACATAAATGGAACCATTTTCATCCTTGGTTCTCTTGTGGAATGTTCTTTTGGTTCTTTTGGAACGATTTTTAGGAGAGTATCTTGAATAATCTCTGGTTTGTGAGTGATCCCTAAAATTTACACGTGACAAAAGATTATATGAGGAAGGGGTGGTGCAATAAGAGTGGCAGGGAAAAAAGGGATCGAAGTACAGAACTGAATGTGTGATGTGTGCCTGGCCTGGAGAACCAGGCGCAGGCTTCCCTGTGCTATTAGTCAAGGAGAATAGAACGTCTTGCGAGAAGTACCACTTTATTTTTCAGCTTGTTTGGTTTTACCTTGGAGGAAGAAACAGGAACGGTGTGGCTGACTCTATTGTAGGATTTTGATGATGAGGTCAGGAGACTGGGTTATACCATTCATTGATGGATATTTGTTGAGCATCTACTATGCACCAGCTACACTGTAGGCACTGGGAATATAAGGACATTAATGCACAGTAACAGTCCTTGAGAGGTCTGTAGTCCTGCAGGTGACACAGAGGAGCAGGCAGGCAATCTTAATACGGGGCAGTGGGGCCCATTGGAGGAATATCTAACTCAGCCTGAGAGTGTCAGGCAGGACTTCCTGGAGAAAGAAGACCAGTGAGATAAGAAGGCATTATTTAGGCAAAAGCAAAGTTGTAGGAGGGTAGTGTTTCAGGTTGAGAGAACAGAATATGCAAAGTACGAGAAATGAGAATGGTAAATTCAGAGCGTCTTAAGAGAAGGGTGCTGGAAAGCCACAGAAAGTGCCAGCTGATTACATAGACAGGCTCTCATAAGCCACAGGACTTCCATCCTGTTCTGTCCACCAGCCTGTTTGTTTTATCTTGTTTGAGCTAGTTGGGTTTTCCTATCTTCTATCAACAAGTGTATTAGAAATGAATCAAGGATGAATCAGGGCACACTACCAGCCACTGAGGATTCATCACCGATCTTAACAACCTCCGCTCTTAACTGAGTGTAGTTTAGTGTTTGCTTCTATTGTTTAGTCTCCATGAGCATGTAAAAATGTCCCAGAAATAAAGGCTCTGTCACAGTAGCTTCCAACTGGTAGTAGATAACATGAAAACCAGACATATTAACACATTTTATTGGTGAATGTATTTTCTTTCTGGTCTTTTATCTTTATCCTTTTATTCTTATTTTATTGGAATCAGCCTCCTCCATGACCAGGGCAGGAAACTGTGCCTCAATTGGGGGCTACAGGCACACAGAGTCTGTCTGTAAAGACCTGATGAGGGGTTAGGGACTTTAGGTGAAGGAGAAATTGCAGATTTGAGTCAGGTGAAAACTGCTTCAAGAGGAATACTTATAACAAAACAACCATAAAATTATGTCCTTTGTCCCCTGCCCCAGAAACTCTCCAGTTTGTGCCAAGTCAGCCTCATCCTGTCCTGCCCATTCATTCTCTTGCTGCCTCGTACTGAAAGTAGATGTTAAGTCACTCATTTATTCCTTAGGAGGCTTTACACCTAGAAGCAGTTTTACAGATTTTCTAGATTATTGCTCCCCACCTTACCCCAAACCCCACCTACTGATAAGGTAAGAGCCTCAGAGAGGTGAAGCTCTTGCCTGGGCGCATGCCCAGTCCACTGTCCAGCCCAGAGGCACCACTGTGGGAAGCCAGCCCACCCGCCTTGTAGCCGAAGGTCTGTTCCCTTCATCCTTTGACTCCCACTGGAGGCAGAAATCAAAACAAATGAGGAAAAACAGCAGTCTCAAGATCCTGTGGGTTTTCCTTAGCTACGACTGCTTGTTCAGAACACTTAGGCAGGCAGGGGTTTTGATAAAGCAGTTGATCCCTAGACATTTATGCAAGGTTATAAAATAGGGCAAATGAGGTACATTCTAAGATTAATACCAAGATATTGGAGAATGATTAGTCATGGTGCAAAGTATTTTACTATAAGTACTCCTTTGGTTTGCTAGTAAAAATTAGATACATATGAGACTTTAGAAATATGTACCTATGAACATCTCTCTTTATTTATATAGGGATACCAAACTATCTATCTTTCTGTGTATCTACCGAGATTTATGTGTAACATTCCCAGGAACCTATTGCTTCAAGGGAAGCCTGTTCATAGACCCGGATTCTATAACTTGCTCTAGCCGTGTAAAAAGGCTCAATGAGACTTTCTGAGTTTTCATGCTGAACTTCACAGCAATTTGCCACAGGTCAGTTACGGTTCATGCTGTAGAGCTCTAGCTGAGTATATGACTCAGTCCGCAAACATGGGACTTGAGTAGGACATAGGAGACACTGCTGGTTGGCGGGGTGAGAGGAGATATGACTTAGCCTGCCTTTATAGCACTCTGGTGAGCCTTTCTTATGAAAGGTTGCTTTGAATCTTTAGGCTGGGACCTATTCTGTGATCATTATAGCTTTTCAAGTCCTGATATATACTTATCTCTTTCTTAGGCTTCTCTATGTTTTAGAATTTTAACTCTTTATGATGTTGTGATAAGTAGGTAAGCAGGGGGAAGCCACCATAACTATTTCTTCCTGGAGAGTGAAAAAGATAAAGGTTCTTAGTTGTTCTAGACAACTTAGGCCCATGTTAATAGGAATGAATAATCTTAATGCCTAAATAACATTAAGTATTTATACTTTATGTTTATTAAATATGTTTAGGAATTTCTCAAGCCTGTAAAAGCCAAGTGAGTTTAAAAAACAGGTTTTAGTAGTATTTACCATCAAAGAAGCAGAAATCCCTTGAAATTAGAATAAATAGACGGGAGGCAGCTACTCACTGAAGCCTGAGATTGCAGTGATACAATCAACTGTATTTGTCTTTTTATTTTATTTTTAGAATTTTTAAAATATTTTATTTCTTTGAGAGAGAGAGAGAGAGAGAGAACAAGCAGGAGAGTGGCAGGCAGAGGGATAAGCAAGGAGCCTATGTGGGACTTGATCCCAGGACCCTGGGATCATAATCTGAGCTGAAGGCAGATGTTTAACTGGCTGAGCCACCCAGGGGCCCCCATATTTGTCTTTTTAGACATCCAGGAGTTGAGTTGAATAATCCTCATTCTGTGAGGTCAGTGAGAGAAGTTTGTCAGCAGCATTAACTCAACTTTCTCTGTAAGTTATCCCGTCATCCTGTCAGGAGGGCTGGGTGAGGTGCAGCTTCCGTAACAAACAGCCCTTAACTTTTTGTGATTTAATATAACAAAAGGTTATATCTTGCCCATGCCATGTGACCAGTGAGAACTGACGGGAGAGCCCTGTGTATGGTTACTTAAACCTAGGCTGGTGGAGATTTCAACTTATTATGAGCTTCCTGACCCCTAGAACTGGCAAATAAAGTTCTGCTGGGTCTCACCCTGGCAATTAAATGCTTCAGCCTTGAAGAGACTTACAACAGTTCTGCTGACATTTCATTAGCCAAAGTGAGATACATGCCCACACTTAGTTTAAGGGGCCAGAGAAACATAGTCCCACCAAAGGTCTGGGGAGAGGAAGAGGACTGATGATATAATTATACCATAGGGGCCCATTTGGCTGGTAAGATATTATCTATAATATTTTCTTCTTTGTATTTTTAATAAATGAAACAGGAGAATGATATTTCCCATGACAAATGATTGATTTTTATTTAAAAGACCAAGTAGGTTATTTTGAAACACCTTCCTTTACTGCTTCTGCACTTGAGCTCATACCCATTTATTTATTGATGAAACGCCCAGGAAACTTACTTAGGTATTGAAATGAATTGTTAGTTTTCTAACTACTAGAGTCTGAATGACTCTTTGCTTATAGGTTTTCTTCTAGAATTTTGTTGTTGTTGTCTTCAATGACTTGTGAGTCTCTCACAGAAAAACAAAAACACACCTGTACACAGCAAGACAATTCGTACCTCAAATCTAAAAACTCTAGCTTATTGAACTTACACTATGTGGGAAGCACATTATGGGTACTTCACCCAATTTGTCTCTTTTGATCTCCCCAGAAATTCTGGGCAATAGATACCGTGGTCCCTATTTAGAGATGTGGAAACGGAGACTCATAATAGTTAATCAACTAGCTCAGAGACACACAATTTACGGAGCTGGGATTTGCTCCAAGTCAATTTGACGGCACATCCCAGCCTCTGTTCATTGTAATTTGCAGCTTCCATGTACCCATAATAACTCTGTAACAAAACAACTTTTATCATCACTCTGGGCTTCTGGATTTGCTATGAATGTTATATGCACAGAAAGACCTTCTATAATGTTGCCAGCCTGACCGCAGCCCTCAAGCTGCGTGGCAGAAGGGGGGAAGCATGATTTGATAGTCAAGAGTAGAGATTTTGAAACCAGCCTATCCGGCAGTTAACTGCTCCCAGACTCAGTTTCCTCCTCTGTAAAATGGGGAGAATAAGAGTATCGTATCTACCTAAGCACTTACAAGGCCTGAATGAGTTATTATTTGTAAAATGCTTAGAATGATATATAGAACAGAGGGTTATATGATTGCTTTACATGAATAATATCTGTGGCTCTTTGTCATGAGGGCACATAGTTGTGCAGGCTGATGATAGTTAGTTGACAATGAGGTTCAGTGTGACTACAAAGGCCTGGGATATGTTTGCCTTAGACCGGAGAAACGTTTTTCAGGGGAGTTGTATGGGTTCTTTGGAGTCACGGAGAGGAGAGGCAGGTGGTCAAGGCCACTTCTATTGAAGAGAGACTGAGTTTGGTTTGGGGGCATTTTCACTTCTATCGGTTGAGGGCAGAATATGCAGACTTTCAGAGCGTAGGCAGGTGGCTTCTTTCTTTCGCTGGATGTCCTATGATGCAGGTGCTACTTGAACAGTGAGCATTGCGACATCAGAGTTCTTTCCTAAGTCCATGGCCACTGACTTTTGATTGTTTTGTCCCTGAGGATGGCCTGCATAAAGCAAATAGAAGGAGACAATGAACTTTTCTTATGCCAACCCAAAGTTCTTTTTTTTTTTTTTCAAGATTTTTAATTTTTAAGTATCTCTACACCCAAATGTAGGACTGGAACTCACAACCCCAAGACCAAGAGTTGTGTGCTACACTGATGCAGCCAGCCAGGCTCTCCTGTCCTGAAATTTCTTAAAAAGTGAATTCTGGGGGGCGCCTGGGTGGCTCAGTGGGTTAAGCCTCTGCCTTCGGCTCGGGTCTGGTCTCGGGGTCCTGGGATGGAGCCCTGCGTCGGGCTCTTTGCTCGGCAGGGAGCCTGCTTCTCTTCCTCTCTCTCTGCCTGCCTCTCTGCCTACTTGTGATCTCTGTCTGTAATAAATAAATAAATAAAATCTTAAAAAAAAGAAAAAGTGAATTCTGGGATGATTTTGATGCCAGGGCTCTGGGGCTGGACATTTTGGGAGCTGGATTATAGTGCAGGACAGGCTGTGAGGACTTTTGCATACCTAAGGAAGGGAACTGACGTTTATGAAAGAGCCAGCTTTGAGAGACACTGTCTTGGATTTATGTACATGATCTTAAAAGCTCATTACAGCAATCTTATGAAATGTATTTATTTCTCTCTCTCTCTTTTTTAGATAAAAACCCCCCAAGGCTTAGAATGATTAAAATACATGCTCAAGGCCACCTGGGTAATAAAGAGAATGGGATACGGTGTGAGCTGTCCTTCACTCCCTTGACAGGGGGCAGTGGGAGGAGAGGTGGAGGAGTCAGCTCAACCATTTCTTTCCTTTCCTCTCCTTTCTTTCTTTCTTTCTTTTTTTTTTTTTTTGCTCAACCATTTCTGTAAGTAGATTAATTTTACGTCAGGGGGTTGAAAGTGGAAAACCACTGGGGGATGGAGTAGTTGTTACATTATTATTTTTTTAAACCAAAAGGATGGAAAAAATGAATATATCTGTCATTCAAAAAGAATTGAAGCACAGAACAATAAAAAATTCCCAAGACAGGATAGAGGTAAAAAAATCAAGAATATCTCTTTCAGGCAGGTGGCAGCTATCCAGTTTTGGACAAGAATAGAATAAAACTGTAATCTTCAATTACATTGTATGTAAGAACGTATAGAGGTGATCCACAGTAAGTCTCCATCCATTTTTTGGCTGTCCTTTTCCCTCACTCATTTCCTTAGATAAATTATACTCCAGACCAGATGTTGCTGAGTTGCTTAATTAAAACAGAAGATCATACCCAATTTAGGGACCTGGGGAGGAAGTTTCGTTGCTTGGAAGAAGGTTAGGATTGAATTCTTGAGCGGAGGAACTCCCTGGGTCTCACTCCCTCATACATACCTTGTTTGTTATGGCTTTTTAATGAATATTTGTGATGTTTGTGGGTCATACTAGCTGTTCTTGATGGTTTCACCACATGAAATAAAATAAAACCTTGTATTTAAATCATGTTTTTTGGAATTATGGACAGGTTAGCTATTAGGTAAACCTCATAGTCAAGGACATGCAGCTGTGCAATTTGAAAGGTGCTTTATTATTTAGCAGAAATATTCTGATTGATGTTTTAACCCTTTTTATAGTGAAATTGGAGGTAATTTCCTATGTGTGACCTACATTTGATATATTTGATGTTGGTTTTATTTATTTATTTTTTGGTACATTTGTTCAATATGATGACCATCTGGATTTGTACTATTTTACTTCAGTGATTGAAACTAAAATATGACTACACTAAACCTTACATTACTAAACCACCACCACTACCACCACTGCCACCAACAGAACAAAAACATTTCATTCTTCACTGGCTCATCTATGTGTGAAGAAAACACGGATTTGTTGAGAAATTATTATTTCACATTGAGAATAACATTTCAGGATAGTTGGTGAAATTTAAAGTCTGTCACAGGCAGGGCACTGGGGAGCCCAGGTGGTTAAGCAACCAACTCTTGGTTTCCACTCAGGTCGTGATCTTGGGCTTCTGGGATTGAGCCCTGCAGAGGGTTCCACACACAGCACAGAGTCTTCCTTTCTTTGAAGTTTCCCATTTCCCATTGGATTCTTTCTCCCTCTCCCCCTGCCCCTCCCCCATGCTCTCTCTCTCAAATAAATGGATGGATCTTGAGAAAGTCTGTCACTAGATAATAAGGTATCTTTTATGTGTACAATAGTTTTTCAATACTGAAGTTAAACCTTACAAATATTTTTGGATCATCATGATTTTTTTACCCTTATTCATATTTATTTATTTTTTATTAAAATTTTTTTCCTATTTTAAATACTTAAAATTTGTGGCAAAATACATATAACATAAAATTTACCCTCTTAATCATTTTTAGGTATACAATTCAGTTGTGTTAACACGTTGTTGTGCAACCAGTCTACAAAACTCTTTTCATCTTGCAAAACTGGAACTCTATACTTATTAAAGAACTCCCATTCCACCCTATTTCTTCAAGTGCTGCTTTTCTATTTGTTTCTGTGATCTAGTCCCCAGCAGTTGGTTTACCATTCTACGGAGAAAGAAAGTATTCTACTTTCTATCTCTATGAATTCGAGGTACTCTAGGTACCTCATAAAAGTGAAATCATGTAGTCTTTGTCTTTTTGTGATTGGCTTATTTCATAGAGCATAATGTCTTCAAGGTTCATATATGTGACAGGTGTCAGAATTTTCTTTTTTTCTAAGTCCGAATAATATTCCATTGTATGAATATACCACATTTTGTTTATCCATTCACCCATTGGTTGACACTTGGGTTGTCATTGCAAGAAAGGTTGCTATGAATATGGGTGTATAAATACCTTTGAGATCCTGCTTCCAGTTCTTTTGGGTATACACCTGGAAGTGAGATTTACGGATCACATGGTAATTCCATTTCTTGAGTAATTGCCATAGAATTTTCCATAGTTTTTTCTTATTCACTTTAAATTAATTTTTACTTTTACCTAAGTAATTCATGCACATAAAGTATTTGGACATATTTTTAGATCACAAATTTTGGTTAAGTAACCAAATAATGTAAGTAATCTTACTTACATTATTATGACTATTGTAAATATTTCACATTGCTGAGCCCATGTTTGCCAGACATAATATGATAGGCTTCCTTCCTTGTGCTAATTTTTTGTTCAGGTTGACTATAACATTCCAGGGTAATCAATGAACTTTAAAGTCAATAATTAAGTAATGAGCCCCTTCCAAGTTTCTTTTTATTATTCCTGGAATTGTTACTATCTCATTTTTTATTGACTTTGTCTCTGTGCCTATTGCTGTATTTCCTAATTGCATCAATAGAGCTGTCTGATGCCAATCATTAACTTCTTCCAGAAGCTCAAGCACACCATTCATCCTACCAGCTCCACAAGTTTCTTGAAAGCCTTATTTTCTTTTCATGGAGGGCATTTTATACAGATTTTACAAAGTTTCTCTCTTCCTTTCTTTGAAGTTTCCCATTTCCTTCAAGTGCTGCTTTTCTATTTGTTTCTGTGATCTCCCTCTTTCATACTGAAGTCTTTCCTCTGATTTCTAGTGATCCTTGCTTGTCTGTTCCCATGTAAATTTGAGGCACTGAAGGGCTGAGAGAAAACTCTGTATGTATAAGGTAGACTTCTCCATAATGTAATCAGGTTGTAAGTGAACCTTATTTTTAAGGAAGCCTCACGAGATTAGGATCATTAGATCTTATTTTTCTCTGGGTCATTCAGTTTCTCCCCCAAATTCCCGAGTCTCTTCACAGGAGATGTGTATCTGGTTGTTAGCATCCTGGACATAGGATGGCCTTTGATGATCAAGCTTTCTTGTAATGCCTGTTTTTAGTTTGGCATCTCACTACTGCCCTATATTCTCTCCGAGCCTGGTGATTATAATGCTGCTTCATCTGCTTTTCCAAAGCTTTTAAGTTGATATTTCTCAGTTCTATTAGAAAGTGTCTTCCTGTTGATATTAGAGGTTCTATGACTAAGTTAATAGAATTAAAAAGAAAAACAAACATGTTTAACATTCTGGAAAGACAATGCTTTTTTTTTTTTTTAAGATTTTATTTGTTTATTTGACAGAGTGAGAGAGAGATCACAAGTAGGCAGAGAGGCAGGCAGAGAGAGAGAGAGAGGAAAGCAGAGAGCCCGATATGGGGCTTGATCTGAGCAGAGAGCCCAATATAGGGTTCGATCCCAGGACCCTGAGACCAAGACCTGAGCTGAAGGCAGAGGCTTAACCCACTGAGCCACCCAGGCACCCTCAGCAAAATGCTTTTAAAAATGTTGCATGCAGAAAGAGAAATTAATCATGGAGAAAGGAAGAAAAGTTCTCTCTAGACAAAGATGTTTTCAGGAGATTTATTTTTTGATGTAATAAATATAGCTGATGGAAATAGGAAAGGCAAATCACTAATCTGCTATTATATGTGATCTAGGAATGCTCTAAGGCAGAGGGCAACTCACATGTGAGTGGTCACAACAAAGATAGAATTCGGGGTTTGAAACAAGAACAAAAGATGAAGCACACAAAAACTCACAGATGCAGGGGTGCCTGGGTGGCTCAGTGGGTTAAAGCCTCTGCCTTCAGCTCAGGTCATGATCCCAGGGTCGTGGGATCGAGCCCCGCATCGGGCTCTTTGCTGAACGGGGAGCCTGCTTCCTCCTCTCTCTCTGCCAGCTTCTCTGCCTACTTGTGATCTCTGTCTGTCAAATAAATAAATAAAATCTTAAAAAAAAAAAAAAACCAACAACTCACAGATGCAGCTCTGGAACCTGGAGGCTGGGGGAAGGGTGGGCCCAGAGGAAGCAGAAGTTCTTTCCTAGAGCCAAGAGCAGGGAGAACTTGTGAGAGACAGCAGGGTTAGAGCCTAGAGCATGATAAGGTTAACGTAGAAGTAGGAGCCTTAGAAATAAAGACAAATTACTACGAGGACTTTGATCTATGACTATGACCCACTTCCTTCTTGCTAAGGGAGCAGTGAGAAAACCTTGTCGTGGGACTGTGTGTCTCTTATTCTAGACTGTAGTCTTGTGCGGGCCCATCATAAGAGAGTTCTGTGGTCCCTAGGGCCTGGCTGTGTAGCTTACTCAGGTCTTCTTCATATCTAGTGGGGGAGCCAGCCTTCCTGCTTTGCCATTAAGAGCAAACACAAGCCTTTATAACTAGTGTCAGAAATACGTCTGGGGCGCCTGGGTGGCTCAGTGGGTTAAGCCTCTGCTTTTGGCTCAGGTCATGATTTCAAGGTCCTGGGATCGACCCCCATATGGAGCCCCACATGGGGCTTTCTGCTCAGCAAGGATCCTGCTTCCCCTTCTCTCTGCCTCCCTCTCTGCCTACTAGTGATATCTCTCTGTCAAATAAATAAATAAAATCTTTAAAAAAAAATACACCTGCTCTTCTGAATGTTAGCACTCCTGACAGGCTGGCTCTGTTTTCTAGAGATGAAACAGTTGTTCCGTAGCTCTCCCAAAGTGCTCCCTTCTTTTCTACTTTTCCTACAAGTGAACCACATTCCTCTTCCTTGCTTTGGAGAAGGATGACCCAGGCCCGGGAGTTAGTCCTGCTCAAAGGTTTTCCTTTGAGCTTAGGCTTTTCAGGATCAAACCCAGGCTAGAGCTTGGTGTGTGGGAAAAGCTCACTTCACATTTGTGGGACAACCTGATCCCCTGGACAGTCTGTGGGGGTGGTCCAAAGAGGCTTCCACAAGCACATCCTTTCTTTGAAGTCTTCTGCAACATGCTGAAAAATTCATGCAATTAAAAATGTAAAAACCTGTACTATTTTTGTATTATTCCAATATTTATATATTAAATTAGTAAAACATTACTTCCTCTCTAGTCTTCAAGTGCATTTGATACTCGAGCTTTGTATTGTGCTGCTGAACCCTTTGTGACTCTCTTATGTGAACCTCTAGGAGTTATATATAAAATAGTTGGAGAAGTAAAGAATCTGAAAAAAAAATTGAACTAGATGTCAGAGAATGTGGCTGTGGGATGGTTATCTACTTTTGGGCCATGCATCTGTGGGTCTCTCTCTGGACCTTTGTTTCCTCATTTGTGAATTGGGGAGGTTGGACGAGAGGCTCTCTTTGTTTCCTCATGAGCATTTTTCTCTCCTGAATGACCTACATTTTGTCTCAACATTCTGCTTCATTTCACACAAAGTCGTAGCCACACTGTGATCTCTATGGACCTCCTTTTATTATTTACAATATTCATGCCTAAAAGATATTAGTCTTCCCTGTGGGGTTGTTGGAAGTCTTCAAGAATAAAAGTTATTGGGAAACTCTTTGCGTGAAATAGAGAATAAAATAAAGTCATGTTAATTAATTTTATGCCTGTTTGATTCCAGTTCCATCCTGGCCTTTTCATTTGAACACACTATGTATTTGTGTATGAAGTGCATATGAACATGTGTGTAATTAGGTTTGTCAGATTATGTTCTTGGCTTAAAGTCTATAATCATAATGCTTATAGAAATCAAAACAAATAATTAAAAAGAAGAATTGTCTTGACTATTACTTTTAGAAGAGGAATGTGAAAACCCACAGTGGCTGGAGGTGTTTTGAAGAAGCTTGCATGCACCTCTAAAATACTGCTCTGGGTCTTTTTTTTATGGGACAGGAGATGATAGAGCGTTTTAAAATGATTGTTTTGGGATTTAGGGATTTATTTTTATCCTTGGCGTAGAGTTCAGTTATTTTTCAGAAGGACAGAAGTCCTGAGGTGGAGTAGTCACTCCTTTTATAAGGTATTACTCCATCTGGCATGGGATAATCCGTAATTTACTCACAAGGTTTGGATGCCAGGTCCACGGGGAAAGGATTGGGGGATGTGTATTTTAAAAATTGGGCCTCAGAGTGAAGACCCTGGACCTGGAGAGAAAGATTTTGGCAAAGGTTTTCTTGCCAAGGAAACAGTAAAACGATCCACAGAGACAAATGGATGGTTGCTTTTAGGGCGTTCTTACTGTATGATCTGTTTTATGAGCAGAACATGTGCTTTCTGAGAACCTGGCTGTTTTGTATTTATCAGGGTACAGTCCTGCTCAGATAAGCCTGAAGCATCCTAGCTCTCCAAGCCCCTGACCTGCTATTTCCCCCAGGGATCCCTGGTCACTAGCCACATTGAATAATTTGCTAGTTCCCAAACAAAGCCATTTGATGTGTTCTTGTGTTCCTTTGTTCTTTGTCCGGCTGGTCAAATCCCACCTACCCTTTAATGTGAGCTGTAGCATCTACCTCTGCAAGAATTCTTTGTTGGTGGCATCTCTGTCACCGGGGAAGTGCAATGTCTGTCTGCCATGTGCTGACCTCCTCTCTTCCCTCCTCTTATATGGATTGTGATTTTGGGGTATGGTCTCTTCTGCTGCTGGACTGGCCACGGTGGGCTAGGAGGCAGGGAGTAGGCCATGTTTATGGTTGTTTCCCCATTCTGGTCTCAGGCTCAATAAATGTTTTTGCAAATGACTAGTGAATGTTGTACCTACTTAGATTGCTTTGTCTTTAGCCTCCTTAAAATCAATCCAATAGGCTGCATAGGGTAGTGATTTGAGTACATGGGCTATGAAACCAGTGGTTAGAATCCTGCTTTACTACTTACTAGCTGTGAGACTGTTCTCAGCCTCAGTTTCCTCATCTGTAAAATAGGGATCATAAGAGTACATACATCATAGAGTTGATATTTGTCAAGTCCTTAGAATAGTGTTTGACCTGCGCTGAAGGTCCATTTTAAAAAAAAGATTTATTTATTTATTTGAGAGCGAGAGAGAAAGTGGGAGGAGAAAGTGGGAGGAGGGGCAGAGGGAGAGACTCCCCTCAGACCACGGAGTCTGACATAGGGCCCAATCTCATGACCTGAGATGAAACCAAGACTTGGATGCTTAACTGACTGAACCACCCAGGCACCCCTGAAGGTGCGTTGTTTTATTTATTTATTTTTATTTTTATTTTTTTACTGTGTCCCAAGCTTCTTTATTTAAGAAAGTGATGCAGGGATTAAAAACAAGAGCATCCTTGAACTTCACTTTCCTTCCAACCAGTCCCCCCAGACTGCCTGCCCCCGTACCCTTTGTATTCCCAAATCCTTTCTTAGGAATGAAGAACTTAACCCCAAAGCCCTGGTAAAAACCCCAGGTTCTCTTTCCCGCACTCTCCCCCTTCCTCGGGCACCCCCTCCTGGGAAGGGCTGGCACCTCAGTTTGGACGCGCGCGGGAGAGCCCAGAGTGGTGACAGACACAGAGGGAAAGCCTTCACCTTCAGGGAAAGGGACTGAGGAGTACAGCATAGTGAAGTGAGGGCCCTCATAGCCTGGGGTACCAAAATGGGGCCCTGGTTCCAGAGGAAAGGATACTGGTGTCCCTGAGAAATGGGACCCAACAGCCTCAGAATCCTCTCGTGGGGAATAGTCATTGCTTGACCGTTTGCCTTTCTGCCGACGATTGCAGAACCACACTTGGACCACGTCCTTCTCAAGGCCGAGCTGCTGGGCAATGTGGCTGATCTTCTTGCAGGGTGGGCTTTGGGCACTGCAGGAACGTGTTCTCCAGGTTGCCTTTCACGCGGTTCTCCATACTCGTTCACTTTCTCTTTCAGGCCTGCACGAGGGTCTCTGCTTTACATATCTCTGTAGGTTTTTGTTGTCAGCATCCTCCACCCACTTCCACAGGGGCCACAGCTTACATATGTTCTTGAAACTGCACTGCAGAGCCTCTGAACAGCAAATGGTGGTTTGGTTGAACACCTCCCCAAAGAGAACCCCCGGGGCGAGCCCCACATCGGCCTGAGTACATCCCAGGGTGATCCTCTTCTGCTTCAGGAGCTTGGCAAGCTGTTCCAGGTCTTTCTGCAGAGCTTTGATGTCTTGTGACTCCTCAGGGTTTCGCTCCTGCTTCTCATTGTCTGGCTTCACAGCCCCAGGGGGGCTGAAGGTGCATTTTTAATAAATAAAATAATTTTGTGGAATCTGAGTCAACACAGTAGACAGAAGGGTGATAACTGTGGGTTCAGTCCCCAGATTATATGGAGAATGGCCTTTGCTGTTGGGCACCATGCAAATTTACACCCTATGTGAAGATGGTTATAGATGGCTCCAGAATAAATCTCACTGTAGGAGTGACATCTTTGTCAACTGAAAAAAAAAATACCACAGATCTTCAGCTCAGGAAAATGAAACCTAATTTTGATGCCCTCTTCACCTATTTTTTAAAAAGACTTATTTATTTATTTTAGAGAGAAAGAGAGAGAGAGAATGCCAGTGGAGGGAGGGCTTGGGGAGGGAGAGGAGGGGCAGAGGGAGAGAGAGAATTTCAAGCCCTTTGTGCTGAGTGCAGAGTCTGTCACGGGGCTAGATCTGAGATCATGACCTGAGCCGAAATCGAGAGCTGTCCACTTAATGGAGCGACCCAGGTGCCCCTTCACCTATCTTTTTTTTAACTTTAAAAAGTGAAGCTTTCATTTGGTTTTATCACCACCCTGTTTCACACTGATTGTCTTCCTATTGCCCCCAGTTGCTCAACATGGCTTCCAAGCCCCCGGTGATCCGACACTGCCTTCTTTCCACAGCCTCATCTCTTGCCACCGCTCCCCTTATTTTTCCTTTTCCTGAGAGAAGTTCCAGACGGGACCTCCTTTTCATTCATGCAGAGCTTCTTCCAGACTCTCCTCAGTGGTTTCTCCACCTGTCTGCATAAACACTTTCCTTGGAAGCTTCACGTCTTCTGGGTTAGTGTAGGGCCCTTTGTCATCTGCTCCCTGGCATTGGTGTGCCCTTACTGTGTCCTCTGTCACATGGCACTGCATGTTATTGCTTAATTGTCAGTATTCTCCGCTAGATTATAAACTCCGAGGGGTCAGGGACTGAGTCTGTTTTGCTCACTGCTGTGTTCCTATTATTTTAAACAAAGCCTGGAAGGCGGTGGGCCCTTAATAAATGCTGACTGAATGAGTGTATTTAATTTTAGAAATCAGAAGATTTTAGTCTAACCCAACCCAGATTTCAGCTGCCTTGGTGTCCCCAACTCCTCCTTTAGTTGCAGTGGGATTGTCCATTAAGACTGAATGAAATTGGCTTCCGTCTCTGTCCTCTTGTGGTCATCTCCTCTCTGTAGATCAATGGAAGATGGTTCCATTCATCCCAGGCATCTCAGCTGACATTTTGCATTGTATCTCCAGTGCTTGCCCTTTACCATGCTGCAGACACCATCCCGATTCCAGTGGTACCAAAAGTGCCCCCTCTCAAGGCTCTGTGTGTCATGGGATGGTTACTTAGCAAGCAACTTGAAATAAAATATAACACATCTCCATTTTGAGTGGTCCTATGTCTCTTTCTGACTCAGATTTTTCTTGTTCATCTTTTTTTTTTTTGGACTTGGGTAGAAGGTCATTGAAATGATTCTGAGTCCTTCTTTGTCTTCTGCCCTATTCCTAAATTCCTGTTAGTTTCTTATGTAGACCCAGCTTTGCTGTTTCATTGTCAAGCATATATGACTGGCTAGGAGTGCCAGTTTAGAATCAGACTGGGCTTAGAGCTTGGCTCTACTAGATTTCTTTCTTTTTTTCTTCTTAAAGATTTTATTTATTTATTTAATGGACAGAGATCACAAGTAGGTGGAGAGGCAGGCAGAGAGAGAGAGGAGGAAGCAGGCTCCCTGCAGAGCAGAGAGCCCGATGTAGGGCTCCATCCCAGGACCCTGGAATTATGACCTGAGCTGAAGGCAGAGGCTTTAACCCACTGAGCCATGCAGTTGTCCCTCTACTTGATTTCTTTTTAATTTGATCCTGGACATTACTGGAAGACGCGACCTTCTCATCTATCAAATTGGGACAATACTGCCGCCTAGAGTTTGTGTGTGGATCTGCCTGAAGATTAAAGGAGCTCATTCAATGTATCAGAAACAGTAGAGGAGTCCAGGATGTAATAAGTACTTCATAACTGTAGGTGATTACTGTTATATTAATTTCATTGTTACATTTTTTTTAGCGCACCATTAAAATGGTACATGCCTTTCTGTAAGGCTAAAGAATTAAGTAGCAGCTCACTTCATCACACCCTGTGGTGTGAAATATTTTCTCATTCATTTAGAAGAGGGCATTTGTCTTGATGCTCCATGGAGCTTTTACAGAAGGGGCAAGGGAAGAGGCATGAAATACATTTTGTGAAAAGGACAATGGAATTTTCCCATTTGGCATGCCTACCACTGGTGGAATTAGAAACTACTTAAGAGACAGCTTCTCCTTTCTCAAGGGGGCCATGGCTCTACCCAAGTAGAGCTTTCTACACTTGTTTGACTGGTTAGTACATTGGTGAATGTAAACTTGCTATCCAGCAGAGAGACTGATTGAGTGATACCCTAATGGGGCCATTGGCAAAGGATAAACCAAGATAGAAACAAAGCTGCTTTCCAAATAATGCTCAGAGCCTTTCTTGATACTTTTCATTATAATTCATTCCCATTAGAGGCACTCTGGACCGTTTTAAAGCTATTACATTGTAATTTCAGAGCTGACTATAAATTTTTAAAGAATACACACTAACACACATACACACATGGTTTCTTAGCATTTCAAAGAAAATGGAAAGAAATGTAAGATTTGCCAACTAGAAACCAAATTTCAAAACCAGTGAGATGTTGAAATACTGCTCTGCATTTCATTGAACTCAATAGACAATACATTTCAGAAAAAAAATCAAACTTTAAATAATCATTCCTGTGCTGATTGTATAAACACATATATCAAAGAGGATAGAGAATCAAAGAATCAAATGATCCTGAATTTAGTTTGAATCTTCAGCTAAGATGTATTAAAAAAATGTGAATAGTTGCTTCCTTGTTCAGGTGGCAGTTAAGTTATATGACAAGGCATTAGAACAGTACAAAGAACAATGTATCTACTACAAAAAGCAAGCGCCTAATATGTTATTCAGTGGCACTAATTCTTCTATATCTGGGCCAGCCAAGGCAAAAAAAAAAAAAAAAAAAGTCTGGGTTAGTCAAATAAAGGCTCTTGCCAAGAGTTTTAAGACAGAAGATTTACTAGGTTTATGTATTTATACCACATGGGCCACTTTGCAGACAATCTGTATTTTAGGCACATTGCAGAATTAATTTTTTCCTTTTAATAACCATTCCTCACATTTAGACTTGTTGATAGTTTTAATTGAAATAATGTTGGCTTCTAGTACTTTCTTTCTAAGTCAGTCATTACTTCAGGAAGCTTTGGACTAGAGTGGGGGAGGAAGTACAAGGATGAAATAGAACCACATTCTTCATTCTGCTGCCAGATGGTATCACCACGCTGCCTTAAGCTAGAGGAAAATGTTTTCCTTCTCACCACTAGCCCCCTATTCCAGGATTGAGGAACCCCATGACCAATTCCAGACCATTTCTAGGCAAAGAGCCAATTTCCCCTGACTTTCACTGTGGTCCCAGATGTGGTGTTGAATCTTGTTATAGCAGGAAATAGTGGCTGAAGCTTCAAACCCCAGATCCTTGATCTATAGGTGGAAGGTGCTAGAAAGAATTTTCTCATTGTACAAATGAGAAAACTGAGGCCCAGCGAAAGGCTCTCCCCAGGTCACAGGATATGTTAGAGTGGAGCAAGAATCCGTGTCTTCTTCACCCTTCCTGCCATTTTGGAGGCACAGGTCCTGTGGTTGTGTTTATCTCCTTGGCTCATCAAGTGGTGAAGAGCAGCTACATTGTTTGGCCGGTGATGGGCTCTATGCACTCAGTATGACTGACTGACATCCTTCTGTTCTACACAGGAACACCTGAGTTTATTCATCCAGGCACTTGTGTTACCTGGATGGCATTGTGGTGCCATCTTTGAATGCTACAAAATTTTAGGGCTATTTTGTAAGAACAGTTTAATGTTGGGAGAGATTATGGGCATGTGGAGCATCAAGGGGTTCAGGTCTTCAATTTCTGTCCTACACTCTTCCTGTGAGAGCATTTGTGAAGGGGGTAAAAGCTGGTGCTTCCCAAGTAGGAGCTTATTTCCCAATGGGTCCCGTAGACCAGGTTCTGTGGTCCGTGTGGCTTGAATGTTGTCAGTTATCTGTTTCCTAAAATGCCCCAGGTGCTGGTACCCCTGAAAACTCCATGTTCCTCATGGTACTCCTCCCATGGACTGACCCTGGGATTCTGCCCTAGACATCAGCCCCTCTCATGTCAATCACAGCTCAGTGATCCCTGGGACATAGTAGGATCAGACAGTGGAGCTCTATTTCTTCAGCTGATCAGCTCTTTGCTTCTCTCGCTAACTTCTTAAACATGGAGGTTGAGTGAGCCCCATGCTTGCAACACCCTTTTTAGTTCTCTGTTTCTATATCCAGCCCGATTGACATTGGGATTGGGGTCAAATTGGTGGTCACGCCTCCGGGTCTTGTAACAATCACTAATTACTGCTTCTGCTTACAATCAACTTCCTGTGATCCTTCTCAGAGTTTCCCACCAGAAGCATTCTGTCTGGCCTTCCCCTCATCCCTCTGGAAATCCCTGATCTTGTTGAAATTTCTTCATTCTGCTCTTTTCTTTAATCCTTTTCTCACATAAACCATGTTTCATATGGACTCCACTACAACTTTCCAGTATATGTGGATACATATGTGGTATGCTTTTATCTTCATAACAATCCTGTGAGATAGACCTGTTTATTCTCCTTTATAGATGAGGGAACTGGGGTTTGAGAGATTAAATCATTGCCAGTAATTGGCAGATGTGGCATTTAGACCTGAGTACACTATACCAGTAGTGTACTGGCCTGTAGTACACTATACCAGTCTCATCTGCCTTGAACTGGTTTCAGACTCTTTCTGTGGAAGTTAAGGAGCTTCAATGACTGTTAGTACCAAAGCTGAGACAGGAGCAGCCAGGGGACCAGGCTTATTCCCAAACTTAAGTTTTCATATCTTTGTAATCGCTTACATAATTTGCTGCTTCCTTTTGCAGTCCCACTTTTTACAAACATCTTTGGTAATAGAGTGGGTCTGTTATTGTTCTTTTGACTTCCCTGATTTCACTGTCGGTTTGGTATCTTGTCCTTCTCATGAGGGAGCTGGTGGATGGCAAAGGAACCCAGCAGAAGTATAAAGACCTAAATATGCCTTTTCACTTGGGCTACCTTCAGGTATCATGAGAAAACTCACATGTTCAAGTTTAAGACACAGTCTAGGAAGAATGGCTTTCTTTAGTATCTTTTGAAAAATCTTTGAGAATGGATTTTGTGTAATCTGAGAGCAGTCTTCCAAGCATAGAAATAAAGAATTTGTTCCATTTGTATCTATTATTTTAATTTTTGGTGAATCTGGATATTGTATGGATCAGCTTTGATTTGAAACTCTGTTCCGAAGAGGCTTATGTTGAAGACTCTTCTATATTGAAGGAGACAAGTGTATGAGGAATGTGGTGATGCCATGTCTTCAGCTCCTGTAGCAAGACTTTTTTATTGCTTTGGGAGTGTGAAGCTAGAAGGTGTTTTTAGATACAGAAATATTATAGGTTAGGGGACATTTTATTGGCTTTGGGGATAGTAAAATAGAAAGTTTGGGACTTGGAATCATCCCTCTGAGTGTCTGAGACTTACAGTAGCTATAACCAGAGAACTTTCGATCTGGTTTGAGAGAAGTCAGGCTGAGTAGAAGTTTTCTCTGATGTTAGTAACTTAATACAAACTCAGCTGAGACAATACAATCACTGCCAAACCACTGTTTTATCCTAAACGAAGGGAGTAAGTGTGCAGTCAAAGAGGACTGACTCTGAAGTCTCCAGATGTACATATTCTCTGATCTCTCTGGTGCATGTTCTGATTATATTTAGTCAAAACTTCCCAGAAGATGCCTTTCTGTTTTGTCCGAGTTTAATGAGAATACTTGACTGTACTTGCTGAAAGAAGGCTAAGGCTAGGAATATATTAATTTACTTTGAATGGCAATTAGGGAGACCTATCACTATTTTCATCATGGGCTCTGTCATCTCTCAATTTATCAAATATGAAAAAAATAAAATGTGATTGGTACACAGCCCCTAATGGAAAAAGTGGAATTCTCAAATCTGTAACATTTTAATTTGTATTGTGAACCTCAGGGGGAGCTGCTACTTACAATTCTGTGAGTTTAGTTGGCTTTTGAGGAGAGTGAATGCAACCAGGAATTTTCACATTACATAGCCAATTATGCAGAAACCTCACTGAATCTAAAATCTAACTGGAGCTGCTTCTGTTTACTCTTTCACCATTGCAAGTATCTGATTTTTAGAATTCACAATATATGCTGATAATTTGATTATGGAATTTTCTGGAAAGGAAGATCTAGTGCAACAGCAGTGTTGAAAAAAAAAAAATAAACCTCGAGCCTATATAAAATGTGCAATGCTGGGCTTGAGTTTGTATCATTTTGAAGAAATAAATAGCCTTAGCCTCCAGATGCTTCTGTCTAATTGAATCGATGGTGACTCCCTCTGTGAGGTGGAACGTCAGTATTCTCAACTTAGCCTGTCAATCTTTCCCATCCACCCCAGCACCCTCCTTTACCCCACCCAAAGCTGGGGACAATCTGAGACCAATCACTTATGTTTGTTCACTATATTTTCATCCTAGTGCTACTTTAACAGGGCGTTTATAAGTTAAACCTTTCCTTTTCTGCTTAGGGGAATCCTCTGTCTCTTATTTCAACCAAGTTTCTGACAAAGAATTGTGCTTAGGAATTTACTCTATTCATTAACAGAAGCAGTACTCTTCTGCCACAGTAGACCATCAAATTATGTAATTGTCTGATGTCTTTAGCAAAATAATACCAGCCCACATATTGACTTCCTGATTATGGTTGTAATCATTCCAAATGAAGGGATCAAGACTCTCTTTTGACAGATTGGTTTGGCCGGCCCAATATTCCTGAATGATCATATAGTTCATAACTTCTATAATTTATAAACTAGTATATTGTCTATTTTTTTCTCCAACTTTTTTTGTGTGTCTATTTGGAATATCCAGTCACTACACATTCATTCTTCATTCATTCATTCATTCATTCATTCATGTGACTCCATACCAGCAACTGAAAACCATATGCAAAGAAGTGCAAATGAAACCCAGTCTATTTCTAATAGAAACTCTCTAGAATACTAGAAGAAACTCACATTCTTTTTTTTTTTTTTTTAAAGATCTTACTTATTTATTTGTCAGAGAGAGAGAGAGACAGAGAGAGAAAAGGGGTATAAGCAGGGAGAGTGGCAGGCAGAGGGAGAAGCATGCTCCCCACAGAGCAAGGAGCTCGACATGGGACTCAATCCCAGGACCATAGGATCATGACCTGAGCTGAAGGTAGATGCTTAACTGACTGAGCCACCCATGCACCCTAGAACCTCACATTCTTATTGGCTTTAAAATAAAAGGGTTAGTTCTGAGTGGATGTGTTTATTTTCTATCATTATTGTAATAGATTATCACTAATTTAGTGGACTAAACAGTATCTAGTCATTATTTTACAGTTCTGTAGTTCTAAAGTCTAACATGGGCCAAGATCAAGGTGTCACTGGGCCAAGATCAAAGAATTGGTAGGCCACCTTCCTTTCTGGAGCTTCTAGAGAACACTATGTTTCTTTGACTTTACTATCTTTTAGAGGCTGCCTGCATTCCTTGGCTGGTGTTCCTTCCACCACTCTGAAAGTCAGCAATGGTGGGTAGAGTCTTCATGTTGTATCTCTCTGACCTTTCTTCTGTGGTTGTATCTGTGTCTCTATCACCAGTTAGGAAAATGTCTCCACTTTTCAGAACTCATATGATTAGATTGAGCCCAACCAAGTAATTCAGGATAATCTCGTTTCAAAGTCCTTCACTTCAGTGACAGCTCTTGTCTTCTAAGGTAACATAACACAGATTCTGGGGAATGGGATAGGCACATCTTTGGGGCCATTATTCTGCCTGTCACAGTAGGGTATGGAGACATTATTCAACCCGTAGAGTCTTTTCAAGTACACACTAGATGAGGAAAAGTGCTATTTATGAAAGAAGTCTCATTATTTAATAAATAAAAGATAAAGCTATATTCTTTGCTAATTTACTGAAGGGCATCTTAACAGAGCTATTAGATGTAGTTTTTGCTCCTAGAGGGCAAAATGCTTTCCATTAGTACAACAGAAACATGCTGAAGGACTAAAATATTAATAACAAAAGATTCAGTAAATGGAGAATAAAGCAAGATCCACAGGCATACCAAATTCCAGGAAAACCCAGACAAATGTTCTGTATTGTACTTTACTTCTTAAGAAAGAAAATAGAACCCAGACAGCTTCATTGAATATAGAGCATTTTACATGAACAAAGACAAGTTTCCATTTTTTTCAGCATACATACACAGACGTCTTCTTTTTCTAAAATAATTTACTTTCTGGGTGAGTCTTGGTCAACATGGAAGATACTGGGATGCTTCATTATCTTCCAACAAGCTGGATGAGAAAATTTTTGATTGCAGTTTCCTAATTGATACACAGGGAAAGTCTCAAAAACAGTGCCCTGTTTTCTGAGAAGCTAAAGGGTGTCTAGTGCAGAGATGATGGTGATGGAAAGGAAATGAAGTGAGGTTGTCCGTGTGAGGAAAAGACAGTTGGTGGAGCCGTGGGGTGATATACAGGACCAGGAGTCAGGCTTGACACAGAGCCATCACTGCCTTTATTTCCAATGTAATTTCAGGGCTTGTTCTGAAACAGTGAAGGAAAGGGGAAATGAAAGAGAAAATGGAAGGATGAAAGTGGGTAAGTAGGAAGGGAAAAGAGAATGGATTCTTGACATGGGGCCATTTGGGACAACCGAGGAAAAGTCCAAATTTGGATTTCAGTGATAACAGTTAGTGATAATAATTAGGATCCCTGACAGAGTGACCAGCACTGTGTTGACCGTGTCACCTGTTTGGACCATTTTAATTGTCCACATTCAGGGAAGTAGGCATTATTAGAATTCCCATTTTACAGATGAGGAAATTGAGAGAGAGAGAGAGAGAGAGAGAGAGAGAGAGATATTAAGCAATGTTGCCTGAGGTCACACAGGTCCTGGAACCAGGATTTTACAAGATTTTTTTTTTTTTAAGATTTTATTTATTTGACAGAGAGAGATCACAAGTAGGCAGAGAGGCAGGCAGAGAGAGAGAGGAAGGGAAGCAGGCCCCTTGCTGAGCAGAGAGCCTGATGCAGGACTCAATCTCAGGACCCTGAGATCATGACCTGAGCTGAAGGCAGTGGCTTAACCCTCTGAGCCACCCAGGCACCCCTGGAACCAGGATTTTAAATTCCATGTGGTTTATCTATTGTCCCTTGTCATCCCCGGAATGGCTTGGATTGGGGAAAGATGGCACATCAGTGGCAAATATCTGCTCCCTTGTAGGCCTCCCAGGCTTGTCCTGAGGGCTGGTGTGCTCCTGAAGTTTCTCTGATGTGGCTACTTTTGGGAATGGCTATCTCCTCAGTGGACAGCTGGTGTGTATCTCTGTTTGGTGTGAGAAGCTTAAGCTTGGGGTGGGGAGCTGCAGGAGAACCTTCCCTTATCTGCTTCACCGAGGAGGCTGGGCCGGGTGCTGGCGCATCCCTGGGGAATCAGGGCCTGCGGGGGCTCAGTGGGCACGGAACTGTGCTTCTTTCATGCCAGATTCGTAAGCTGGCTCTGCATCCCACCAAGTGCAAAGGGTCCCAGGGGAGTCAGAGTCTCATCCCCTCTGCTCATTCCATCCAGTGGGATGACTGGACTGGTGTTGGTCAGACTCTTTTCCCTGCCATGGTGGGCAGTTTCAAGCTCAAGGCTTAAAATGATGTCATCCCTGCTCAAGCAGAGATGGCATCCTCTAGGTTAAAAATATGTGCAGAGTGGATGTGTACAAATTTATTAGGCTTTTCATCCCGATAGGAATAAGAATGAACTATGGAATCCAATGAGCTTGTTGGACGTTTATTTTATTTTATTGCTTTTTAAAAAAAATTTTTAATTCCAGTATAGTTGACATACTGGAATTAGTTTCAGCTACATTAGTTTCAGGTATACAAGACAGTGATTCAGTAATTCTCTACCTTACCCAGTGCTCATCATGAGAAGGGCCGTCCTTAATCCCCATCGCCGATTTCACCCACCCTCTCCACCCTCCCCCCCGCCCCGGGAACCATCAGTTTGTTCTCTGTAGTCAAGAGTCTGTTGTTTTAGTTTGTCTCTGCTTTTCTTTGTTTGTTTGTTTTGTTTCCTAAAATTCCTGAGCTTGTTTATTAAACCAACAGACATTTATTTATTTATTTGGTGTGTACTCTAGAGTAAGTACCATTTTTGATCCTTTGAGTGTGACGGGCACATGGTGGGCATTAGAGGAATGTGAGTAGAATCCACAGCAAGAAGTAAAAGAGACCTGGTTTCCACTTTTACAAACTCCAAATCCCATTTGGAAGAAGCTATGCTTATGTGAAGGCAAAGAGGAAAATCAGATATTTCAATGGGATAAACATCAGAAGGGACAGAGCCTTATAGAGTAGCAGCCCTCAGCAAAGACTTGGGGGAACGTGGGATGAATCAAGAGGAGCACTTGGGAGGAGATAGAGGAACAAATTGAGAACAAGTAGGAAGGAGACTGGGCAGAGTTTCTGGGAAGACGTAGGCCTGGGTACCAATATGCTGCATCACAGGGAGGACAGAAGGAACACTGGAGGACCTGTGTGACACTTCAACGTTGGTGGTGAGCTGATGGTTTGGAGCTTCTTCTGGGGAGGGTGGCTGACAAGGACTGGGAGGGGATGTGGTTGGATAGGGGAAGAGGGCAGGCTTGCCGATGTCTGACCACCCGAGGAGAGGCTGGCTCTGATCTGAGTGGTCTGGGGGAGGTAGGGGTCCACTCAGACACTCAGCACACCCTTGTGGATGGAACTGACGACAAATGCAGAAGCAGTATGTGAAATGAATCAGAAAGGTTTTAAATCTGTAGTTCTCATTCAGAAATATAACCCAGATGTCATTATCAAGCATTGGAGATAGCTTTGTACAGGATCAGGGTTGCAAGGAGATGTGTAACTTAAGAACTCATTCTAAAAAGCAGACAGTCTCTTGAAGGGCCCTTCGTTTTGCTGGCGGTAAGGGAGGCAAGGTGGCGATAGGAAAATAATTAGCTTTGGGGTCCCAGTATTCCCCAGCTCTCCTGGAGGTCTATATGGAGGTCTCTGGTGTGGCTTTTATGAACAGGGAACCTCCCATGCGGCCTACCGGAGCAAGGGGGCAAACAGACAGGCTGTGGGAAGCAGCCCAAGACCTGAGTGGAAGCCTGCACATCAACCCTGGTGCAGAGAAGCTTTTGTTCTCCCAAGAGCACTGGGCCCTGTGTTTCCTCCGTCTGGTAAACCCCGAAGGCCAGTTATTACAGACACCCTGCGAGGAAGCCACTCTGAAGGACTGTGTGGGGCCCATTAGCGCCTCAGCAGCGGCTCCCAGTGTGCCCGGGAACAGCAAGACAGCATTTCAGTGTCTCCACAGCATGAGAGCCGTTTTAATCTTGACTTGGCTGCCTCATGCTTCATTGTATTTAGAGCTGGGTGTGTTTCTGCCATTATTTGGCGATTTTCTTGGAAGCAAGCTATTTTATGAAAAATGTCTGATTATTGCTGCCAGAAAAAAAATAATATCCAACAATTTGCTTTAAATGATATGGTCTTAAAAGTGAGTGTTATTCAGACAAATGCAAATAATTTCGACAATTACTCTGCACTTAATCACCATGAAATCAGGTCCTCCCCATGTCTCTTCTCGTACTCAGTGTGCAATAATGGAGTGTTTTAGTGAAGTCAACACTGAACGGTCTTAGAGGGAAGGTATTTACCTCCCCCCCCCTCCCCCCCACTGCATGTCTTGTAAGAAGCCTGATCTATTTCCAGGGAAACTAGTTGACTATTAGAGTGACCCCGGGAAAATATTTATGCTCTTAGGTCCCAACAGCTGACTGGTGGACATCGTACATTCCTTCTAAGTGGTGAGGCCAAGGGTGTCAAGACTTCGGATGTGATGACTCCCTAAGCAGGTGAGTCGAGCACAGAGAGGGTCTCTGGCACCGAGTGCTGAATCCCTCCTTGATGAAGATGAAAAGTTTGACTCTCAGTGAAGGCCATACAAGGGGACAAGACTCAGCGAGCTCAGGAGTGGCTCACACATCGCTCATTCAGAGGCTATTTGGTGCCTTTGAGAGGGATCCCGTGCTCACTGGTGTATGTGGCATAAAGAAAGGTTCTCAACAGCTCTCTGGAGAGCTAAATGCCTGTTTCCTGCTGATAAACAAGGGAGTAAATCCACACCTCCCCAGGTACTCAGAGTAGACTCCCACAGCTAAGTATGAAGATCTGGGCAATGTCTTCCCACCTGAACCAGTAGTAGATGGAAACTGCCTAGAGGGATATTGTTTGTCATCATAAGCTTCTCTCCAAAGAAGAACTTCCAAAACCCTTTTATAGAGTGAGAGTGGATAAACCCATTATAGGGGACCACTGTTTTACCTGCATTATCTTGGGGACTGGTGTCTTTGCTGGTAAAAGTACCAGCTGGGTCTTTGCTACTATAAGATTTCTGAATGGCTGAAATGAGGGGCTTAGATTTCCTCTTTCAGAGAGGAGATTCTTTTTCTTTTTTTAAAATTTCTATTGTTTTATTAACATATCATGTATTATTAGCCTCTGGGGTACAGGTCTGTGAATCACCAGGCTTATACACTTCACAGCATTCACCATATCACATACCTTCCCCAATGTCCATAACCCAACCACCCTCTTCATACCTCCCTCCCCTCCGGCAACCCTCAGTTTGTTTTGTGAGATTGAGTCTCTTATGGTTTGTCTTCCTCCCGTTCCCATCTTGTTTCATTTATTCCTTCCCTACCCCTCAACCCCCCCCCCCCACATTGCCTCTCAACTTCCTCGTATCAGAGAGCTCATGTGTAATTGTCTTTCTCTGATTGACTTATTTTGCTAAGCCTAATGCCCTCTGGTTCCATCCGCATCATCACAAATGGCAAGATTTCATTTCTTTTGATGGCTGCATAGTATTCCATTGTCAAAGAGGAGATTCTGTGCATAGCCCTAGTAAGGCCAGGCATCATGACTGGCATTGTCCCCTGGTGAGTCTTTCTGGGAATGGACTGTGTGTGTGTGGGGGGGTGGGGCTTGGGGGGCTGTTTCTGGCCCATCTCTCTGCTGGTATAAGGGCAGAGTGTCTTTGGACGAAACTGTAACACTCAGGAATCACTATGGATGTGGCCAAATGGGGCTGTGGATTTCTGTGTGCATGTTATCTTCTGTGCGGTACAAAACAGCTCCTCTGTTGGCAAACTGTTTAGTTTCCTAGCAGCCCTTCCTTTGCTTTAGCAGGGTTGTTGTTTTTGTTTGTTTTAAAGTATGCTCGTTTTTGTTTGTTTTAAAGTATGCTCTGAAGATCCTTGCCTTAGAATCACCTGTTTGTCAAATATGGACCTGTTATCAGAAGCTCTGGGAGCAGGCCCAGGGACTTGTAATACTCAGGTAACGTTTATGGACACTAAAGTTTGAGAACCAGGAGCTTCAAGGATGCAATTAATTTCTTGGCCCAAGGTATGTGACCTTTCATGGTCTGGCCTGGCCCATCTTTCTGGCCTTTCCTCCAGGACTCAGAACTTCTCACGGTCCCCTCCCGCCACTGTAAGCTCTTGTTCCAAATTGTCCTTCTACCTGCCACACTCTTTCTCCTTTCTCTACTGGACCAGTTCTTAACTGATCCTGAAGGACCCTGCTCAAACATCAGTGTCCTTGTGATGTCTTTCCTGAGTCTGGCAGGAAGAGTTTCTCATTCCATCCCACCTGGTACTCTCAGGCTGTGGGTGCCTCTGGGAAGTGCCTGGGTTTTGGCACAGTGGACGTCACCCTCAAACCCCCTCATGGTGGAGACAATTGGCTCTACCAGCATGCGTCTGCTGGATATATTAGTAAGTCACTGATATAATTATTACTTTTTTCAAAGAAAATAGAATTGTTCTATTAGTTTGGTGTCCATTGTACCTGGAAGTTCTGAAAGCATAAAGTTTCTGAGAAAAAGGAGGACACGATGAGTTGTTTAGAGGACCCAGGGAACGGAGGAGTCCTGCAGCTGGGTGACATTTACAGACCCACTTTCCTCCCTCCGTGCCTCCCTCCCTTCTTCCATTTGCTGTAATCAGTAATAACAGCTCTTGGGTACTGAGGGCACCAAGAGGAAGCATTAAATGAGCGCTAGTTGCACACATTAGAACTACAAGGATAACCTAGAATTGCAAGCACAAAACCTTAGCGTGGACTCAGAGGGAAAAAGAAGGGCCATGGTCTTAAGTTCTCTTGAAAAGAAGGGTCATGGTTCACATGTCCTCCTTCTCACTGCTCCTCAAGCATGACGTCTTGTGACTTAGAGAAATTTATTGCATCTATGAGTGCTCAGAATTAACCCCGTGTGTCAGTTTCATTACTGGTTTCATCTAAAACAGGGGTCTTCACAAGGGGCCAAGAATGAACCTTAAGAAAACTTTATGTCCTCAAGATTATTTGCAGAATTTGGTATGAACCTATATGCATTTTCTGAGGAAATGTCCACTGTTCTCATCAGCTTTACAAGGGCCTAGAAACCTGACAAGATAAAAGCTTGGGTCTAGAACACCCCAGTGGTGGAGCCCCATTCTTTAGCAGCCATGAGGAGAAGGGGCTCCAGAGCAGGTTTAAGAGTTTCAGTTCTGCCTTTGCTTGTTCACTCGCTTTGTGACTTTAGGCAAGTTACCTCTTTTTTTCTGAGCCTCAGTTCCTTCAACTGCGAAATGTGTTGATAACTTTACCTACCTTAAAGAATGGTTGTGAGGATTAAATGAGTTAATGCCCGTGACTTAGCAAGCATTCAGTAGACATTAACTGTGTTCATAATAGTGCCATTGTTTTTATTGTTTTGTTGTTATTATCTAGTGAGCTTTGAGTCCCTGACTGGCCTTTGTACACTTCCTGCCTTCCCAAATCTCTACTTCCTTTACCCCTCCAGGTACCTTATCATTTGATCTCTAAGCTTAGGGACAGTAACTCCGATTCTTGCTGCGAAATACCCATGATGTTCATGTATTTTTTTTTTTTTTTCAGACAGTTGTCAGATTGCCTTTTTAAAAAAGATTTTATTTATTTGATAGAGAGAGACAGCGAGAGAATAAACACAAGCAGGGGGAGCTATAGGCAGAGGGAGAAGCAAAACTCCATCCCAGGACCCTGGGATCATGACCCGAGCAGAAGGCAGACACTTAATGATTGAGCCATCCAGGCACCCCTTTGGTGTTCTTGTATTAACGAGATTCTTTAGTAGACAGTAATATTCAGATCTATTCCTACTTTCTTACTGCTAATCAGTGATGCCCTGAATTCTTCAGGGATGTGCTCTGCATAAGTAATATTGTGCATAATTTTGCATTTTCTGCATAATTCTATTTTGCCGCATAACAATGTGTCCGTTCATTTTTTCCCCCTTTCTGTGCCCTGGAAAGAAAGAAAGTCATTTGAAATGGCTGGCAATCTCACAAGTGTTTGCTCGTTAACATTACATCGTTGAAACATTCCCCAGAGGTATGCTAATAGGCAACAAGCAAAACAACAATAAAGAAAATCAAGGGAGGAAAAAAAATATACACTACTGCAAAACAGATTTGTAGCTTTCTGTGCTTCCCAGTCACTCTGCTGCTCAGCCTCTGAGCTGTTAATTGGAGGTAATTATGAAGTCGTGAACTATGAATGGCCCTGACTTGAAGCTGGGAACACAGAATGCTGCATCGATCTGTGAAGAGTGATATGCTGTTTACCGTCTCAATGAGTTGTTTCCCCCATAGTTTTATGATTCTTCAGATAATATTTTTGGTAGTGGAAAAACCTAAAGAAAAATGGAGCAGACGAGGGCGTCTTCCATGTTAAGGAGTTTAGGGAATTGAATAAAAATATGATCTGTTTTCATTAGCGGAGACCTCAGGACAGAGGATTTTCATTTTGTTAATCTGGACCTAAATCTCACCATGAATAGTATGCAAACACTCTTTCAAGCAAAGGAGGAGGTTGCTCATAGCTGGGAGCCATAAGGAGAGCTAGGAAAAGAACCCAGGGCTCCGAGTGTGAAGGGGCGGTGGGGTCTCAGAGGAAGAGGCCATTTTGAGCAGTCCTTTAAACCTGTCCAGAATATTTTTGTATTACGGAAGTTTTGAACATGGCCACGATGGTCTCTCTTGAAGAAACTGGATGTAATTTAGAACAGGTGAAGATTCTGGAAAAAATGCTAACTGCTCTGATTTTCATTTAACTGTTATTGTACTTTCTAAGGCCTGCAAAGTGTTCTTTAGATTGAGTACACTAGAGAACATTTCCAACCATAAAATTGCTATAGGGACTATAGTCTCTAGGAGACTCGGTGCTTTTATGTTTTCTACAAGTGTTGAGATATTGGGTTCTAGAGGCAGAAGTTCAAGCTCCACCACTTAGTGACCACATAGCTTTATAGCGGCCATCAGCCTTCAGTTGCCTTAATCTGTAAAAGGGATATAACAACAATGTTTTCTTCCTATCTCACTGAAATGTTCAGAGGGTCAAATAAGATATTTCTGTGAAAGTGGTTTATAAATTGTAGTGTTCTGTAATATTTAGCTGTTGATAGAGACTCCTTCTCCTCAGCAGCACAAATTCTCATCCCACTGACGTTACAACTGTTTTTTTTTTTTTTTTTTTTTTTGGTGGCAGAAATTGTGTTAGACACTGAGCATATATAGTCTAAGTCAATTCTTGAAACGATTCTATGAGACAGGCACCTTAGTGTTCCCCTACACAAACAAGGAAATCAAGGCTTAGCAAAGTAAGTCACTTATTAAGGTCGCAAAGCTGGAATTGGGGGCCTGGGACAAGGGCAAATTCTCTGTCTGTGTTGATCAGTTAACAGATTACCTGGAGATTCATGTTTAACAGAAATAGTAACACTTTAAGTTTGGTAGGTATTTATTATGGTTCTGACAAAGAATTTCTAACTTTGGTTTAATTATTTTTTGTGAAACAGATTACAAACAATGAAATCTGGCAAATAAGGCATAATTTAGCATTGTAATTCCTCAATGATCACTCAAGAAGCTTTTGAAATAGGAAGATTCTAGGGTTTAGTCATTTGGGATTCTATTTAAGGGTAGAAGAAGGGCCCTTTAGGATCTGCCTTTTGAGTGGATTCTCCCAGGGGTTCTCTCAGGGTATTGGGGTGTCTGGGGGGCCATAGTGAAGAAACACTTGAGTCTGGATGTTTGAAAGTTTTGGATGATGCTTTTTACTATTTCCATATAATTATTCCTGTTAAAGAAGAGATGATGAGCCTTCTTAAGACTGTTTATATGCTGATTCAGTCGTGGCTCATTCTGAAAGTCATTACAAAAAAATCAAACCTTTGCTTTTTTTTTTCCTTTCTATTGGTCTTATAAGAAAGTGATACTTGTTATAAGACAAAGTAATTAAAAAAAATAGAAATTGTTTTGAATTTTTGAGCCACAAAGTTATGTTAAGGAAATTTCCATTAGTTTTAAGAATCATTAACTAGTTTGTGTCATAAATGGCATTATTGGAGGGAGGTTTGAAAGTTTTCCTTTTATGAGCAAGGGACATAAACAGATACTTCAGAAAAGAAGAAATATGTAAGGAAGTGTCTTTAACTCCAATTATAATCAAATAAATATAACTTAAAGCAATAATATATTGCTTTTTTAACCTAACAAATTGACAAATATTGAAAAATGACAAAAGTATAGGTGACCAGAGTGTAGGCACTCCTTTAAACATGTTGCCTATACTAACTAATTTAATCAGCACAGTGACCTTTGTAGGTACACTATTATCATCCTCATTTTACAGATGAGGAAACTGAGGCATATAGATGACAAGGGGGCTCTCTCTACTGCTGATGAGAATAAAAAGTGATATTAACTTTTTCCTGGGTAATTTGACACTATGTCCAAGAGCCTTGAAACATGTACCCATTTGAATCCTGTAATTCCATTTCTAGGAATTTATCCTTTGGAAACAATTAGAGATTCACACAAAAATCTTTGTACAAGAACGCTCTGGTAGCTTTATATTTAATACAAAAAAAAAAAAAATGGAAACAACCTAATGATCCAACAAGAGAGACATTAACCAAATTACTGATGGCTTTACCCCCGTGAGGGAACATCAGCAGCGATTAAAAATTGTGCTTTTCAAAGTCACTTAAAGGCATAGGAAAATGTTCACAGTAGAATGTTAAGTTAAAAAAAAAAGACTCAAAACCACATGCACAAAACTTCTCTAATATAATAAAATCTTAATATAAAACAAATGCCTGATGGTTACTCTAAGACCTTTGTAGGCCATAAGCACTTTTAAAAATTAGATCAAATATACATAAAATCATCATTTTTGATATGATCTAATGACATTTCATTAATTGCTGCTCAGTGTTTTCAGGTTAAGGAAACATGGCATTTTTGGAGGGTCTGGGTGTGCTAATGAGTTTATTTTGGAATCTGTAGAGCTAGCTCTTCTCACGTACATGTGAAGGAACTGAGGACCAGAAAGTTGGGTGATGGGCCTAAGTTCCTAGGAGCTCTCAGCTTCTTGCCTCCTAGACCAGGAGCTCTCAGCTTCTTGCCTCCTAGACCAGGATACTTTGTATGACACCAGATGGCTTCCCTCATCCTAAGATGAGAGGATGGCACTTGGCGCCTTTCCTGGGAAAGCACTTCTGTCTCTGTAGGGAGGCTGCTTGGGCTCAGACTGCACTGTGCCCAGTGCGATGGTCCTGGGGGGGGGGCGGAGGGCTTTGGGAGGGGATTAGTTTATGAGTGTGGAGCCCTCAGGAGTGGGATTCATGTACCTAAAAAGAGACCCCAGAGAGATCCCTCTCCCTTCTGTGATGTGAGGACAAAGTGAGAAGTGGGCAGTCTGCCACCTGGAGAATGGCTTTTATGTTTCTCTGAATGTATGTTTCTTCTTTGTTAAAATAAGCTTGTAATACTTACAATGCATGATAGTGTTCTTGGATTTGCTAATAAAACAACCACTTGTATAGTGCTTGCTGTGTGCTACGTGCTATTTTAAACACTTTACGTATATTAACTGATTTAATCAGCACAGTGACTTTATTAGGTACATATCATTATTATTCCCATTTTACAGATGAGGAAACTGAGGTGCATTGAAGTTCATTGTTCAGGGTCATACCTCTGGGCAGTGGTAGTACATGGATTTGAATCCAGGCGGTCTGGTTCAGATACATGCCTTATTTATGATACTTTGCTACCTCAAATCAAATCAAATCAAGTGGTTAATTAACATGGAGCATCTAAGTACTTGCATTCTCAATGAGGGTGATATCGTCCCCCACGCACTGGGATAAAAGGGAGTAAAAACTGGTTCTTAGAGGGTAAAAAAGTTTCATTTTTTTGGTTTAGGTATTTATAAAGATATTCATACAGTGCATAAATAGATATAGGATATAGTTGTGGTGGTAAAAATTAATGAGGGAGGGGAGTGATTAGAAAAAAATGTCTAAAAATGCTCCTCAGGGAGTAATGGTGAAGAAAGGCTGAGAAACATTAATCCAGTGCAATGCTAGGCTCACAATAGGCTTTTCACAAGTCCATCCATCCTTCTCCCCGAGAAGGGGGCCCGTTGGTGTGTTCCCCTACCTGGGGAAGGGTTTTAGTCCCAGTTACCACAAAGGATCTAGGAGGCAAAGAGCCAGCCGCTTGACTTCCACTGGGAAGAAGCAGCAAAGTAAGAGCCAAGGAACTAGTGCAGCTCACACACTGTTTTGAATGCACATTAAGCTTAGTTATTAAGCGGAATCTTAAAAAAAAATTATGCAAGATTTCAATGTCACAATCAGTCTGCTATTCAAGAATAGATGAATATTCAAACCTAACAAATACATGGGATAAATAATTTCTGCAATAAGTATAATATATCTCTTGGATCCCAGGAATAAATGCAAAACCAGCACTGTGCTATAGAGTATGGAAAAAACCAACCCAGACAAATTCCAATGTATGTTTGAAGAAGACATTATTTTATTTACATATAATGTCTCTTTATTTATCTATGCGTACAAGATTTTCTTTACAATAAAAAAAAATGAATGCAAAAACAGCCTGATTAAGTACCTCCCACTTTCCTTTTGTGTTTTGAGGGCTAATGCTTTAATTATTTTACTCTCCCATTAGAGTTATTTGCTTTACTTTTGTCTGGCCACATGAATCTTTTGATTGTTCCATATGATCTGAATGTAATTTGTGAATGTACTTCCTGTTATAAGTTAGGAACCTTATAGATAGCAAACTTCTTCAAGGATGTTTTAAAATGAGCTAAGACCTGCAGAGATGCTTTTTGTCGAAGCAGGTCTTGAGGGCCGCCTACTTCCCCTTTCTTTCCGTTCTGTTAATGCACCTCTTGAGTCAAGCACATCTCCTGCGGGGTACCCGTGGACTCTCATGATGGCTGTTAGGGATTTGAAAACAGTTATTTGCCAATACATAGCTTTTTTTAGTCAACTTTGTCAAGGGTAGCCTGGGCCCCTTTTCATAGCAAACAAGTCTCAGTTCGACGTCAAAGAGAGATAGGTTCTTTCTAACCCTTGCTCCCTGGGGGGCTGAGAGCTGGGAGAAACTCGAGAAACCCTTCCCTTTGGAAAGTGAAATCTTGGTGAATGTTATCATAGATGATGTAATTCCCTCCTCTCCCTTGTCTAGCTAGATGCCTGGCAAAGTTACATAATAGAAAAATACTGGTTTTGGCTTCCCATACTCATCCTCTCCCCTGACCATCCCACATGGCCCACCCTAGCCTTGATCTCCCTAGTACAATAGCCTCAGAGAACAGCCCCTCTTTCTCCACCCAGGGTTTGATGGGGCTCCAGTGGGAGAGGGGAGAGGACAGAATAGGGGCTGCCCTGCATTCCAGCAGGGTTACTTCAGATCACATTTTCTAGGGGCTCTGGGTGGGAATCCCGAAACATAAGCCAAACAAAAAATGACTAAGAATTGAGGAAGATTGCTTGGCCCCGTGGGTCCTCATGGATTTTGTGTGGAATTGAAAGCAAGTCGTGGCTCTTGGTGAACTGGGGAGGGGTGTTAAAAACCTTATCTGTCTCATGTTGAGGCCAGCAGGGCTGGTTCTCGCACTGCAGGTATCAAGGCTGGTCTTTATCAACTCCAGCCTCCCCTCACCCCGGAAGGCCAGGGCACCTGCCTCTCAAGTGTTCAGGAAACACAATTGAGGTGGGAGGGAGCCACTGTTCTCTGAACCAGCCCACTTTTTTTTTTTTTTTTAAATTTTGACTTTTAAATTTATTTTTATTATTTTTTTAGATTTATGGAGATATAATTGATATATAACATTGTCTAAGTTTAAAAGGGATAGCATGATGGTTTGACATGAGTATATATTGTAAAATGATTACTGAAATAAGGTTAGTTAACACTTTTATCACCCTTTATTTCTGGTGAGAACATTTAAGATCTACTGTCTGAGCTCTGAGCAACTTTGAAATGCATGATTAATTTAAATTTTAGTCAATTTACAATGCAATATTGCTTTCAGGAGTAGAATTTAGAGATCTGTCACTTACATACCATACTCAGTACTCATCATAAGGAATGTCCTCCTTAACACCCTTTACCCATTTAGTTCATCCCCCACCCGTCTCCCTCCAGCAACCCTCTGTTCTTTATAGTTAAGAGTCTCTAATGATTTGTTTCCCTCTCTCCTTTTTCCTTTTCCCCCTTTCCATATATTCATCTGTTTTCTTTCTTAAATTCCACATATGTGTGAGAACACTCTGACTTATTTCACTAGTGTAATTCACTCGAGCTCTAACCACGTCATTGCAAATGGCAAGATTCATTCTTTTTGATGGCTGAGTAGTAGTCCATTTTACATATATCTACCATACTTTATCAGCTGCTATAAACTTTGGGGTGCATGTACCCCTTTGAATCATCATTTTTTTAATCCTTTAAATACCCAGCAGTGCAATTGCGGGGTTGGAGGGTAGTTCTATTTTTAACTTTTTAGGGGAACCTCCATACTGTTTTCCAGAGTGGCCACATCTGTTTGCATTCCCACTAACAGTGTAGAAGGATTCCCTATCTCTGCATCCTTGCCAACATCTGTTGTTTCTGTGTTCTTAATTTTAACCATTCTGATAGGTGTGAGGTGGTATCTCATTGTGGTTTGATTTGTTATTTCCTTGATGATGAGTGATGTTAAGCATCTTTTCATGTGTCTGTTGGCCATTTGGAATGATGTAGTATTGCCAACTACATCTTGCCAATGCTGTGCTTCCCCTCAGCTGCTCCTAACCAGGGACTGTTTCTGGACAACTCTGGCTAAGGGGCTCCCTGATGGCCTTACTGAACTCAGAACTGCACTGCAGCCTAAGATGTTTCCATCCCATCTTTCCTTCCCTTACTTGGACTCAGGCTGGCATGGTTCTCTGATGATTCTCCAAGTCTCTTCCAGCTCCTCCCCCATTTTCTTTCAGAGGCATTTCCCCTAAAAAATTTAGTGCATGTTCATCCTGTTTTGTCTTCTGTTTCCTAGAAGACACACCTACCCTCCCCCCCAGCCGCCCGCCCCAGCCAGTCATCTTCCACCTTCTGCCTTTTCTCCACTTCCTTTTCCATCTACTTCCTGAAAACTCTCTCTCGGGAAAGAGGATTTGATATCAGCTATTCTTTTTTGGGTTACTTCTTCTAGTCATAGTTGCTTATTGAAGTATCTCTATTTGTAGAGTACAAGTCTTTGTCCCTGAAGAAACTTCAGACTCTCAAAAATCCTTTTGGGTGCCTGGGAGATTTGGTTCTGTAGGTGGCTGTCTAACTGCCTTTAAGTAAGGTTGATCCTAGAGTGGCTGCCTCTCCAAGGGCTGGTTTTAAAAACTGGCTCCTTGCAACTTATTTGTGGAAAAGAGTGTTCATCCCTGTCCTGAACCCCCTGTGTGCTTTAGAACCAGGACTGAAGGACTTCTCTCATCTCCATCCAAGTGTCTGGACTCCCCTGGGGTGGTTCCAGCTATGGGTTTTCCATGTCCAAAGCTTTCCGTCAACTGCAGTCTGCTTCAAGCCCGACCCCTTTTGACTACGGGGTGCTGTTCAGCAAAGTGGTACGATTGCCTCCGTCGATGATTAAAGATGATTGTAGAGGAAGCAAAGCAGGAAAGCAGTGTGTGTACCCTAGTTCTCAGATAAGTGCTTGTTCTTTACCAGAAGGCCAATTGAGAAACATAGCTTCTACTGGCCATGCAATTGTGTACTCATGACAAAAATAATAGTAACTAACATCTCTTGAGCATAGGCTATAAGTCAGTTAGCCTCATTTAAATCCCCTCATAACCCTGAGAGATGGAGGTGAGTCCATCACGCCATTCTTATAGCTGAGAACCTGAAGCTTACAGGGAGTGAGGAACTTGCTGAATGCCACACACGCGAGAAGTGACTAAACCAGAATTCGAAGCCAGGATGTTTAATGGCTGAACTACACTACTTCCGCTTCTTGCCAAAAGCAAGAGCATTGCTGTGTCTCACTTTCTGCATGACATTTACTTGTTAAACAAGATCAACACACAAGCTGAAGGTTTTTTGGATCTCTTTGTTAGCTATTTCCTTCCTTCCTCTCCCTTCCCCTCTTCGTCCTATCTTTTCTTATTTCCTTCTTTTTCTTCTCAAAGTCTGAAATGCCAGTTTCCCAGCACAACAACATCAAAGGGGTTGTCTCCCCTCAGGAGCTGCTATCTAGGCTGGGGCCCAAGGGTGAGGGTCCTTCCTCTATGGCCACAATGACTGGAGATCTGGAGAGAGGCGCTGGCTGGGTCTGCACTGGCCCAGTCTTCTGGAGAGGAAGGGCACTGGTCCATGGAGTCTTTCAGAGGATGAGTGTGGAAGGAGAGAAAGAATTTCCTGAGAGACAGGCAGCCATTTCTCAGGCCCTCTTCAAAGAGGAAACAGTCATGAGGCATAAATCAGATGAAAGAGCCTGTTCTATTCACTGCCTGAGAGTTAGTTCCTGAGATGAGCTTTTATAAATAGTTGCCTGATCATCTATGTCATCCACCGACACTGTCATTTTGTTGGCATTGGTGTTCCTTCCCCATTCGTGAGACTCGGGTGTTGATCTGTATTGTTAATGACAAGCCAGGGAGACATAACATTCAGAATGAGCAGGCATCAGGAATATTTATGTGTGTCCTGTTAGCTAAAACTCAGTTTTGTGCTGCCAATAAAATTGGGTGACAGCTTTCTTCCAAGAATTTGTTTTCTTCGCCTGTTATTTGAAAATGTTGCCGTGTCTCAGCTGCACTTGGAAGGCAACAAATAGGACAAAACATAAATATGGCATGGTGTTAGATTCTGAAGATACCCATGATAACAGCATGACTTGTTCTTAAATGACAAAATCCTTTCCAGACTGAAGAAAAGAGTGGGTGGGGAAAACCGGTTTCTCTAAATGAGTTCAGTCGCCATCGTAAAGTAGACTCCTGTTTGAAACCTTTCCCTCAAGATCTGGGAATGCCGTTGAAGAAAAAGCTTGACCTCTTCAGAAAGGCTGCTATACACACACCTAGACGTGCTGCATGTGTATGTCTTGTCCAATAAAGTTTTATTGGCAATGATGACTGTATTAGTTATCTATTTTGTAACAAATTAGTCCTAGAGCCCTATGGCTTCAAACAATGAAGATTGATGATCTCACACAGTTTCTGTGGTTCAGGAATCCAGGGCTTTGCTAGGGGATCTGGGTCATGGTCTCTCCTGAGGTGATAGCCAAGATGGCGGACAGGGTTACAGACCTCTGAAGGCATGCATAGGGCTGGAGGACCTACTTCTAAGGTGGCTCACACACGTGCCTTGCAAATTCATGTGGGTTGTTGGAAGGAGGTTTCAGTTCCTTGCCATGGGGACCTCTCCACAGGGCTGGATGGGTGTCCTCACGACAGGGTGGCTGGCTCCCCCACAGTGAGTGTTGCATCAGAGTGTGACGTGGACACAGCCAGGTACTTCACGACTGGCCCTAGGAGGTCATGCTCCATCATTTCTGCCACAATTTATTTGTTAAGAAAGAGGAGAGGAATTAGCTTCACCAAAGGGAGGAATAAAAAAGAATTTGCAGGCATATTTGAAAACAACCCTGGTGACCTTTAAGATTTGTGCAAAATAGGATCCTTAAAATAAATGTCTCACAAGAGCAACTGCTTTCATCTGAGCATGAAAATGTCTCTGACATCAGTCCAGAAATGCTGTCACTGTCATAGAAGAAGTAAGAATGATAATGGACAGTAAATTATCTTTTCATGGAAACAGATGAGAAGGGAAGCTGACATTCTGATGTTAAGTGTGGCAAGGAGTCACTCTTCAAATTTTCAGTGGTGATGAATTTCATTTGGAGTTGAGTAGACCAGACAGGTTGGAGGTGTTCTGTTCATAAAGAATGTTTGGGTATGGCGTTTAGATCTCTTTATTCCCTGCTTTAAAATCAGGATCTTAATTTAAACCCTCTTTTCCCCTTGACTTATCTCAAACCATTTTTTTTTAAATGCCTCTGCTTTTACTTTTGGGAGGCCTACTGTTCCCCAGAGTTGATGTGGGGATACAAATGTGATAGAAATAGGACATTAGGTTGGGTGAAAGAAAGACCCTACTTTGTTTCATCTGTGACAGGAATCTCCTTTGACTTTAAAACTGATTTTTTTTTTTCTTCCACCAAAATGTCAAACCTGATGTTGATCAAAGACTAATTCTGAACTTTGGGGACACAAGAACTTTGCTTCACCGACTTAGGACTCCATTTTCTCAGCTCCAAAGAGAGATCTGATAGCACTTAGGACATTCCAACATCCTTGGTAAAAATAGCACATTTTAAACAAAAGCCCAAGATGGTAATTATTATAGAGTATTTTATGGGTGGTGAGTTAGTCATGGTGATAGGCTCTGGATGAGAGAATTTCTGGATGGTAGGGTGAGAACAAATAAATTCATGTGTGTGAAAGGGTCTTGTAAAATTCTCCCAATACCTCAAATTCTGGAAAAGATTTTCCAGTGAAATAGCTTTCATTGGCATAACTTGTTTGAAAAGATACTTTTCTCCAAAGGGGAGGAGATTCTAACCTGAATCTCGTGTCAGGCCTGTTTTCATGGAGGGGGAACCAGAACTTGGCCTCTAACACCTATCTAGCCACGTGACTCACCTTTATTTGCAGGTTAGGCCTGGGAACTGGTAATTGTTATTCAGTTAATCCCAGTTGGTGGTAATACTTTCTTTCATGCTGGTGTTTCTAATGATTTGTGGAGTGTTCATGCCAAAGCCCTCTTCCTGGCCCATCACTGACTTCCCCAGAGTGGAGAGGATGCTTTTGGATGTTGGAGAGGATGCTCTGCGAAGGTTCTTGGTGTCCCCATCAGCCATATGTGCGTGGTCAGAGTGACAAGTCAGAGTTTTAACATCTCAGGGGAGTGTTTCCGGGGGCTTAAGCACAAACATCATCATGGAAAAATCCTGTGCTGATGGGAATCAACTCATGGGGTCTATTCTGCTGTATGTTACCGGGGCTTCTGGTAATTCTTCTACACATCACATACACCCTCAGATTGAGTTACCCTCAGACATGTTCCCCAGGCACTTCCAGGACCGATCCATGGAATAGAAGGAATGACGAGATTGCTGTGGATACTGATGAACTAAATTCAAGGTTGGCATTAGCTTTTAGTAGATGACCCTGCTTCATAATTAGACGAATCCAGACAGAGATTTAGGGGGCTTAGCTAGAACTTGAAAGAACAGCTGTTCCATGATAAAACCAAATTTTTTGCAGTTTTTGACGTAAAGGAATCTGTAGTTTACTTTTTTTTTTTTTTTTTTTTTAAGCAAAGCACCTGTGAACTGGAATGGAGGGAGAATTTCAGTTTTTATGTTTATGATAATGCTTGCCGCTCTGATCTGCAGCCTGAGCTGAAGCCTTTTTCTTCTTGCCATCTTCTGCCTCCCTCTCTCTTAATCTCCACTCAGTGCTTGTTGATTTGCATGTATGAATAGTAACACCTACTGACGGGCAGGGCTCAGGAGACGCAATTTGGTTGCCAGCTTCTCCTACCGCGGAGCCCTGTCAGCATCTTGCATTGATTTGGAGCGTAATCAATGTTTCTCGGTACCGCTGCGCCTGCTCCTCCCGGGCTCTGAGCTTCCTCCTCCAGCTCCCTTCTCTGGCATTGGCCCTCCAGTGCGCTGCTTGGCAAAGCTCAATTTCACCCCACGTCGCTACCAAAGGGACCGGTGGGAGGGCTGTTAATGTGTTCTCCCGGGAAATAGCTCACACTGTCTTTTTTAATCGAATAATTTCTTGCCTGTTTTGTCACTTACCGTATCCTTTGTTTGAAATAGTACAGGACTCCAGCTTGGAATTAAGGGCCTCTGGAACAGTATCCTTTGAACACCAGCTTGGTATTAGGAGAACAATGATATGGGTTTCTAATCAAAATTCACTGTGTGAGGTTCTGTCTTTTCAATAGGGGACATTTAAACAACCCAGGAAAGGGGGGAAAGCAATAAAAATTACCACAATGGGAAAGTCCATGATTATAGTGAAGGAGTCCATTGGAGGAATATTTGCTTTCTTTGAGAAAGCAGCCCGTTTTTCCAATGCATGCTTCCCCTATCCTCCCGTAGGCTTTAAAGACTGAAGGCACTAGTGTTCTATATTCACATCCAGAGGGGGGAAATGCACTTCAGCATTTCAGGATCCCTCCCTGGGATCCTGAGGGTCCTGGCAGCGTCTTCCCGAGGAGGCTGAAACCCTTGTAGATCTGCATCCCAGACATCTCTTCCCCTGACATTTCCCTTCCAGCCCATCTGTGGCCAGCCAGAATCGCATAGCAGGATGACTTGTCAGGGGCCTCTGTGCAGTCACAGGGCAAACTTGCTAGGGGAACTTAAAATGCTTTTCCGCCTTCGGACGCAGGGGAGTATGGGCTGGGTCACGAAAGCTCCGTGTGCAATCTGGGGACAGGGCACAGATCTCTTCTTCCCGTGATCACGGCTTTTCATCTTTTACTCACTGATTTTGCTTCTCACATAATGTTTTCAAAATAGCTCTAGGAGCATTGTTTGAAGTTGCAGCAGCCGCCGGATAATTCACACAAAGTACCCTTTTCCCCTCCCAGATGTTCAAGCTCATGTTTGTGTATTTTTAAACCTGTCCATAGTTATTTCAGATGAATGGCTCTGTCTCTTTAGCCCCCCTTCCTGCCCGCCTTTGGCTGGGTCTATGTATATGAGAACCTCTTTAAAGATACAAAAGTGTCCTGCGAATGTTTTCAGCTGTGAAAGCTTTGTGCAGGCTTCAGTTCCTTTGTTGTCTGAACACCGCAAGCTTAATATTCCTATAAAATAGATCTTAGACTTAAAAAAAGGCTAGTTTGTCAATCTATTGATTGCCCCAGGCTAAGCAAGCTAATTCCTCAGCACTACCACTGCATGTATTGAACAGGCTGATCCTTCCAGGTCAAATAACTCACATCGCTAAAATAATATTAAGGTTTGTTGTGGCACAAGCCAAAGAGCTGAGAAAATCCATCATTATCACCTGATGCCTCTGCCCTTTAATTTATATCATTATAGAAAGATGGAGGAAGGGGAAAAGAAAAGTACAGGGAAATGTATTCAAAATGATATACAATGTTCTTAATAAAAATGCCCTTCCTTTATGAGCACCTGAATGGGCATATAAATATAACCAGCAGTGGGAATTTTAATCAAAGCTTTACAGCTTTTTCTTTCTTTAGACTTTGACTTCCTAACCAAGTTAACTTCTAGCCCAAGAGAGTTTCCGGCTTCCATCTTTGGCTTGGGAGGACCCTTGCTCTATTTTCATGTTGACCCTTTACCCGTTTGAGTTGGTATCCATTTGTACTCCTCCCCAAACTATGTTTTCTTAGAAAAATGACCATGGTGAACAGTTCTCAGAAAATGAAAGCAACAGATTGGAGATTTTCTCATGGAGAGAAGTGCAGGGACAGTCCCCTCTCATGATCTTGTTGGGACACCTGTGAGCTGTGAACTGCAGATGACAGAACAGGTTTTCCCCAGCTTCGTCCTCAGATTTTCTCCTTTCTTTAAACAATTCAGAATTCAACCAGATGGTGTCTGAAACATTCACAACTTCAGTTAAGAAAAAGAGCTGAGAGATGTGAATTTGAAAGTGGGACAGCGTGTCAGAGGATCAAAGTGTCACGTGTCTCCTTGGAAGCTCTGACCGGCCATGAGTGAACAGAAAGAAACAAATGAGAAACTATTAGGGAGAAGAAAACATTTGGGCAAATTCAGACATTTAGGCACTTTATAAAGGGGTCCAAGAAATAGTTACGAAAAGAAACTGTATGTGAAGAAAGAAATGAAAAGGTACACAGGTTGAAAGGAGGGAGAAAAACAAGAAAGGAAGGAGGGACGTGCAAGATAGAGGCAAGGCACTGGGGGTTGATGCTCTCCTGAGTTGTTTTCTCATTGATCCTAATATGACAAGGTCTCTGCTTGAGACCTGGAGCAGCGTTTATCCCTGGATCTTTTTGTTCCATCTGGGCAAGTGGGCAGCTACCGCTGCCAGTACTCAAGGACTCAGCCTAGTCTGACTTCAGAACCTACCTGGCGTAAGATGCCACAACAGCAAGCATACCTTTAAATAGGTTATGAGGTTATCACACATTTAAAAAGAACTTAATAAATCCTGCGAGCAAGCAGGAAAATTTTCCCATTCTGGTAGGCAGAATGATTGGAATGTGTAGGCATTTACATTTAAGTTTTCCTTCTAGCTTCATTGTTCTCAAAATGAAATCTGCATAAGAATTCTGATCCCAGAACTGAATATACAAAGTCATAAGCACTGTACTTTGTGGGTGATTTTAATGGTAATTAAAAAAAAGATTTATTTATTTATTTGAGAGAGAGCTGGAGAAATTACAAACAGGGGGAAAGACAGAGACAGAGGGAGAAGCAGATTCCCCGCTGAGCAGGGAGCCCCAAATTGGGCCTCCATCCCAGAACCCTGAGATCATGACTTGAGTGGAAGGCAGACGCTTAACCAACTGAGCCACCCAGGTATCCCGGTACTTATATTTACATATAATTTATATATTAGTTGTTTATAATTAGTTATTTATATGTAATTTATATATTTACACACACACATATATATTTATACATACACATTTTGTATACACATATACTATATATAGTATATGTGTGTGTATATATATATATATATATATATATATATATATATATTCTTTTTTTTTTAAGAAAGTGAAAGTAGGAGGCAGAGGGAGAGGGAGACTCTTAACCAGGCTCCACGTTCACTATGGCGATGAGGCAGGGCTCCATCTCCTGACCCTAAGAACATGATCTGAGTTGAAATTAAGAGTCCAACACTTGCTTAACTGACTGAGCCACCCAGGTGCCCCATATATATATGTCTTTTGAAAGATAATGTATTTTGTTTTGGAGTACTCATTGATTTTAGAACCTAAATCTCCACAAAATGCAACTTCTCTGTAGGTCCTCCTGGGCTCCAGGAAACTGTTTGTATGAGTGGTGGGGGAGTGTTCTGGGGACCGAGACTCTGATGTATGTGAAGAATGAGTGATGCTGAATATAGCACAATGATCTTCACACAGCTCATTGTTGCTGGGCTTAAGGGAACACTTAAGGGAATAAAACATAACACTTAAGGCAACAAAAGGAGGGGAAATGAAGGGTCCTTTTCCTCCTGGAATCTGTGGGAATCCAGAATGGATGAGAAGACCAAGCCTTGGGACCCAGCATCTTACTTCTGAGAATGGACAGGAAGCAGATGAGAGTGTCATGACTGAGTAATATTGAAAGCCTTGGTGGGACTTTTTGTGACAAGGCAGCATCATGGGGATCCATGACAGAACACGAAGAATTTGGTGGCTCTTACATTGTAGAACAGGGTATCGTTGAGGGGACTACCGAACTTAGAGACATTTTACCAAAGTGGTTAAGAGGTCCGATTCCAGTGAGCAAGAGACTGGGTTTATATCCCAGCTTTGCCATTTAATAATTCTGAGTTCTTGGGCAAGACAATTACTGATCTAAATCTTGGCTTCCTGTTTGTAGAGTAGATCATAATTTTATCAGCCTTGTAAGGCTGAGAGCTTCTCATCCTTGTAAGGATGAGAGCTAATATACTTAAAGCACATGCACATATTGTAGTCATTACTATTATTTCTGTTGTTTGGGACATCTTTTGTAAGGAAATACAAGTTAAGATTTTGAAGTGTTCATCTATCCACCAGTAATTTATTGTACACGTACTATGAGTTGAGTACTAGGCCAAGCTCTGGGGATATAGGAAGGCGGTGAGCTGGAAAGTAGGTATGGCTGAAGAAAAGCTATTTCACAGAAGATGTGGTATCAGAATACTTGAATTGGATTGGATTGTGACTGTGATTTGGAATAAAAAATTGCCACAATAAAATTGGACCTTAGTGTTCAAGTGAATATTACACTTGAGCAAGATTCAGCAACATTAAACCTTCTGTCATAAAGAGAGAGGTAATGGCTTTTTGTGGGCAGAGTAGTAGAAATGCTTCAATTGTTAAGTATTTATATAACTCTTTATATTTGCAATGTATGCACTTCATCATTTCCCAGAAGTTAATGTCTAGAAATATTTCCTAGTGGGAAGAGAATGTTCCCTGTAGGTTCTGGGCCATGCCTAGCAGTTCCTGAGTTTTTGGTCAATATTAAAGGACAGTCAGGAAGTCTGCATTAAAGAAAGGAAGCAAATTAGGCTTTAAAGTAACATGAGGAGAGCTGTCAGTCTCTGCTTGCTTTTTGAGTTCTCTTTTTCAAGCCCCAAATCTGAGGGTGTCCTGGAGAATAACACAGCCTCTTGAAGATGCATTCAACTCCTCTTGGTGTGCTGGACCAGGAGCTTGTTCTTGGGGCATGCCTGGCTCAGTTCCACTGCTCTTCTCTGTGTGATGACTCCTTCAGGGCTTTCTCCACTGTGGGGCATGGGGTACCAGGCCAATAGGGGCCCTGATATACACGAACAGATACATGGGATTAGGATTCATGATACCTTGCTGGTATGCAGAGGTTAAGAATAAGGAGATTGCTTATTTTTCCATGTGAAATTTCTGTTTAATGAAAATCATTACTGTATTTTCAACCAAGAATAGAATTGATTATATCAGGCCATTAGTCCTCCATCTGAATCCTAATTTCTTCCCAGGAATATGATTTTGCTGTCTGGCTGTTACTTCTCTCTACTTCTCTATCATATGTGAATAATAATGAATACTGTGGTGTCTCTACTCTCCAGCTCAAGGTATTCGAGTGGGCCCAGTTTAGCTCTCTCTGTTAGATGAAAGTGTGGGAGTGCTTCTAGATTTCTAACAGGTGACGTAAAAGGGTAGAGAAAGTCATCTGCAAAAAGGACCTGCAGGACTATCTGAGATGTTACTGATAATAAAGAGAAAAGGAAAAACCACTTACCATTTATTGAGTAGTTATCACATTGTAGGCACAGAGTTAAGCATTTTCCATGTATTATCTTTGTTTTGATCTCAAGATAATACCATGAAGAGAATATTATTACTTTTATTTTGCAGATTATGGTGAGGAAACAGGCATGGAGAGAGTCAGTTGCTTGCTCCAGGTCACATGGCTGCGAAATGTTAGAGACAAGATCTGAATACAGAATGATTCCCAGATATGTATTTTTGACTACTACATGATGTGACCTCCCATCACAAAATGAGATTTTAAACAAATGTGGCAGATTTTATATACATCCAGATAAGGACTTTGTCCTTCTAATCCTCACCTTGGAAGGGCAAACAGTTACTTCATTCAATAAAGCAGCCACTGCTTGAAACATTTCTGAAACTTCTTTGAGGGAGTCCTTTTGAAAGTTGACAAATCTTTATTCTTTACAGGTGAATTTCATCTATGGAAATATCTACAAGTCACTTAGAATTAAGTCTGATGGATAAGATAAGTCATGAAGTTCTAACTTTTCATCTAAATGTAATTCTAGAGCTTTGTATAAACTTAATTCCCTTGTGTACTTTATGCACCACTCTGAAGACAGTTCTAGAAACATTTTGGGTAATGGAAGCATGACTGAATATATATATATACATCCTTTGAGGTGATGACTTTGAAGGATGTCATCAGGAAGTCCACAAGTTTTATTTCTTGATACTCACACCTCACATATACACATTTATAAATGTACAGACTGAGTTGATGAGCATGTTAAATCATCTTTAAACATTTCTGTGGTTTTTAAAAAATCTTTTCAAGAACAATGTGTTGTCTCCACAGCTATTTAAGCAGATTCCTTGCAAAATGTCCCATCTATCAAGATGTCCCGAATCGCTCTGTATTGAATTCCCTTTTGACTCCTTTGTTCACATTACTTGTAACTTTTTCATTATGTAAATATAGAAAAATGATCTTGTACATGCTTGCTGCTCTCTGCCCATTTCATATTTATAAGAAAGAGAAAAAGTTAGAAAGGAAGTGCTGAATGAGTGAACATTAATAGACTCACATATCAACCTTTGTAAAAAATATATTTTTATGAAAATTGAAGTTACATGCTTTGAAGCACAGTACATTGGGGATAATGAAGCTTAAAGCAAAGTTTGAGTTCAGAATATATGAAATAAGAACACAATAATCCACAGTAGTACGAAAGTCAGAGGTATAGTACATTGAAGCCCAGGAGAGTTTGATTTTTTTCCTGCAGGCAAAAATTTCATGCTGTGACACATTTGGAAAGTCCTGTGGTTGCCATACAGTGGAGTGCTGGAGCCCATGGATCCATGATTGAATTTTCAGGAATTTTGTGAGACAGTTGATGTCATTTTAGGTAGCTTGAAATTAGCCAGGGTAGGAGCATTTACACCACAGATATGGGCAAAGGCTACAAAGAGTGATTTTTTTTTTCCCTCCCTGAGAGTTGGTTATTAAACATTACTAGAACTCACTAGTTGTATGTATTCTTAAGTTTTACTAGTCTTCACCACCCATATTGAAGAAGTTTAGTTAATTAAGTAATTTTAATATTTTATTTATTTGATAGAGGGAACACAGGCAGGTAGGGAGGGGAGCAGCAGGCAGAGGGAGAGAGAGAAGCAGACTCCCCGCTGAGCAGGGAACCCCAGGCGGGGCTCAGTCCTAGGATCCTGGGATCATGACCTGAGTTGAAGGCAGACATTTAGCTGACTGAGCACCCAGGTGCCCCAGATTTAATTAATTATAATGGCATTAACATATGCATAATTCTCAGGAATTTTTACCTTTCTGCCAAGGACCCTTGGATACAAGGGTTTCTTAGGTCAACAGAAAAGCAAACTGATTACTTCCCAGAACTGCCCAGGTAACACACTGTGTTCTGTGGCATTATAAGAGAGTGCCATCATGAATAAGTAAGTCCTGGAGATTTTCTAGAATTCTTATGTTCAGTAGAGAGAAAACACCACTTGCTGTCTTAGGACAAGGAAGTTGTGAAGATTTATAAAGATAGAAGATTAAAAATTGGCTATAAAGGAGTGAAGCTCATTTGTATAAAGCAGAAACCAAGAAGCCTCATGACTTGATCTCTACACCTCACTTATAGTGTGACTATGGTGCAGTAAGAATTGTGGAATCTGTAGACCAGATCTCCTACCATTGACTGAACACTGTCTCCTTCAGTGGTAGCCCTGTGGGAGGCAGTGCACTTATCTGAACAAAGCGACTGTTCCCAGAATATGTTTTGATCTTCTTTTGGAGCTAACTTCAGAATCACTTTACAAACCAAACAAGGAAAGTCATTTAATCATGTTAGAGTCACAGCTCATCTTGTACTCAATGGTGTTACCTGACAAGAGTATGCTTTTATTTATCAGGGTTGGTCTCCTCAAATGACTTGGGGACAGATTTCAGAAGTTATGCTTATTAAAAGATAGAAACTTGCCATCACCAAGATAGTTAAGAGGGATGGGGAGATAAAAGAGGGGACAGACAATCTCATGCATTGTTAAAGAAGGTATAGATACATGCATCTTTTTGGAGGGCAATTTGGAAATACTTATCAGTTATAAATGAACTTGGTCTTTGACCCACAATTACACTTCTTGGAATTTAGCTGGCAGACACACCCCTAAAAGCACAGAAAGAATCCTGTACAGAATATTTACTGCAATAGGAAAAGATTAGAGGAAACATAAATATCCAACAATAGGAGACAGGTTAAGTAATAATCGAGCATTCATAAACCAGAACACATTCCATCATTAGTGAGAATGAGGCAGAGCTGTATAAGGAACAATCTCTGAGATATTAGGTGGAAAAACTAGGTACAGAAGAGTATATTGCAACCTTTGTTAAAAAAGGATATACATATGTATTAATATATACGCTTATAGATGTTTATATCTTTCTACATACTTGTATCATCTCATCTCTAGAGGGATTTGAAGAAACAAGATAACACACTGATTCTAGGAAAAGGTTCAGAAGGAGATAATTGTTTATCTGGCAATATTTGAATTTTTAAACACACATTTTCATAAAACAAATAAAAAAGAAAAATGTCAGGCTGAAGATGATTCTCATGTAATTCCTAAAAGTTTTAAACTGTGGCAGGACCACTGTTGAAACAAATAAATTATAATTGTGCTGTGAGGAGAGATTTGCCCCTTGGAGGGGCCTTAAGATGTATAGATTGCTTAAATATAAACTCACTGATGTGTTTGTTAAGGAAATGTTTCATTCCTTTAGTCTCATTTGTTAGAGGGATTCCACATTGGCAGGAAGACGCTAAAGACAAAACTGTCATCTTTAGACCTTGAGGACTCCTCAAGGTTGGGGACCATACATGTTATTCACATGTAAGCCTAGAACGGTGCCTGAATCTCAGAGTTCTTGGCTGCAAGCAATGTAAACCAACCCTAGCTAATTTAAGTAGGAAAAGAGATTATAAAAGGAATGTTAGCTCACAGAATTCTGGGAAGGAGTAGAGAACCAGGCTTAATAATAGGTAGCCAGGACAATGCCCCAATCACTCTGAAATTCACTCCAGAGTGAGAAACACTCAAGATGCCTGAGTTGGGGCTACTGACACACTCACACTGGACCCTAGAAAAGCTAAAGGCGCATATCACTTTGTTTCCATCCTATTGGCCAGAAATTAGTCACATGATTAACAGGGACCTTACACTGAATGGTCATATGCCTAACTAAAACTTTGATGCTCGTTTACAATAAGAATGGAGGGGAGAATGGATACTGTGGGACAATTAATGGTCTGTCCCACAGAAAAATGATGCAATGCTGAACTCAAATAGAAACTGGAAAAAGACAGATAAGGGCCATCTGCATTTGGATACATGAAGTCTAGTTATTTGGCTTGAGTCAACTTGGGTCTATTTTTTTTTGGCTGAAAATACACAAAGCCATCAAAAAATAAGAAAACCATTATTATTTGTATGTTTTTGAGGTTGATTATTTTCTCGTGGTTTTTGCTGAACTGCCGGGCATGGATCCATGCATAGGCATGTGTGAGTCTGCTGGCAGTTGGAATAAAGGAAGTAATATTATAGTTTTGTTATAGGTTTGACAGTTGATCAGATTTGAGCATGGGGGTTTTCCTTTTCGGAGAGCATCAGAACCCATCAGAGAGAATTTCCCACACTGCAGGACTACCACACTGTTGGTTAGAACTGTCAAACTCCTTGATCTGAGAAGGTTGCTGTTTATTTTTTTTTTTTTAAGAAGAAGGAAGGGGCAGAGGGAGAGTGAGAGGAATAGCAAGAGAGAAAGAGAGAGAGAGAGAGAGAGACTCTTAAGCAGGCTCCATGCCCAGTGCAGAGCCCAACATCATGACCTGAGCCCTGAATCATGACCTGAGCTGAAATCAGGAGTCCCACCCTTAACCGACTGAGCCACCCAGGCATCCTCATTGCTGTTTTTCATTAACAGGGAATTGCCATCTTCTGGGCTATGGTAAATCTCCAGGTGATATTCTGGTTCATGGGAGACTCCAAATAGCGGTGTGAATGTGTTTCTCTCTTCCAAGTAATTGTCTTTCCCCCTTTTCTTTTCCCTTGAAGAAAATGACTGCTGGATAATCTCCAGGTTGTCCAAGAATTTAATAATATATATATATATTATTTAAGGATTTATTCATTTATTTGAGTCTTCAAGCAGACTCCCCACTGAACATGGAGCTAATGTTGGACTTGATCCCAGGACTCTGAGATAAAATCCTGAGCTGAAACCAAGAGCTGAATGCCCAACCAACTGGGCCACCCAGATGCCCCAAGAATATAATTATATTTTTATTGTTTGAGTGTGAGAATTTTTTTGTGGGTGAAATTCTGTGTAATTTGAGAAATGGGAGTAGTGAATCCAAGAGGATGCTTGAACCCCAGTAGATACTCCGGTCTTTCTGATGCTGAATGAACAGTTTAGTGGTAGAAGCATTCTGTGCCTGAAGGATGGACATAGATCTATCAAGGATCAAGTTGGAACATGCCTTTAAATTAGGTAGTTCATCTCCAGAAGAAATTAAAAATGAAGATTGTAACTTCTCTCAAATTCAATGGCATGCCTGTTTTGTTTGGTTTCAAAAAGTTCTTAAACATTTATGCAAATCTAAAAGGGGGGGGGTCTCAAAAATTCCCGTAAGAAAAGAACTAAGAAATTAAGCCAATAGTTTTAATACTTTAGTGAACTAGCCCTTTAAGAGACATTAGTATTTCCAATGAGAGCTAAACTGTAAATTGTATTCTTAAGCTTCTTGATTTATATCAAATAGGCTAAACAAAAGGGTCTGTTTGATAATATCTAGTGGTGTCTGAGATTTGAATGTTCATGTTCTGTTTTAAATATTCACATCCCAAAGGGTGTTGACTCATACTTGTTTTATTTCTTAATTTTTCCCAAAGTACTAAGAAAAATTCTGGTTTTCATAAGTTACCATTAAAAGAACAGTACTAGCCACTGGGTTTTCCTTCTTTGCCATTTTGTCTTATCATCATTCTCCCTTTGTTTGTTTATTGGGAATGCTGTATTTTGTGTCTTTCCAAAAAAACTTCTTTCTTGCCATTTCTTTTGCTTATTCCCTGAGCCTGCAGGTGCCTAAGGAATTTGCTTCTGTATCCTGTCATCCAGTCTCTCCTTCCATGGGTGTCCCTATGATGATAATTGTGTTGCCTGGTTTGGGTAAATGGATTTTTCTTTGTTTTGGGGGGTAGGCATTGCAATTATTCTTTCAACCTCCTTGCTTCTGTATATCTTTGTGTGGAGAACTGTGATTAAAACAATGGAATACGTACTGTAATTGAACTTCATTTGGTAAAAGTGACCTTGTATAGTTCCTACAATTAACTATAGCAAGGATACAAGTGTGTCTGTAAATGACCAGGCTGAAGGTTAATTAATACAAAACAGCTGAAAAATGGACCAGTTTGTCTTTTAGCTAAGCTAAGGCATTTTATGATTCATAGATGGTTCTAAAAATAAAGATGCACAGGGGCACCTGGGTGGCACAGTGGGTTAGGCCTCTGCCTTCGGCTTGGGTCATGGTCTTGGGGTCCTGGGATTAAGCCCCACGTCGGCTCTCTGCTCAGCAGGGATCCTGCTTCCCCCTTTCTGCCTACTTGTGATCTCGCTCTCTCTGCCAAATAAATAAATAAAATCTTAAAAAAAAAAAAAAAGACATAGATAGCAACTGCAAAACCAACCCTTCTCTGTATGTCATTTGACATTTGGCAATTCTCTGGACAAGCTTGTCACTAGTTCATATTCACATGTGTCTTTTTAATGTAAAAAAATTTGTAAATAACCCTACTAACATCCAGCTTACCAAGATTTCTAAGTCTTTGGATTCTCTATTGTTTGTCCTATAATTCTGGTCACTTGTCAGGTCTTGGCCATCTTTCCATTTAAGATCTATTTCATCTTGGCAGGGGACCTGTGCTTTCCTTTCTGTAAGGCCCAATGGACTATTGCAATAATCTTCTGCCCATCTCCTTGCTTTGGTTCCCATTGCTTCAATCTATTTTGTGCTTGACATTATTAATCGGCTCAGCCCTTCCAACATATTGCTCTCATCAGAATCTATGAACCCAGCTAAAAAAGGAAAACCAAAACCAAAACCCTCCCTGGGTTTTCTGAGAGGAAAAGTTCTAAACTTCTTGACCCAGTTTTTAAGATTTCCTTTAACCTAACTCCAGTTTGTGTCTTTTTACTTCTTTCACTTCTGTTTACATTGACTCCCCAGTGCCCACCTTTCTGCCTCATCCTCTGTGCTGTTGTTCAAGTTCTATCTGTTCTTCAAGGCAGAACTCAGGTCTCATCTCTTGATGAAGGCCTTTTTGTCCTTTCAGCCCATACTGACCGGACCCTTCTCTGAGCTCAGAGGATGTAGAATGTTGGATGTTGGAACTGTCAGAGGCCAGAGTGGTTACTGTGTCCATTGACTCTCCCTCTGTAGTCATGTGGTTCATGTCTCTATTAATGGTCTTCTCTGGTCTCATGGGGCCAGTATCACGATTTCTGTTCTTAGCATGGTGCCTAGCCCATAGTGCTTGGCACAATGATGAAATGAAAATGAGGTCCATATCATTGGCAACGAACGGACCTAGACCAAGGTTTCGGGAGTTATCCAGTTCATGTTGTTTTTCTCAGTGTAGCTCTTGTCTATGGGACTAGGCGAATCTCTCCCTTGTCTGGTTGTTTAATCCTTCAGCGATCTTGAAATGCCTCTTAAATGTCCCTTCCTCTCCATTTCCACTCGTTAAAGATAAGACTCACCTTTTCCTTTTCATTTGTATCCCCTCAAATCCTAAATCATAATAGACCAACAGCTGTGAACTAAATTAGTGGAAAAAATTCTGGAGGCATCTGTACTTAACATGTTATCTCTCTATGAGAGCACAATCTTTGGGTAGCAAACCTATACTGAATGCACATCATAGATGAGTGCTGGCATAGGTTTTTCCTTCCACTTCTCATTTCTGGTATACTTTAATCTCAAGTTTTCAGTTAAAACTGATTTTTTTCAAGTTTTTATTTAAATTCTAGTTAACATATGGCACAATATTGGTTTCAGGAGTAGAACTTAGTGATTTTTGAGTCTTGTCTGATTTATGCACTTCTGTTGACAGGACTGGCACTCTTCTTTTTCCTCCCCTCATAGTGGTTGAATTTCCCTGCTTTCTGCTTTGGATAAATATTCAAGGTGTAAGGTACTAGTAAGACTAGTACCCCATACTCCTCATTCTGACATTTGAACTTCTGGAATTAAAGTTTACTTAAGATTTTGGAAATGTGTCATGTTTCAGGTGGCATGGCTTAGAGTATTTATTTTATATATTTTCCTATAGAAAAGTCATTTTTCCCCCCTGTTGAGTCAGGAGGCAATTCTGTGGGACTCAAGTGTAAAACTTTTAATAGGCAATCACTATCATTTCATATTCAATGCACAACCACAGAGTGCCTGGCACTGCCAGCGCTGCTGTAAATAATGGGCCCTTTACAATTGTACCTAAAATATACTTAGCTAATTTACTGGAGTGACAACTCCCATCTGTGTGATATTAGAGCACTTTTAAGTGGCCAAAGTTCTGATTTGTTTGACTTGTTAAAAAGGACAGAACAGTTTTCACCCTGAGGAGGTGAAGGGGACAGGATTTGAATCACTTACAAATCATTTCAAGAATCCATTTCAGAAGGGAGGCAAGTTTTGATCTCATACCCTAAATTAGCACTCTGAGACCTATATGTTTCCACAGTCACCTTAGAAATGTTTCTTAAATGCCTCTTTCTCTCTGTTCTCACTGCTTCCCCCCTTCCAAGCCCCTCACCAAAATGGCTACAAAATCCCTCTGGCTGCCTTTTCTGACACTAGCTCCCCACCCTCCATTTTGTGTAACATCTTCTAGCCACATTCATCGCTCTTAAAACACCTCCTTCACCATGTCAGTGACAGTTCTTTCTTACAGGAAGTCAGAGTTTTTGGCCTGTGAATATGGACAAATTTGGCTGCTCTCCCCACCCTCAGAATCAGGTCTTTGTGAATGTGGTGGGTCTTGTTTCCTACCCAACATCCCTTGCGGCCCAGGGCAAAAAAAAAAAAAAAAAAAAAAGCAAGAGGTTGAGTCGATGAAATTTCCCTAAAATCTATTAGACCTCTATGCATTGCCTCCATAAGAGAATTAGAAATATTTGGTTATTGCATTCTATACCCACATCTTTCTATTTCATAAATGAGTGAACTCAACTCTGGAGCCTGTAGACAATTGCCTAAGTTCACCTAGCTATTAATGGCAAGATGTCTTGACCCCAATCTATCATTTCTCCTCTTATAACTCTTCTGGGTTGTAAAGGCCCTTCATAACCTGATCTCTCCTGCTAATCTTGAGTTCTTCAACTCTCTAACTCAGCCTGCTGGTCTGATTAGGGCAGATGTTTACTGTCATGTGAAAATGAAAATTCTGCCTCTGTGACTATGTTCTTAGCTTTTCTCTTGCCTGTAATATTATCCCCTCTTCCTTCCAACTGTCTTAAGTTTTACTCATTTGTGCCATGTATAATGCAGATTTTAGAATTAGGTGTTTAATCAACTACAGCTTGAATGATGATAGGCAAGTTAATGAATTTATTTCCTCAGAGATTGGTTGGGTTAACTGAGGCAATATGAGAGGCAGAGTTCATTTCCTGGCACATGGTAGATGTCAAACTAGGTCTGTTTCCTTTCTTTGTTCCCACTTCAATGTCCACACAGTCCATGGTGCTTTTCTTGACCATCCTATTACCCACTTTCTCAGGATTTCCAAGTGTTTCAGTTTGGGCCATAAATATAGTATGTTTTCTGATGTTTGATCTCTGTGGTGATTATTGGTATGGTCTTCCATTTTCTCCCCCTTCCCTGTAAGAGGCTATCCATCTCTATGTCATTGATGTTGGGCTTGATCATATGACGTGCTCCAGCCAACGGAATGTGAACAAATGTGACATAGACTGTGTGCTTCTTAGACAAATTGTGTTTCTGTCAGCTCACTCTCTCATCCCTTCTGCTTCAAAAATGGTTTGTTGAGCACAGAAGCTGCTCCTTCAGTATGAATCCTAGAATGAGCAAACATGTGGTACTGTAGTAGTTGAGTCAAAACACAAGCATTAAATAAATGTTTGTTGTTGTAAGTCTCTGAGATTGTGGGGATTGTAACCCCTGAAGATTCACGAATCAACGCCTATTTTCTCTCTGTTCATCTTGTTTCCCAAAGTAGAGTTAAGCTTTTTTAGTTCATAAGTTCAGACGTTCAAAAAATTTAACAGGTTTTATTTCTATAACAACTCTGCCTCAAGCCTCCATTCTGCTGAATAAGTAAAAACAGAAATAACTTCAGCCTTTCTTGGAATTCCCCTCCCCCAAAATAACTCCCTAGGATTCAGCTACAGTTATTATGAGGGCCCAATACCCCAGGGTCATGGGTTTTTTTCAGATGGCTACCATCCCTGTGGACATGACCTCTTTAGGTCTGATGGCTGGCTTTCTATGGCTATTCCCAGGGCACAGGAGTCATCAGCAGGGCTGCTCATGATCCAGATGCAATCCATGACCACTCCTCACTTTCTGAGTCCCTGAGCGTGTTGCCAGTAAGGAAGGCCTCTGTACTTGGGACACACAGACCCTCTTCCTCTCTTCTCTCTTCTCCTAGTCCAGAAGCACTTGGAGAAATTCTTCCTCTTTCAATTTTCTACCAGGAATCCCATCTTTGCTCTTAAATCCTCTTCCCATAAAAATTGGAAAGCCTTGTAAGCTTCTGTTTTTCTGCCCTGCACCTCTTATTTGCCATGAGGCCAGGTGCAGAGTACCATCTATTTAAAACTTAAAAAAATTATTATTATTATTATTTTCAGAGAGAGAGAGATAGAGAGAGAGAGAGAAAGATAGCATGTGAGCAGGAGCAGGGAGGAGAGGTAAAGGGAGAAGGAGAGAAAGAATCCTAAGCAGGCTCCACACACTGTGTGGAGCCCAAGGTGGGGCTTGATCCCACAACTGTGAGATCATGAACTGGGCTGAAATTAAGAGATGGATGTTTAACTGACTGAATGAACTGGGCACCCCTATACCTATTTAATTTTGGTGGAAGAGAAAGGAAAAAATCAGGGAACAAAAGTAAGTTAAGATTTCAAATTATTATCTAAGGAGCTTTCCAATTTAGGGTAGGGTTTCTCAACCTCAGCACTATTGGTATTTGGAACTGAATAAATTTTGTTGTGGGGAGTCGTCTGTGCATTGTAGGATGTTTAGCAACATCCCTGGCTTCTACCCAATAGATGGGTAACAACTCCTGTCTCTACACCCTCTCCCCCAGAAGCCCCCCAGCAGTGACAACCCAAAATGTCTCCAGACATTGCCAAATATCCAGAGGGAGGATACCCAGTTGAGAACCAGTGATTTGGTGCATGAACTGAGTTACATATAACCTTTGTTCTCCCTAAGACTTAGCCGAGTATTTAATCCGTAAGGAGGCACTTAATAGATATTTTCTGATAGAAGGAATTAAAGTAGTAAATTTTACTTATATTTTGGATGGGGGGCTGTAGGGATGTAAAGAGTAACAAATGAGTTTGTCTTAAAAATATTTCTTTTCTGCCTTTTTGCAGGTATGCAATCTATATGGGTGAATGCTCAAAGTAATTATTGTTACTGAGGAATTTTAATGAAATTCTGAATTCAGTCACTCAACCAGTGTGGTAATTAACAAAGAGTTGGTTGGGGAAGAACATTTCTGAAAAGGAACAACAAAATAAATAATTTACATGCCAAAGAATATAATTCCTGGGAGGGCCTGAGTCAGTTGTTGAGTTTTGCCAAAGCCACAGTCCCTGAGTTGGCTGCGTGAGGGATATGAGAGAGTGAAGGATGAAAAAATGAATTGAAATCCCATATGCTAATAAAGCTGCATATGTTGTAGTGGTTCCAGTGCCTCAGAAGACCTTTCTACAATAAAAGCAGATTTTCCTTTGAATCGTGAGGGCTTTTGACATGCAGTTTCCTTGGCAGGGTGAGGATTCCACATTGGGCAGGAGAAGAGATAACATATTCTTTGAGTAGGAGAGGTGAGTCTTGTATGTGTGTATGTTAGGGCTGAGGAGGGCATTACAGAAAAATTGTTATTTATGTTTCATAGGAAATTAATCTTACCTGCTTTCTAGGACACAACAGTGACCCAATTATGAAGGCAAAAACACCAGCCAGGGATGAGCGTCACTCGTGTTCCATGCTGTTTATCGCCTGGTTATAACGAACCAGGTGCTTTTATCTTCAGACACACAACAGATAGTCTGTCATCTTGGGCTTTTAGAAATTGATATATGCAAACACTTGGCAGAGCAGGTATCTTTGCAACCTTTCTTAATAATAACAGACGGCTTTTCAGTGCCTGGGGTACAATTTAGTGGGTACATCTCATTTTGGCATATGTGTGAAAAGGAAAACCTTGTGTGGTAGGAATACTTTACCAATATGATATTTCAGAAATAGCTGAGATTTAAATTACCATGGGGCTGTATTATTAAAGTGAGAGATTTATTCAGTTTACACTACAAATCCCTGGAGAGATAAATGTGCTTATATTACTGGTACAATCAGAAAGGTAAATAACAAGTCTTGACACCATTTTCTTTCAAGTAGTATTTTAGTTGTGTGTGTGTTTTTAAGGATGAAAGCAGGTAGAGAGGTATTTAATCAGAATGTGAAATATTAAGCTTTGAGGGAACCAAGAATAGAAAAAAAGCTTATTTTTTTGACGATAAGGTATAATTGCTGATCTTAGAATAGTCTATTTTCTAACCTGAAACATTAAAATAACTTCATACCAGATATGGTATATTGCTCATTTGGTGACCTACTTGTTCCTCTTCTTCCTGGTCATTTCCACGGAAGTGGTTTCTCACTCCTGAGAGTATTTACCTCATAAATGTTCTCATCCACACAACATGTCTCACAGTTTCTTCCTTTCTGATTTTTACTGCCAGCGATAAGAGGTTTCAAACTTACCTTCCCTAGAACTCACTATTGTGGAAGTGCCCCTTGCTTTTTCTTTCTCAGTTGTACCCATTACTTACCTTTTTTTTTTTTTTTTTTTTTTTTTTTAAGATTTATTTGTTTATTTGAGAGAGCAAGAGAGCAGGGAGAAGGGCAGAGGGAGAAGGAGAGGAAGAGTTTCTTAAGTAGACTCCCTGCTAAGCAGAGAGCCCAGTGTGAGGCTCAATGTCATGACCCTGAGATCATCACTGAGCTGAAATCAAGAGCTAGCTGCTTAACCGACTGAGCCATCCAGGCGCCTCTGTACCTACTGCTTTCTTGAGATTAAGCTGCAGACCCCCCCCTGTTCCCAAAGTCTTCTTTAACTTATACCGATCAGTCTACTGATCACTTCCTTGCTGGTTTTGGCCTCCATACTTCATTTCAAAATTTGCTCCCACAAAGGGTTATATTGATTTATTAGAAAATACATTGCAGGGAACCAGGCTGTATGGGATGTTAACAGACATCACATGACAAAAGGCGCCTATGTTGAAATAAATTTGAAAATCCTATATAGATGAAATTTTGCCCCCTTGAACCTCTCACCAGAACTTCTCAATGATGTGACTTTCTAACACTTTGCTCACAGAATTTTTTTCTTGTAACACTTATTGACATCTCATAGAATTAGCATTACATAGACCAGGACAGACGTTGAGAATGTTAAATTAGACTGCACAACTAGATAGTCTATATGACTAGTTGGCTGTACACATGCTGAGAACAAAGAGGGTAGCTAAGTTCTGTGGTGGAGAATAAAAGCTTTAGGGGGAAGTCAGTGAGGGAGCTTTCTGCAAAGGTTCCAGTCACTGGAGATCAAGACCAAATGGGCAGTAAATCTGATCCAGTTTCAGGTAGACATTGAGCGTCTAGTGGATAGTTTGACAGATCCAAGGGCTTGTGGAATAGTGAAATGGCTTTGAAAGTGCTGTGCTTAAGTTGTAAGAAAACTGAAATTGGAAAAATATAGAGCCAGTATAATTATTTATAAATTTAACAGTTATACTTATCAGTCATGGATTGCATCTAGATCATGGGCAGCCCTGCTGAAGACTCTAAGCCCTGAGCATGTTCACAGAAAGCCACCCGATCTGAAGAGGTCATGTCCATAGGGATGGTAGCCATCTGAAAAAAAAAAAACAAAAACAAAAAACCATGACCCCGGAGTGTTGGACCCTCATAACTATAGCCAAATCATAGGAAGTTATTTTGCGGGAGGTGATTCTAAGAAAGGCTGAAGTTGTTTCTTTTTTTACTTATCCAACAGAATAGAGGCTTGGAGGCAGAGTTATTACAGAAATAAAATCTGTTAAAATTTTTGAACTCCTGAACTTATGAACTAAAAAAGTTTAATGAGGTCACCAAGTATGACTGAGACAGCTAGCTCAAGTTCAGAGTTTGGGGTGGAGAGGAAGAGGAAAGGAGACAACCAGATACTCAAGACACTTATGCCGGTGCTGAAAAGCCTGGATGGGGGTGAACTTCCAGGGTGGTATTGCTCAGGAGCAGTCTGGGGCCAGGGATTTTCTCTCAATTTCCAAACCCCTTGGCTAAGAGCAGGTTGTGGGCTATTGATATACAGCCTGGTGACTTAGTAAGAACAGAAAGAGCTGGGTTGGCTAGGGGCTGACATTGTTATCCAGATCATGATGGAAACAGAGAACAAACTCCTTCCTGCTTAATGACTTCTTGGGTTTCAAGAACAGAGAGCCCCATTGTAGTAGATGAACTCTGCTTCCAATTTCTTTTTGTTTGAGAAACACCTATCACATTTCTGCAACCATTTATCTTCTTTATCTCCTTCTTGAATTAACTCCCACTCACATTCTTTCATTTCCAATCACTGTTCAAAGACAGGCAAATTGAAGTAGTTAAAAAAAATATAAGGCAATTTGAGCCCTCTGGAACAGTTCCTTATTCTTCCTGCCAAGAATGTCCTATGTCCACAGCAGGAAGTTCAATTAGCAAATCCATGAATCAGGATTTTAATTATACATTTATCTGAAAGGAAAATGCTAGCTTTACTTCTACCTTATACCTTACTTGTGGGAATCACAGCATGACATGGACTGAACCTGAGTCTCTATGGGGAAATGTGAGATGGTGAAATACAAACATGTTGGTGGAAATTCATTCACATTAGTTCATGGGTGTTTCTGTATTTATCAAGTAGCAAGAATTCTTGGTTGTATGAAAAAAATTAAAATTGACTCTAGAAGGTTAAGAAATAGCCTAATTAAGAGATTTGCTGTTATTCCCCGCTGTGTCTATAGACCATATTTAGTTTTAAGTCATGACTAAGCATCTGAGTGGTATCTTTTACTTCAACATGATCTCTGCTGTTATCCTGCCTAAATGATATGCTCTTTAGGGCTGCGGAATTCCTCCTCCTCCTCTTTCTTCCTTTTTCCCCTTCTTCCTCCTCCTCCCTCCCTGCTGCTGCTGCTTTCCACAGCAGCTTTTGAAACTAGAGACCTCCAAAGGCTCATTTAGTATCTTCTATTAGTATTTTTAAGGGAAAGCTGCTTTCAGTGCCTCTAACCCAAACCAAAGGGAAGGACTGGTAAAAGGATTGGCTATTAGGGTAACCAGTTCCATCCTCTCTGTGGCCCACACTGTCCTAGGCGAGGAAAGAGAATTTGTTGACTATACGAGCTCAAGCAACTCTCAGATACTGGAGGTAGTTCAGAGAGAGAGAGAGATAGGCTTTGAGAGAGAGAGAGGCTTTCATGAAATCACTGCCCACGATTCTGTGATTGTATATATGGCAATCTTCACCTCTGGTCCTTTGAGGTCTAATTTTGTTTTGAGTTTGAAACCATAATCAGACTCCTTGGCCCTTTGAAACCTACAAAGTACAAAATCATGACCTTATGTATCAGGTGGGGGAAACTGACTTTCTTCTCCTTTCCTTCTTATGCCTGTTTGCAGAGAGAATTTAATTGGGCTCAAGCTTTATATGCATATTTGTTTGATGCAGGGAAGAAAAGAAGGAAAAGAAAGCCATCGAAAGATGTCTGGTCACTCCAAACCATCCTGCCTTGAGTTGTTCCCAGCAGTGAGGAGGGGAGAGGACCAATGAGTGAATGTTTTCTCCTCCCTCTGGGTTCACTGCTCATTTTATCTTAATATGACATAAAACATCATACTTCCACACTGGTTAAGCATAACTGTGATAGCAAAGAACTTGTGGGCCAAGGAGAAATTAGAGCTAGATCTTAAAAAGTATCAGTCTGAGATGTTTAAACAAAAAGTAAAAAAAGACAGGAATCACAAAGTAATTCTCCTAGATATCTGCAGCTCTGGGCTAAGACTTAATCAAGGCATTGTATGAATTTTTAGGATGTTTGTACTAAAGACAATTCAGTTTAGGCTGTAACAATAAATACTAAGAAGAATAAAAAGGGTTTTGGAGTTGGTTCATAGACATTACCTTCTAATTTTTTCCCCCCAAATTTTAAAAGATGAAATATTCCTCCAAAGAATTTTGAAAGATGAAATATTTCTTCCCACATTTTTAAGGTAACTTCTGAAGTTTTTAATGTAAATTTAAGTAAATATAAAAGATGTAATTTACCACATGTAAATATGGACATTTCACAAAAAAAACTATTGCATTCCTCTTATTTTATTGAATTTCTGTTAAATGTATTCAATACATTAAGGAGTCTAAAGACCCCAGGGAGTTACATTGAAGTTGGATTTATCTTAATGTATTTCTTTCACCATAGGTCTCAAAGCGTTAATATTTTTTCTATGTAGAGTTATTATGACAAGTTGGGGGTACTTATTAAATATAAAAAGTTAAAATTACTAGAAATGCATCCTATAATGAGACAGAAGTTTTAAAAGTTCTTATATTTGTGGAATAATTTTTCTAGAATGAAACAGTTAGCTTAACATCAATATTAAATCTATTTCCCCCTTTTTTGGTATTTGAAAACATGTTCATAAATGAATAAATGGAAAGTTGGTTATTGCAGTGTCAGCCAGTTCTTTGGGCTACTGTCAAGTTAAATGTCAAAAAAGCAACTAATGCTCTTCCATTAGAAATGGGAATTTTTTTTTAAATCAGTGAATTGTTTCATTTAGTCTTTATTTAAACTAGATTGAAAGCAGTGAATTGGAAGCCATCTGAATTAGGAAGGATATGGAGCCCAGTAAAGAGTTGCTCACTTTCTCAGCAGCACTTGGTACTGTCTCTTTGTAGCCTATGGTTTCTCCATTGCAGGGTCACGCCCTGAAGGGAGATCTGGCCTGGGTGAGGTCTGCCTTTCACAGAACAGGAAAAAGGAAAGGGGCTTCTGTGAAAGGGGAGAAGGGAACAGAGAATTGGTGTGGTGCCCTGAGTGTATTTGTTCTCAGGACTTTAGGAAAGAGAACCTATGGTATTTGAGGATCTTGAAATTGACTCCACCTGGACTGCCTGAGAGCCTAAGAGAAAGTTTTTTGTATACACACACGCACTTAGAAGAACCACACATTTAGGACTGATGCATAGATATGCTTATGCTATTGGAAATGGGCCCTTTGAATAAAACCTCAAGCATTTGGAGTTATTTAACCTGTGAGAAAAGCAGGAGAAAGGAAAGAATTATAAAAGGATATAGACTGGGTGGTGGAGTGCTAAGCAGTTACTGTGTATTTCATTGAAAACATAGTAAGAATCAATGTAATGAATTTAGACCAGCGACCAAGAGGGTTCTGCCATTGGAAGGTGACATCAGTAATTTTTTAAGAAAGCTGTAACCTGGTTTGATAATAACATTTTCTTTTCTTTTCTTTTTTTTTTTTAAAGATTTTATTTATTTATTTGACAGAGAGAGATCACAAGTAGGCAGAGAGGCAGGCAGAGAGAGAGGAAGGGAAGCAGGCTCCCTGCTGAGCAGAGAGCCCGATGCAGGACTCGATCCCAGCACCCTGAGATCATGACCTGAGCCGAAGGCAGCAGCTTAACCCACTGAGCCACCCAGGCGCCCGATGATAACATTTTCAAACTTTGGGAGAATGCTAGTAATATATTTTCTCTGCTTGATCAGGGCAGGGAAAAAAAAAAAAAAAAGCACAAATAGAGTGAAAATTATTTTCAATACATTTTACTTGATTTGACTATTTGAGAGAGAGGTCACTAATTGATTGCAGTATAGTGAGCTCTATTTGTAGATAAAATTCTGCTTTAGTTACTGACTGTGTAACCCCAAGAGATTATTAATGGCCTCCGAGCCTCAGTTTCTTTATCTGTAAAGCAAGAACCGTTTCATAGGAAAATGAAGATTAAAGGAGATAATCTGGGTACGCCTGGGTGGCTCAGTTGGTTAAGCGGCTGCCTTTGGCTCAAGTCATGATCCCAGCGTCCTGGGATTGAGTCCCACATCGGGCTCCTTGCTCAGCAGGGAGCCTGCTTCTCCCTCTGTCTCTAGCCTGCCACTCTGTCTGCCTGTGCTTGCGCTCTGTATCTCTCTCTCTAACAAATAAATAAAATCTTAAAAAAAAAAAAGGAGATAATCTGAAGTAATTAAATGTAAACTGTTTTGTATGCTGCTGGCACATACTAATTGCTTAATAAATAATAACTATGAGCCCCAAACTAGAGGGTTTAGTGAAAGAGATTCACTCATTAGAGCTTATATAAAGAAGTCTGACTTTTGACAGTCTTTACCAACCTCTAAATTTTCCACTTTTTATTCAGCTGTCAACTATCTGATAACTTTGTGTGTCGGGGTGGATATCAGGGTCCCTGATATGAGAGGCAGTGCTGAAATGCATGGTAACAATTCAGTGACTCTTTCAGTACTTTAACCATGACAAATGATATAGTATAGCGGAGAGAATAGTGGATTGGTGGTTGAGAGTGTCTGAATCTTGTCCTTGGTATTGCCAATAAATGGCAAAGGGTCATGGGTTGATTATTGGCCTTCAACACTATTTGTTAAGAAATGAGGTTATTGATAAAGGGGTAATATCCAAGATATATAAAGAACTTAGAAAACACAACACAAAAAGTCAAATAATCCAATTTAAAAATGGGCAGAAGACACGAACAGACATTCCTCCAAAGATGACATCCAGATGGCTGACAGACACATGAAAAGATGCTCAACATCACTGATGATCGGGGAGATGCAAATCAAAACACAATGAGATATCAGCTCACACCTGTCAGAATGGCTAAAATCAAAACCACAAGAAACAACAAGTGTTGATGAAGATACTGCTGGCAGGAATGCAAACTGGTGCAGCCAATCTGGAAAAGAGTATGGCGTTTCCTCAAAAAATTAAAAATAGAGGTGCCTGGGTGGCTCAGTCATTAAGTGTCTTCCTTCGGCTCAGATGTGATCCGAGGGTCCTGGGATCAAGCCCCACATCCCGCTCAGCAGGGAGCCTGTTTCTTCCTCTGCCTCTTTCTCTTTCTCTCTGTGTCTAATAAATAAATAAATGAATATCTTTAAAAAAAAAACCACCCAGAATTACCGTAGAGTCCTGTAATTCCACTATTGGGTATTTATCTAAAAAAATGAAAACACTAATTTGAAAAGATATAGACACCTCTCTGTTTATTGCAGCATTATTTATAATAGCCTAATTATGGAAGCATCCCAAATGTCTTTGCAGAGTGACCAAACAACAGTTCCTGTGGGAGATCCATACTGAGCAGGACTTCCAATGTGAACTCTCAGAAGTAGAAGAATTTCAAAGTTCCCTTTCAGCTCTATAACTCTTATTCCTTGGATATATTTCATCCTTTAAAAAAAAATAAAGCCAATTGAATTCAATGTCCTCTTGAATTTTACGTTAGTACTTGAAAGAAGACCCTTTCATATAATAGACCAAATAATGCGAAAAAGAAAAATGCAAATATGACATAAAAAGACGTGTCAGAGAAAGAATTAAAATTATGTTGACAGCTTTCTTTTTCCTTTTAAGAACAGATAAAACTTTTCCAAAAGATGGAAATGGTTGGTGATATGAAGTCAACATTTAATAAAATGAATATAGGCAGTGGGCGCTTGCAGGATTGTCAGAGTCTGATGAAAATATATTGAAGAATAGATGTGATTTTTCAGCCTGCAAATTTACATTTGTCAGAGAATTCCTTCTATAAGGATTCCGGAAGTACCATGGTCCTGTTGGCCTCCTTTGTCTTTTTATAGCACAGTCCCTCTAATGGAAGTAGGAACTGCTAATTAGCTCAGACACAAATCTTCACCTTGTAACTCTGCTAAAATCTTCTGAAGAATAAACTGGAGTTTGTGAAGTCTGCAGAGCAAAGGTAATTGCCCATTTTTCTTAAATTAAAAAAAAAATGAAAAGTCACTTAAGGTTAACATTCTGTTTCCCGGGAAAAACCTCAGTAGGAGTCTTGAAGCAGGCACATTCCTCTTGAACTGAGAGTTGGAGAAGATTGATGGTCTGGTCATTATCAGGATGTTCCAGTCAATAATTTAGAACACCGAAAAGCATCATTGCTTATCTAAATACTGCTTTAGAAATTTCCAGTTTCCCTCATGAGGGCAAGAGAGGCAAAGATGTGCTCATTATCACTACACATGGCTTCTGAAAATTAGCCATATTCCAGAAGGATCACCAGAAGTCAGGGTAAGCCTTTCTGCAGGGTGAGTCGGAGGTTCCCCATGCCTAATTAGCCAGGATTAAATTATTCCGTATCACATGGGAAACCAGTCAGGACTTCCAATTATAACTCAAAAATGTTTTCTGTTTTACACTGCAATAAAAATAACACTCTGGAGTGAAAGAATCAGATAAGGCATAGTTACAGGAAATGCTGGGGGAACAATTACCAAGAAGTGAAATTAGAAAGCTTTAAACGGATGGCTGAAACCTGACTGGAATAAACATAGCCTTCCTTTCAATAAATTGCTGGGGAAATGGTCCTCATGAAGACCATGGCGTCTTTAGCCTTCTAGGTCATGAACATTCCAGGAATGATCCAGCTTTTATAAGACCGGTTATAATTGTGCATGGGGCAGGGTCGGGCATTACATTCTTACTTGATATTACAGTTTGGATCTCCAGTGAAACTTCACCAGGTAATGTAGGGTAGAAGGCTGTTTCTGGCAAAGCATATTGTATTTTAATGAATGGCAGTGATGAGTTTATTAAACTAAGAGGATTTCAGTTTAAGCCAACTAATGATGGTAGTTGATAATGAAAATATGTCCTTCCTTAATTGGTGAAAATATTAATGAATCTCTTTGCATTCACTCAGGTTATTCATTAATGACAGAAATGCTTAACAATGAACATAAAAATCCTTCCTTTCTAGGGGATGGGAAGGAGGAGGTAAGGAATCTCATGACAATTGAGTTTCAGAACTGGGATTACTGGATTCTGATCTTCAGAGTCAATTCAATTGTTTCCTATCCAGATAAAGTACCTTGGGGAAAGAGAAATGATACTGGGACTTAGAAAATGTTTAAGAATATTGTCTATATCCTAAGCCACAATGTCTAAAACTATATTGACAGCTTGTATTTACATGATTATATTTGAATATATTCTTTGTAATTTTTGTGATCATATAATGAAGGAGGGTGTTCCTGAGTGGACTCTGCAGCCAAGGACATTAAACTAGTCAGGCTTCCTTTTCCAACAGGATGATAGAAGAAACATACATGAGCAAGTCTGTGTCAAGAACATTCTTAGACACACTGACTCATTTAATCTTCATAGTACCTGTACAGGATATTAGTGCATTACTTTTGTATTTCTGCTATAACAAATTTAGTAACTTAAAATAATATTTATTATTTTATGTCTTTTATTATCGTATAGTTCTGGAAGTTGTAAGTCCAAAATGGGTCTGCAGAGGTTAAAAATCATGGTGTTGGCAGGGCTGTGGTCTTCTGGAGGCTCTCGTGGAGAATCTAGATCCTTGCTTTTTCCAGTTTCTAGAGCCGGTCTGCATTCCTCGGCTCATGACCCTTTTCTGATTCTATTTATTTAAACATTTTCTTTATTTACTTGAGAGAGAGCAAGAGAGAGCGAGCACAGTGCAAGGGCATGTGTGGGAAGGAGCAGACAGGTGTGGGGAGGGAGGCAAAGGAGAGAATCTCAAGAAGACTCCCCAATGAGCACAGAGCCTGATGTAGGGCTTGATCTCATGACCCTGAGATTATGACCTGAGCCCAAACCAAGAGCTGGAGGCTTAACTGACTGAGCCACCTGGATGCCCCCCTTTTCTGTTTTTAAAGCCATCAGTTCATAGAGTCTTTTTTTGTACTGTATGGCTTGGAGAATGACTCTTCTACCTCTCTTTCCCAAGTTTGAGGACTCTTGATTAGCAAGGGCCCACACAGATACTCCAGGATAATCTCCCTATTTTAAAGCCAGTGGATTAGCCATCTTAATTTCATCTGAAGCCTTAATTCCCCCTTGCCATGTAAGACAGCATATTTACAGGTTGCAAGGATTAGGATATGAGGATATTTGGAAGTCCATTATTCCATCTCCTTACAGTCAATATTATTATTACTTATTTTACAGTGATAAAACACAGAGATGTTAAGTAATTTCCACAAGGGCACACAGCTAGGAGGGATCAGTGGTAGAATCCTGACACTGAAGTCCATTCTTTTGAACGGCATACCATACTACCTATTCGGAAATATTGGTAGCAGGGGATTGGAGGAGCATCCACGATTAACAGTATCAACATACTCCTTAGGTGGAATCTACCATGCTCCCCATAGTGGTCCTGAGGCCCCGATCTAGGGGGGTAAGTAGGATGACTCTGTCTCTCAAAATGATACTTGCTGGCTTTGTTCTTTCACAATCCTCACCTGGTTAAGACCACACAGAACAGACAGTATATCCCTCTAAAGTGGGTGCATCTTTTTGACCTCATTTACATGTATTTGTCAAATCCTTATTGAGAATTTATCAGAAAATATGGTTGGCTGTGAGGAAGCACAGAGTAGTGAAATAGTCAAAAATCTCACAGTCATTGGCAGAAAGAGACAAAGGAAGAATTATAAGAAAGTGTGATAAGTGCTATCACCGAATTGCATAGAAGGTTGACTTCTATTAATTCCGCCTCCAAGCACACCTTGACTCTGTTTCTTTTCCATGGCCATCCTGTCTCTGTTACCTGGACCATGGTTTCCTCATTTGTCTTCTCCTCTTCAATCCCTACAATCTTCTCTCCTAAGATCAATTCAAGTGATTTTTTTTTTAAAAGAAAATGCAAATTAGATCTTATTGCTCCTGCTTAAACCCCTTCAGGAGCTTCCACTGTACTTAATATACACTCAGACCCTATAACAAGTTTTGAAACTTCCTATGGGATCCGGCTCTTACTCATCTCTGCAAACTTTTCTCATGTTCCCCTCCCTACTGCTCACTGTTCTCTCACCAACTAAAACGTTTCAAATTGCAAATATATAGAGTTTCTTCCAGCCTTGAGCCCTTGCCCTGGCTGTGTCTTCTGCTTGGTGTGCTTCTCCTTCTGGCTGTTCATGTGGCTGGTTCCTTCTCACCTTTCAGGCCTTAGCTGACCTGGCCACTGAAATAGATTTTCCCCCCTTCATTTCTACCATAGCGCTTTGCTTCTTTTCCCTCCATAATTTGTACTGTTTATAAGGGTCCTGAAGGCAACAGCCATACCTAGAGCCCAGCACAGTGCCTGGTGTACAGAAGGTACACAAGGAGTATTAAAAAAAAATCCCAAGATGCAGAAAGGGAGCCAATTGATTCAGTCAAAATAGATAATACTAGTACTTTCCTCTAGGGCTGTAGTGGGGACTTCAGGGAAACTGGACTGAAGGAGAGAATTTATAGCATACTTTGTGTTAACTATGGTTCCTTTCCTAGTGTTTAAATGTCAAATTTCCTACTTATTCATCTTTTCCCAATACACTTAATTTTGTATAAGGGAGAGCTAAGGGAGAGGTTGTCTCAAAGCTGCCTCTAATCTCTCTTTCAGGCCTTTGTGTTGAAGAGCTCTGTCAGAGGACCTTCTCTCCCTCTGAGCTTCCAGGGCAGTTCTCACGCTGGTTCGTGGTTGTCTTTCCCCATAGAGTTTTCCCCCTAATTGGACACAGACCACTGCTTACTTAGCTTTAATAACAGTTCTGCCCTTCAATAAACAGAATTAATCTTGATTAAGCCAATTTATTCAAATAATATTCTATTCTGATTCCTTGGCGGTCTGTTTCCTTAGGCCTTTAGTCTTCTGTTCTAAATTCATGTTTTTCCCTCCCTCTCAGAGGGCATTTCCTTCCTTACATCATCTTCAAAGTAAACATGTTTAAAGTATAAAAGAGAGCTTATGGATGGAAATAAATGGGAGGCAAAATTCCCCTGACTTTGTTCCCTTGAATCCAGCCAGTTGTATTTCTTTTTCCTTGTTGTTTTAACTAAAAGATGTATTAATGACAAAGGCGACTTGTTTTCTTGGTTGGAGATGGTTTGTCAGGTCAGAACAGGCCCAGTTGGTTTGATTTTACTGCCAGATGGCCCTGGCTCACCAATGTACAGTCAAAATAGGGTCTGTAAGTCATCATTTCCTGTCTGGAGTCAATGGGGATCAATTTCCCAGCCTCTAGAAACATCCTCCACAAATCTCTGAAAGTACTTTGCAGGAAAAAAACTCTCTAGCTTGCTTCAATCTGCCTGTTTCCAAAGTTTATCATCTGTGTTGACACCTGAAGTTACTGTTTTCATAGACTGAGCTGTTCTGGCTGGCCCACTGCCTGGAGAACATTCTCCAGAGATGTTCTCTCGCTTGGGAGGCTGGAAGGTGGTAATATGTTCACATTCTGTTCACTGGTTCTCAAATAATAAAACATGAGGGTTCCACAGATACATAGTCTGAGGTTAGTAGTAGATTTTTCTTTTGCCAGACTGAGATCTAGGATTTAAGCTTAAGGTATTTCTCTATTAAGAATGACCCCTCAGTGGAATCTTTTATTCAGGTCTGCTATTGTGTTTTTTTTTTTTTCTTCCCCAGTTCTTTCTTTTTTTTTTTAATTTATTTTTTATTTTCAGCATAACAGTATTCATTATTTTTGCACCACACCCAGTGCTCCATGCAATCTGTGCCCTCTATAATACCCACCACCTGGTACCCGACCTCCCACCCCCCACCCCTTCAAAACCCTCAGATTGTTTTTCAGAGTCCACAGTCTCTCATGGTTCACTTCCCCTTCCAATCTCCCCCAACACCCTTCTCCTCTCCATCTCCCCATGTCCTCCATGATATTTGTTATGCTCCACAAATAAGAAACCATATGATAATTGACTCTCTCTACTTGACTTATTTCACTCAGCATAAACTCTTCCAGTCCCGTCCATGTTGTTACAAAAGTTGGGTATTCGTCCTTTCTGATGGAGGCATAATACTCTATAGTGTATATGGACCACATTTTCCTTATCCATTCGTCTGTTGAAGGGCATCTTGGTTCTTTCCACAGTTTGGTGACCGTGGTCATTGCTGCTATAAACATTGGGGTACAGATGGCCCTTCTTTTCACGACATCTGTATCTTTGGGGTAAATACCCAGGAGTGCAATGGTCATAGGGAAGCTCTATTTTTAATTTCTTGAGGAATCTCCACACTGTTCTCCAAAGAGGCTGCACCAACTTGCATTCCCACCAACAGTGGAAGAGAGTTCCCCTTTCTCCATATCCCCTCCAACACATGTTGTTTCCTGTCTTGGTAATTTTGACCATTCTAACTGTTGTAAGGTGATATCTCAATGTAGTTTTAATTTGAATCTCCCTGATGGCTAGTGATGATGAACATTTTTTCATGTGTCTGATAGCCATTTGTATGTCTTGATTGGAGAAGTGTCTGTCCCTATCTTCTGCCCATTTTTTGATATGATTGTCTGTTTCGTGTATGTTGAGTTTGAGGAGTTCATTATAGATCCTGGATATCAACCTTTTGTCTGTACTGTCATTTGCAAATATCTTCTCCCATTCTGTGGGTTGCCTCTTTGTTTTGTTGACTGTTTCCTTTGCTGTGTAGAAGCTTTTGATTTTGATGAAGTCCCAAAAGTTCATCTTCGCTTTTGTTTCCTTTGCCTTTGGAGACATATCTTGAAAGAAGTTGCTGTGGCTGATATCGAAGAGATTACTGCCTATGTTCTCCTCTAGGATTCTGATGGATTCCTGTCTCACACTGAGGTCTTTTATCCATTTTGAGTTTATCTTTGTGTATGGTGTAAGAGAATGGTCAAGTTTCATTCTTCTACATATAGGTGCCCAGTTTTCCCAGCACCATTTATTGAAGAGACTGTCTTTTTTCCACTGTATATTTTTTCCTGTTTTGTCGAAGATTATTTGACCATAGAGTTGAGGGTCCATATCTGGGCTCTCTACTCTGTTCTATTGGTCTATGTGTCTGTTTTTATGCCAGTACCATGCTGTCTTGGTGATCACAGCTTTGTAGTAAAGCTTGAAATCAGGTAACATGATGCTGCCAGTTTTATTTTTGTTTTTCAACATTTTCTTAGCAATTTGGGGTCTCTTCTGCTTCCATGAAAATATCAGGATTATTTGCTCCATCTCTTTGAAGAATATTCTTAAAATGTCTATACTGCCTAGAGCAATCTATACTTTTAATGCTAGTGTGTTTTAACACATAAGAGGAGATACTTATTTCAGGTGGAGTCTGTTGTACATAGCAGATCTAATGAAAACTCTCTTATACTCATTTATTTCCTTTTAACCAAGATCCTATAAGGCTTTTAAATCTTTAAGGCATCCAGAGAATATAATGAATTAACTTCTTGCTTCTGCATCTAGAGTAGTCCTAGCTTTGTACCATTCTTGGAAGAATCAAGAAAGAAGTCACACCAATCATTTTCTGTAGGATTCAATTCTTCAGCGGAACCCTGACTGAGAAAGACTACAGGGCATCTAGTGTCTACTTCAGAATCAGGGTTTTATGGTATTAAGTGTTTGTGAAGTACTCAAAGGCTTGTGTTTGAGATAAAGCTTCCAAAGTTTGTACTCAAGGTGAGTCCTAATCTGTTAAGAGGTCCATCCATCACACAAAAGAGGTGAGGTTGGCTGCTTTCCTTCGGTTTGCTCCTCTTAGGTTCAGGCCTCTCTCTTCTATAGTACACTCACCTGTAAATCTTTGTTCTAGTCTCTGTCTGGTAGACACCACCTCTCTGACCTTTTCTAATCTCTCCTCGTCCACATTAGGAATAATAGAATAAATCCTCCTTTTTCACTGGAGGTTCAAATGAGAAAATGTTCTTGAAAGAACTTCAGAAAATATAAAGCCACATATCTGTTGTAATGATTCGGGTGATTACAATTGTAGGAGCAGGCAATGGATCTAGACAGATCCACATAAGAAAACAAACTGAGGGTTGCTGGGGGGATGGGGTTTGGGAGAAGGGGGTGGGATTATGGACATTGGGGAGGGTATGTGCTTTGGTGAGTGCTGTGAAGTGTGTAAACCTGGTGATTCACAGACCTGTACCCCTGGGTATAAAAATATATGTTTATAAAAAATAAAAAATTAAAAAAAATGAATGGGGTTCAAGTTCAGATGGACACAGCAGATCACTCACCCAATTCAGGCAGCCAGGAAAGTCGTCATGAGGTGTCGGTGATCAGGGTGCTTGGTACCAAAGAATGAGACTACATCAGCCACCTCAGAGAGGGAGTGTCAGAGCTGAGGAACTGCATCTGAGAGAAGGAGGGTACTAGCACCCAGCAGGAAAGAAGGGGTGGAGAGCTAAAGTGGGGGGAGATTCTATCAGCCTGGGAAAAACAACCTCTTGACCATTATGTGTTTTGTTAGTAAAATTCACTAGTGGAGCAAATGCAAAAGGAGAAAATTGAGACTATTTAAATTCCCATATGCCTAAGTATATACCAGGAGCCAATGAATCAAGCTAGGCACTCAATTCAACTTGCATTTACGCGACGTTTGTGGAAAGTACCCCAAAGAGATGGCCCCATCTTGTATTAGGGCATATAGGCATTTACTGTCAAGGAGGACAAATGTACATAAAAACAACATATTATAAGCTGGAAATACTAATAGTAATAATAATAATGATAGTGATAATTGTGACTTATATGATTGCACATATCTTATGTGCCAGGCAACATCATAGACACTTTCTTTATTTAACCCCACACCAACTCCATAAGGGAGATACTAGTATTATCTTCACATTACGGAAAGAAAGTGTAAGTGACTTGCCCAAGGTAACTGCGTGCAGTGATTGGCATGGCCAAGTTTTGACTCCAGAGTGGAAACACCCTATCCTCCACTAGGCTGCTTTAAGGCAGATACTGCTAAAGTGCTTATCAGTAAAATGACCTTAAAAGCTGGGATGGCAGAGCCAGATAAGGTCATGAGAAATCATCAGAATTTAATTGAATATCATTTTAAATATATTTATGAGTTATAAGGTTCTATCAGATATGAAGAATATGAAAAAATGCAGGATTCTGTCATATTCATAGATATTAGAGTGAGATGAAAGGATATTTAAAATCTTAAGAGCTAAAGAAATTCAAAATTCAAACAGGTAATGTAGCAGCCTGAGTGAACTTAGAATTCACTTCTCTTTTGCTATGAAGCTCCCATTATGGATTGTAAATAGGACTCAGTAGGCCTCATCAGGAATTCAATAGGAACTGGAAAAAAAAGAAATTGAAGTAAAGGGGAAGGAAGGAAATGGAAAACTAGAGATGAGTTGAATAAATTTTTGAAAAGATTATGAATTGGAGATATCTGCTGACATTTTATTTCAGGGAACAGAGTGTAATTAAACTAAATACTTTGAGGGATATGAATAGTCTGTGCTAATATTAATATAACTACATATGCCTTCTGGATGATAATAGGGACTAATGTGTGCATTAATGATTGTATTAAATTCAATAGATTAAATGTATGTTAAATATTCAGGCCAGATGATACTAACAGAACCTTCTATTTATGAACCCATACACAACATGTTTTGGTGAGTAGTTTCTGTGTATTTCTCATTCAATACTATTTAATGCTATTATACTAATACTATTAATATGTCCTACTAGTACTGCTATCTGACACGTAACAAAATAGGGCTTACAGAGGTTAAGTCATTTACTTAAACTTACATGCCACTTGCTAGTAAGTGACAGAGTGTGGGTTGAACCAAAGTCCATCTGATGTCAAAGCCATCCTGGATATGTCTAACTTTTTTAGTAGTGGCATACCAAGGTGGGGGTACCTATGGGAGTGGTTTGCCCCAACAAGGAGGAGCATTTTTGCTCTGACATTGTTTAAAATTTTCAATGGTATTAATAGAAAGCAGACTGACTTTAAGCTGGTTTTGTTATTGTTTTGAAATTCTCTGCATACAACACATCCTTTTATTGTCTGCACCCAGGACAGCAAGAATGTTGGAAAAATGAAAAAAGCAAGGGAGAGAAGCCAATACTTAGTTACTACTCTGGGCGAGTGGCGTTTATTCCTATTGAGGGCATTCTGAGAAATTGCATGGGCCCCCCTCAGAACTGTCCCAGAGCGGGACAGGGAGGCTGAGATGGTTATCTACCAATTCCTGTTCCCTATTGGTTGGGGATTTGAGGGTCTATTCCATTTATTTCCAGGATGAACCTGCTTGATGTCAAGCAAGTTCCCCTCCGAAGAAAGCCCCCAGATGGAGAGGTGGAGGCATACAGGTACATGAGGTCAGAAGCTGTCAGCATGTTGTGAGCCACTAACCTCATTAACTTATGGAGGACAAGGGGATCTGGGGTTAGGCATAACAAAATTCATCCCACCATAATTTGATTTAAGGAACATGCTGTGGATATCTGCCCACCTAATGTATCATATTGAATGGTTAAGTAGCTTTGTTGTATTTTAATTAGGGGAGCAGGCTGCCTGGATTCACCTTGGTATCCTGGTATAGCCATTTTGAAACTGATTTAAGCAGGTCAGTCTTTTGTGTTTGGGTTATTGATGGAAAAGAAGATATATTTTTCTGAGCAGTGCTCTTCATCTCTTCTGAAATTGTTTCAAAGAACGGCAGTGAAATCCTAATTATTAGTGTCAGTGGCATTTTCTCAGTTCTTAATCTCATTTACCTCCTTATGGATGCTGGAAATGTTGGCCCATGCCATCACTTTCTCTTCCTCTTTGTCCTCCTTCAAGAACATTTACTGTGTTGTTTCTGTGTAAAGGGTGTTTTTTGAAATTTGAAATGAGATGGGATTTCAGGCAGAACACAGGCTTCTAGGTGAATATTTTTATTTAAAGTTTTTGTTTAAATTCCCGTTAGTTAACATATATGGTAAAATAAGTTTTAGGTGTAGAATTTGGTGATTCATCACTTACATATAACACCCAGGGCTCACCTCACAGGTGCCCTCCTTAATACCCATCACCCATTTAGCCCATCCCTTGCCCACCTCTCTCCATCAACCCTCAGTTTGTTCTCTGTAGTTGAGTCTCTTATGATTTGTTTCTTTCTCTCTCTTTCCCCCCCTTCCCATATTTTCATCTCTTTTGTTTCTTAAATTCCACATATGAGTGAAATCATACTATAATTGTCTTCCTGAGACTGACTAATTTTGCTTAACATAATAAACTCTAGTCCATTGGTGTTGTAGCAAATGGCAAGATTTTATCCTTTTTGATGGGTGAGTAATACTTTCTTTACCCATTCATCAGTTGATGGACATTTAGACTCTGTCCATAGTTTGACTATTGTTGATAATGCTGCTATAAACACTGGGTGCATGTATCCCTTTGAATCATCATTTTTGTATCCTTTCGGTAAATACCTAGTAGTGCAATTCCTAGGTCGTAGAGTAGTTCTATTTTTAACTTTTTGAGGAATCTCCATACTGTTTGCCTGAGTGGCTGCTCCAGTTTGCATTCCCACCAACAGTGTAAGAGTGTTTCCCTTTCCCCACATCCTCGCCAACATCTGTTGTTTCCTGTGTTGTTAATTTTAGCCATTCTGACAGGTGTGAGGGATATCTCCTTGTGGCTTTGATTTGTATTTTGCTGATGTTGAGTGATATTGAACATCTTTTCATGTGTCTGTTAGCCATCTATACGTCTTTTTGGGAAAAATGTCTGTTCATGTCTTCTGCCTAATTCTTAGCTGGATTATTCATTCTTGGGGTGTTGAAATTGATAAGTTCTTTATAGATTTTTGATACAAACCCTTTATCAGATATGCCATTTGCAAACATCTTCTCCCATTTGCAGGCTGTCTTTTAGTTTTGTTGATTGTTTCCTTCACTGTGCAGAAGCCTTTTTTCTTGGTGAAGTCCCAGTAATTCGTTTTGTTTTTGCTTTCCTTGCCACTGGAGACATGTCTAGTAAAAAGTTGCTCCAGCCGAGGTTAAAGAGGTTGCTACCTGTGTTCTCCTCTAAGATTTTGATGGTTCCCTGTCTCATACTTAGGTCTTTAAACCATTTTGAGTTTATTTTTGTGTGTGGTATAAGAAAGTGGTCCAGTTTCATTCTTTTGCATGTTGCTGTCCAGTTTCCCCAACACCATTTGTTGAAGAGAATGTCTTTTATCCATTGGATATTCTTTCTTACTTTGTCGAAGAATAGTTGACCATATAGTTGTGGGTCCATTTATGGGTTTTCTATTCTGTACCATTGATCTATGTGTCTGTTTTTGTACTAGTACCATACTGTCTTGATGACTATACCTTTGTAATAAGGCTTGAAGTCAGAATTGTGATGCCTCTAGCTTTTATTTTCTTTTTCAACATTGCTTTGGCTATTTGGGGTCTTTTGTGGTTCCGTACAAACTTAATGATTGTTTGTTCTAGTTCTGTGAAAAATGCTGGTGGTATTTTTATAGGAATTGCATTAAATGTGCAGATTGCTTTGGGCAATATAGACATTTTAGAACTATTTTCTTCCAATCCATGAACATGGAATGCTTTTCCATTTCTTTGTGTCTTCTTCAATTTCTTTCGTGTTTCATAAGAAATGTTTCCATTTCTTTGTGTCTTTTCCAATTTCTTTCATAAATGTTCTATAGTTTTACAGATCTTTAACCTCTCTGGCTAGGTTTACTCCTATGTATCTTATCATTTTTGGTGCAATTGTAAATGGGATCCATTCCTTGATTTCTCTTTCTGCTGCTTTATTATTGGTATATAGAAATCCACCAGATATCTGCATGTTAATTTTATATTCTTTGACTTTGCTGAATTTGTGTGTCAGTTCTAGCAATTTTTTGGTGGAGTTTTTTGGGTTTTCTACGTAGAATATCATTCCATCTGTGAATAGGTAAAGTTTAACTTCTTCCTTGAGAATTTGGATGCATTTTATTTTCTTTTGTTGTCTGATTGTTGAGGCTGGGACTTCCGGTACTATGTTAAATAAAAATGGTGAGAGTGGATACCCCTGTCTTGTTGCTAACTGCAGAGGAAAAGCGCTCAGTTTTTCACCATCGAGGATGATATTAGCTGTAGGTCTTTTGAATTAGACCTTTACGATGTTGAGCTATGTTCCCTCTGTCCTTATTTTGTTGAGAGTTTTTATCAAGAATAGATGCTGGGGACACCTGGGTGGCTCAGTGGGTTAAGCCTCTGCCTTCAGCTCAGGTCATGACCTCAGGGTTTTGGGATCGAGCCCCATATCGGGCTCTCTGCTCAGCAGGGAGCCTGCTTCCCCTTCTTCTCTTTCTGCCTGCTTCTCTGCCTGCTTGTGATCTCTGTCTGTCAAATAAATAAATAAAAATCTTAAAAAAAAGAAGAGATGCTGGTTTTGTCAAATGCTTTTTCTGCATCTCTTGAGAGGATCATATAGTTTATAATATGGTGTATTATGTTGATTGATTTGTGAAGTTTGAACCACACCTGCAGCCCAGGAATAAATCCCACTTGATTGTGGTGAATAATTCTTTTAATGTACTGTTGGACTTGATTTGTTAGTATCTTGTGAGAATTTTTTACATCCATGTTTATCAGGGAATAGGATCTTGTAATCTATCTTGAGTTCATTTTGGCTAGTACATATGACAAACCTGGGACAACTTTAGACAGAAAGAAGGGTTATTTTTATTACCATCTGACTCTTTTCCCTGAGAAAACACATTATAGATAATGCAGGTTGGATGAACATTGCTTTCGGCAGAGTATTGTTGGTGATGTTCACAGGACCAGAATGGAATTTTACCTGCTTCTGCAGCTCATCAGAGCCTGACCTCAGAAGCAGTGTAACATCATTTGGCAGCAAAGAGCAGACACTAGCTGAATGAAGCAGTCTTGCATGGCTATTTTGGAAAGATCATAGGTATATGAAGGAATGGCTACATCCAAAAGAGTGGAAGCTTTTATATAGAAACTTGGCAAGGGATTTGACTATCAAATCAGATGCTATAAAAATCTTATTAGAGGAAATCTGAATTTGCAAGAAATCCTATTTCCCGAGAAAAGAAACTTTTAAAAGGAAACTTGAACTTTATAGCTCAACAGGCTATTTGCTACCAGAAGTTCTGTAGAATTTTAGCAGCAGCATTAATTTTAGCTGATTATCTTTTCTTTTTCATACTGAGCTTTGATAGTTAGTCTGTCTGCTTTCTGAAAAAGGAATACAGAACACTATGAAAAAAAAAAAAAACCCAACATTTTAGGTCTATATTATAGTAGATGGGATGCTTGGTAGAACAGACCACACACCCAGATGCCTACTGAAATTTCTGATTTATTTAGCCAAGGGTTCATAAAATTCATGGAAGCTTCATGGGCACGCTGAGTAGAGCAGATGCCATTTATTCTGGGCAGCTTTCCTGGGACTCTAAAGTCCCAAAGTGAGAGATAATGGTTAGTTGGCCCTAGGTGGCAGCAGCAGGGGAGGAGGGAAAAATAGTTTGGGGATATAATTTAGAGGCAGAATAGGTGGAAATAGAGGGAATGAGAAATCAAGAAGGGCTTTTGGTTTTGGACTTGGGCAACAAAGATAGGGCAGGTTAGGGGAGGAGTTTCCATATTCCTGCCTGATCAGTATTGTATCTAGACATTCAATTCCATGGTATATTCTCAACCTGTTTTCAAGGCTGAATGCCTCGTCCCAGACAAACAGGGTTTTTTTTCTATTTGTAGAACATGCTTTCAGCATACTTCAGTGTCTTCATGTATACCCCTTCCTCAGCTTAGAATGCTTTTTTTATTCTCTCATCACAAAAATCCTACCTGTACTTTGAATGATGTGTCATACGCCAAATACTTTTTGTAAGCAGGAAAGGGTTTTACAAATCTTAACTATTATTGCAGGTAATTCAGTTCATAGGCAAGTTTCTTTATTAAGCCATCTTTTATTATACTCAGCTGGAATACTTTTTCCATGCTTTAAAGCACTGAACACTTTGTTAGGATCATGTATCTGATAGTTATTTTAGAGACATTGCTATTTGTGTACATAGTCTTACTCTGTTTTAAGTTCCTTGAAGATGTGACTACATGTCTCAAAAAAAAAGTAAAAAAAAGATAAGATATTACTAAAAGGTGTTTGATACAATATAAATGTGTGGCTTAATTTGTTATAAAATGAAGAGCTGTGTAAATCCCAAACAGGTCAAGAAATAGATGAATGCAGTTGATAATATAATCAGGTGGCTTTATACAAATAATTTGATTAAGTTTATTTCCTCAAACCTTTAAATTTTTATTTAAGTTCTTTTATTTAAATTTTATTCCTTTATTTAAATCTATTTACTTAAATTCTTTATGTTTTATATCCTAAAGGTGTTCCTTTTATACTGAATCTGTGTTCCTCAAAAATTTTCTACTGAATAATTTTTAGCATATAATTTAATAAAAAAATTTGATTATAGTTAAATTAAAGTTAAATTCTGCTTCTGGCCAAGATGGAGTTACAGGAATTATATATACTTACTAGCCAAGACAACTAAAATCAAACTCCAAAAAGATTTTGTGGGAGAAAAGGACATCATAACAGTTATCATAACTGTACTTCATATGTTCAAGAAGTTAGAAGTAAGATTGAGTATGTTAAGTAGAGACATGGAAGATACTAAAAAATACCTAAATTGGACTTAAAGGGATAACAACTTGATAAGACTTACAGCAGAATAAATACTGTAGAAGAAAAGATTAGTGAACTTGAAGACAAAGTAATATAAATGATCCAAAATGAAATCTAAACAAGTCTAGAAAAAATAGAGTATTAGTGAACTAATGGGACAACTTCAGTTGGCCAAATATATGTGTAACTGAAGTTCTTGCAAACAGACCAAAAAATATTTGAAGACCTAAATAAAAAATGTCAAATTTATGAAGGCCATAAACCTACAAGTCTAAGAAGCTCAATAAACTCCAAACACAAAGAAAACTGTATCACAGTATATCAAAACAGATGTCTTACCAGTAATAAAGAGAAAAATCATAAAAGCAGTCAGAGGGGAAAACCTTCCTTTCATAAAAGTAAATAAAGATGAGAGTGACAGTTGATTCCCTGTAGGAAACAGAACAAGCCAGAGAACAGAGGAGCAACATCTTCAAACTGTAGAAAGACAACCAATAAGAACAAGAAAAAAAAAAAAAGTAAAACAAGACCCATTCAAATTAGAAATCCATAATAGCAAAATCTCTTTATGAAGATGAAATAAAGATTTTTCAGACATACAGCAGTGAATGAAGGAATGATTTGCCAGTGGACCTGCCCTAGGAGAGATGTTAAGGGAAGTTCTTCAGACAGAAGGAAAATGATTCCAGATGGAAACAGGATCTACATAAAGATATGAAGAACACCAGAAATTGTTAACTATGTGATTAGAAATAAAAGACACTTACAAATATTTAATTCTTTTTAAAAGATAATTGTTTTTTTTAAAATATTTTATTTATTTATTTGACAGAGATCACAAGTAGGCAGAGAGGCGGATAGAGAGAGAGAGAAAGAGAGAGAGAGAGAGAGAAGCAGGCCCCCTGCTGAGCAGAGAGCCCGATGTGGGACTCGATCCCAGGACTCCAGGATCATGACCTGAGCCAAAGGTAGAGGCTTAACCCACTGAGCCACCCAGGCACCCTAAAAGATAATTGTTTAAAGCAAAACATAATGATGTATTCTGGGAATTATAATGTAAATGTGTGATATCAATAACAAAATATTTCCTCATCTTCTGGTTTCTGCATTTGTTCATGGAATTTAGAGAAATACAACATGACTATTTTGACCCTTTGGAAATATTTTTGAATAAATGAACACTATATGACATTTTATGAAACTGAAAAATGGCATTTACTTATGAAAGGATTTGCTGTAAGCAGTAACAGATAATAGGCAAGAATTTTGTCATCATGAAATATGTTATATTTCAAAACAGCAAGAAATAGAAATAGCATGGGTTTTTTTTTAATTTTTTATTTTTTATAAACATATATTTTTATACCCAGGGGTACAGGTCTGTGAATCACCAGGTTTACACACTTCACAGCACTCACCAAAGCACATACCCTCCCCAATGTCCATAGTCCCACCCCCTTCTCCCAAACCCCCTCCCCCCAGCAACCCTCAGTTTGTTTTGTGAGATTAAGAGTCACTTATGGTTTGTCTCCCTCCCAATCCCATCTTGTTTCATTTATTCTTCTCCTACCCACTTAAGCCCCCATGTTGCATCACCATTTCCTCATATCACAGTAGCATGGGTTTTTTAAAAAAAAACTTTTTAGCATGGGTTTTAGAATTAGCTTTGGAATGGGATTCTTAAATGCTACCGTTGATTATGCAATTTTTGTCAGTAGTTTAAGAAGTTATGTTCTGACCCAAAGACTTGTTTGACATATTATATAATTATATATTTATTCCTCTAAAATAGGGTTTTCCTTGAGGGCAAGCTGGGGCTTGGTTTTGTTCAGTGATATTCTCAAACTTTGAAATTATATTTGGAATGTGGTAGGGGCTCAAATATTTGGTGAGTGAATGAATAAATGTAGGTGAATATATAATGACAGGAGAATTTTATTCTAAGCAGTACTTAAACTACTTTTGTGTCAGAAATCTTTTTTCTAAATTTTCTTTTCTTTCTTTATTTATTTGACACAGAGAGAGAGAGAGAGAGATTGAGAGAGATATCACAGGGGGAAGCAGGCTCCCTGCTGAGCAGAGAGCCCAATGTGCGGCTCGATCCCAGGACCCTGAGATTATGACCTGAGTTGAAGGCAGAGGCCTAACCCACTGAGCCACCCAGTTGCCCCAATTTATTTGTTTTTTAGAGAGTGAGGGAGAGAGAGAGAGAGGGGGAGAGAGAGACTGCAGGCAGGGAGGAGGGGAAGAGAGGAAGGGAGAGAGTGAATCTGGAGCAAACTCCCAGCTGAGCAGGGAGCTCTACATGAGGCTTGATCTCATGAACCTGACATCACAACCTGAGCTGAAATCAAGAGTCAGAGGCTTAACTGGCTGGGCCACCCAGGAAACCCTGGGTCAGAAATCTTTTTGCTTAAAAAATATCTATATTTATTTGAGAGAGAGAACAAGAATACAAGTGATAGGGAGGGGCAGAGAGGGAGGGAGAGTGAGAATCTCAAGCAGACTCCCCACTGAGCTTGGGGTGGAGGCAGGGTTCCACCCCATAACCCAGGAGATCATTACCTGATCAGAAATTGAGTCAGAGGCTTAACTGACTGAGCCACCCAGAAAGCTTTTTAAAGAAATGATGAAAGGTCTAATGGATCCTCTTCCCAATAATGTTCTCTCTCCCTCCCTCTCTCTCTCTTTCTCATACACACATACACACCCACACACATACGAAGTTGCCTACAACAGGAAGAGACTGATAAACTCCTAAGCTTGACCATGGACTCCAAGGCTGCTAATCTTTACTGAAAAGGTAATTTAAAGCCTTTGGTTTAAGGAAGTAGTCAAGGAGTAGTTGCGGATGTAGTTCTTAAGTAGAGGTAATCATCAGAATCATGATTACATATTTCATGCTGTGCATGGCACTTGATAAATACCCAGTGATTCTAATTATTATTACCTGTGGAGCTTCTGAACTAAAATGGGCAGATTGCACCTTCTCTAGATTCAGAACCCACAAGACAGTGTGCCAGGCATGTGCTTGTTTTTATAAAGATCCACAGATGATTATGATATGTGATAATGAGATGCTGGTCTAAGTGGAGAGTAAATGGGATCATTTGGCAATTGTTTTCAAAGGCCCTGTTGGAGGAGGAAGAATTACTGTACTTATTTAGATTTAAACCTGAATATGTAACTGAGAATCACTGTTAAAGCTTTTGGAGTAATAGATCTGACTTCAGTGACAATTAAGGTAAATTGTTTGATAAACAATTAGACAAAAATGCTGAATTTCAAGTGGAGAAGAAGAAAAAGTAAAGGACCTAAATGCAATGTGAATAAAAGACAAGCCATAAGAGCAAAAGAGCAACAACAGTGATGCTAAGTGACTTATCATAATAGTGATTTTTTTTCTTATTAAATTAAAAAAATTTTTTTACAAACATATAATGTATTTTTATCCCCAGGGGTACAGGTCTGTGAATAGCCAGGTTTACACACGTCACAGCACTCACCATAGCACATACCCTTCCCAATGTCTATAACCCCACCCCCCTCTCCTGACCCCCCTCACGCCAGCAACCCTCAGTTTGTTTTGTGAGATTAAGAGTCACTTATGCTTTGTCTCCCTCCTGATCCCATCTTGTTTCATTTATTGTTTTCCTACCCTCCAAACCCCCATGTTGCATCACCACTTCCTCATATCAGGGAGATCATATGGTAGTTGTCTCTCTCCAATTGACTTATTTCACTAAGCATAATACCCTCTAGTTCCATCCACATTGTTGCAAATGCCAAGATTTCATTTCTTGTGATGGCTGCATATTATTCCATTATATATATAATATATATATATATATTATATATATATATACCACTCTTCTTTATCCGTTCATCTGTTGATGGACATCTAGCTTCTTTCCATGGTTTGGCTATTGTGGACATTGCTACTATAAACATTCGGGTGCACGTGCCCCCTCGGATCACTACGTTTGTATCTTTAGGGTAAATACCCAGTAGTGCAATTGCTGGGTCATAGGGTAACTCTATTTTCAACTTTTTGAGGAACCTCCATGCTGTTTTCCAGAGTGGCTGCACCAGCTTGCATTCCCACCAACAGTGTAGGAGGGTTCCCCTTTCTCCGCATCCTTACCATCATCTGTTGTTTCCTGACTTGTTAATTTTAGCCATTCTGACTGGTGCATGGTGGTATCTCATTGTGGTTTTGATTTGTATTTCCCTGATGCCGAGTGATGTGGAACACTTTTTCATGTGTCTGTTGGCCATCTGGATGTCTTCTTTGCAGAAATGTCTGTTTATGTCCTCTGCCCATTTCTTGATTGGATTATTTGTTCTTTGGTTGTTAAATTTGCTAGGCTCTTTATAGATTTTGGACACTAGCCCTTTATCTGATATGTCGTTTGCAAATATCTTCTCCCATTCTGTTAGTTGTCTTTTGGTTTTGTTAACTGTTTCCTTTGCTGTGCAAAAGCTTTTGATCTTGATGAAGTCCCAATTGTTCATTTTTGCCCTTGCTTCCCTTGCCTTTGGCAATGTTCCTAGGAAGAAGTTGCTGCAGCTGAGGTGGAAGAGGTTGCTACCTGTGTTCTCCTCAAGGATTTTGATGGATTCCTTTCTCCCATTGAGGTCCTTCCTCCATTTTGAGTATATTTTTGTGTGTGGTGTAAGGAAATGGTCTAATTTCATTCTTCTGCATGTGGCTGTCCAATTTTCTCAACATTTATTGAAGAGACTGTCTTTTTTTCCATTGGACATTCTTTCCTGCTTTGTCGAAGATTAGTTGACCATAGAGTTGAGGGTCTATTTCTGGGCTCTCTATTCTGTTCCATTGACCTATGTGTCTGTTTTGTGCCAGTACCATACTGTCTTGATGATGACAGCTTTGTAATAGAGCTTGAAGTCTGGAATTGTGGTGCCACCCACTTTGGCTTTCTTTTTCAATATTCCTTTCGCTATTCGAGGTCTTTTCTGGTTCCATATAAATTTTAGGATTATTTGTCCCATTTCTTTGAAAAAAATGGATGGGATTTTGATAGGGATTGCATTAAATGTGTAGATTGCTTTAGGTAGCATAGACATTTTCACAATATTTATTCTTCCAATCCAGGAGCATGGAACATTTTTCCATTTCTTTGTGTCTTCCTCAATTTCTTTCATGAGTATTTTATAGTTTTCTGAGTATAGATTCTTTGCCTCTTTGGTTAGGTTTATTCCTAGGTATCTTATGGTTTTGGGTGGAGTTGTAAATGGGATTGACTCTTTTATTTCTCATTCTTTTGTCTTGTTGTTGGTGTAGAGAAATGCAACTGATTTCTGTGCATTGAATTTATATCCTGACACTTTACTGAATTCCTGTACAAGCTCTAGCAGTTTTGGAGCGTAGTCTTTTGGGTTTTCCCCATATAGTATCATATAATCTGCAAAGAGTGACAGTTTGACTTCTTCTTTGCAAATTTGGATGCCTTTAGTTTTTTTTTTTGTTGTCTGATTGATGAGGCTAGGACTTCTAGTACTATGTTGAATACCAGTGGTGATAATGGACATCCCTGCCGTGTTCCTGACCTTAGCAGAAAAGCTTTCAGTTTTTCTCCGTTGAGAATGATATTTGTGGTGGGTTTTTCATAGATGGCTTTGTTAATATTGAGGTATGTGCCCTCTATCCCTACACTTTGAAGAGTTTTGATCAGGAAGGGATGCTGTACTTTGTCAAATGCTTTTTCAGCATCCATTAGTATCATATGGTTCTAGTTCTTTCTTTTATTAATGTATTGTATCACATTTGTGGATGTTGAACCAACCTTGCATCCCTGGAATAAATCCCACTTGGTGGTGGCGAATAATCCTTTTAATGTACTGTTGGATCCTATTGGCTAGTATTTTGGTGAGAATTTCCATATCTGTGTTCATCAAGGATATTGATCTGTAATTCTCTTTTTTGATGGGATCCTTGTCTGGTTTTGGGATCAAGGTGATGCTGGCCTCATAAAATGAGTTTGGAAGTTTTCCTTCCATTTCTATTTTTTGGAACAGTTTCAGGAGAATAGGAATTAATTCTTCTTTCATGTTTGGTAGAATTCCCCTGGGAAGCCATATGGCCCTGGGATTTTGTTTGTTTGGAGATTTTTGATGACTTTTTCAATCTCCTTACAAGTTATGGGTCTGTTCAGGGTTTCTATTTCTTCCTGGTTCAGTTGTGGTAGTTATATGTGTCTAGGAATGCATCCATTTCTTCCAGATTGTCAAATACGTTGTTGTAGAGTTGCTCATAGTATGTTGTTTTAATTGCTTGTATTTTTTTGGTGTTGGTTGTGATCTCTCCTCTTTCATTCATGATTTTATTAATTTGGGTCCTTTCTCTTTTCTTTTTGAAGTCTGGCCAGGGTTTTATCAATCTTATTAATTCTTTCAAAGAACCAGCTCCTAGTTTTGTTGATTTGTTCTATCGGGTTTTTTTTTTTTTTTTTTTTTTTGGTTTCTATTTCATTGATTTCTGCTCTGATCTTTATTATTTCTCTTCTCCTGCTGGGTTTTGGCTTTCTTTGTTGTTCTTTCTCCAGCTCATTTAGGTGTAGGGTTAGGTTGTGTATTTGAGACCTTTCTTCTTTCTTGAGAAAGGCTTGTACCACTATATATTTTCCTCTCAGGACTGCCTTTGTTGTGTCCCACAGATTTTGAACTGTTGTGTTTTCATTATGATTTGTTTCCATGAATTTTTTCAATTCTTCTTTAATTTCCTGGTTGACCCATTCATTCTTTAGAAGGATGCTGTTTAGTCTCCATGTATTTGGGTTCTTTCCAAATTTCCTCTGTGATTGAGTTCTAGCTTCAGAGCATTGTGGTCTGAAAGTATGCAGGGAATGATCCCAATCTTTTGATACCAGTTGAGACCTGATTTGTGACCCAGGATGTGATCTATTCTGGAGCATGTTCCATGTGCACTAGAGAAGAATGTGTATTCTCTTGCTTTAGGATGGAATGTTCTGAATATGTCGGTGATGCCCATCTGGTCCAGTGTGTCATTTAAGGCCTTTATTTCCTTGTTGATCTTTTGCTTGGATGATCTGTCCATTTCAGTGAGGGGAATGTTAAAGTTTCCTACTATTATTGTATTATTGACGATGTGTTTCTTTGATTTTGTTAATAATTGGTTTATATAATTGGTTGCTCCCATGTTAGGGGCATAGATATTTAAAATTGTTAGATATTCTTGTTGGACAGATCCTTTGAGTATGATATAGTGCCCTTCCTCATCTTTTATTATAGTCTTTGGCTTAAAATCTAATTGATCTGATATAAGGATTGCCACTCCAGCTTTCTTCTGATATCCATTAGTGTGGTAAGTTGTCCCCCCCCCCCCCAATTTAAATCTGGAGGTGTCTTCGGGTCTAAAATGAGTTTCTTGCAGGCAGCATATTGATGGGTTTTGTTTTTTTATCCATTCTGATACCCTGTGTCTTTTGATTGGGGCATTTAGCCCATTAACATTCAGGGTAACTATTCAGAGATATGAATTTAGTGCCATTTTATTGCCTGTAAGGTGACTGTTACAGTATATTGTCTCTCTTCTTTTCTGATCTACTACTTTTAGGCTCTCTCTTTGCTTAGAGGACCCCTTTCAATATTTCCTGTAGAGCTGGTTTGGTGTTTGTAAATTCTTTCAGTTTTTGTTTGACCTGGAAGCTTTTTATCTCTCCCTCTATTTTCAATGATAGCCTGTCTGGATATAGTATTCCTGGCTGCATGTTTTTCTCGTTTAGTGCTCTGAATTTATCATGCCAGCTCTTTCTGTCCTGTCAGGTGTCTGTGGATAAGTCTGCTGCCAATCTAATATTTTTACTATTGTATGTTACAGACTTCTTTTCCCAGACTGCTTTCAGGATTTTCTCTTTGTAGCTAAGGCTTGTAAATTTTACCACTAGGTGATGGCGTGTGGACCTATTCTTGTTGATTTTGAGGGGGTTTCTCTGCACCTCCTGGATTTTGATGCTTGCTCCCTTTGCCATATTAGGGAAATTCTCTCCAATAATTCTCTCCAATATACCTTCTGCTCCCCTTTCTCTTTCTTCTTCTTCTGGAATTCCAATTATTCTAATGTTTCATCTTATGGTGTCACTTATCTCTCAAATTCTCCCCTCGTGGTCCAGTAGCTGTTTTTCTCTCTTTTGCTCAGCTTCTTTATTCTCTGTCATTTGGTCTTCTATATCAATAATTCTTTCTTCTGCCTCATTTATCCTAGCAGTATGGGCTTCAATTTTTTATGGAACTCATTAATAGCTTTTTTGATTTCAACTTGGTTAGATTTTAGTTCTTTTATTTCTGAAGAAAGGGCTTTTATCTCTCCAGAGAGGGTTTCTATAAATGCCTTTTTTGAGCCTGGCAAGAACCTTGAGAACCATCATTCTGAACTCTAGATCTTACATATTACCAATGTTCATATTGATTAGGTCCCTAGCCTTTGGTACTGCCTCTTGTTCTTTTTTTTTTTTGTGGTGAGTTTTTCTGCCTTGTCATTTTGTCCGGATAAGAATATATGAAGGAGCAAATAAAATGCTAAAAGGGTGGTAAAGACCCCAGTAATATGCACTTTAACCAAATCAGAAAAGACCCCAAATCATGAGGGGAAGAAAGGGGATAAAAAGAAGTTCAGGAAAAAAAAAAAAAAGAAAACAAATAAAGAAAAAATATAAAAAAGAAAAAAGAAAGAATATATATATTAGGCTGGTGACTAGAACAGTGTCACCCACTTAACTTGGGGAGTATTTTGGTCTCTTAGAAGAAACTACCTCCCCAAATTTTAAAGAATGAAAATCATATACAAGGGTAAACACAATGAAGGGATGGACTATACTTATAAAGGTGAAAACAAATTTTTTTATTTTTAATTTCTAAAAAAGGAGTTGATAAATTATGTTGGTTGGGAGAATAAAGAAAAAGAGAGTGAAGAAAATTTGCTCAGGCTGGAGACCAGAACAAGCCTGGAGCTAGATTTAAGGTATATTTTGATCTACTAGAAGAAGTTGTACCCCAAATTTTTTAGAAGGAAAAACCCTATGTGTATACAAAAAATAAAGTTAGATACAATGAAGGATAAAATGTGACTATAATAATGAAGGTTTAAGAAAGATTATTATTTTTCTTTTTTTATGAAAGGTATTGTTAAGATATACTAGTTAAAAGATGTTAAAAAAGGAAAGGGTAAAAGTTAAAAAAGTTTAGCGTAAGGAAAAGAAAAAAAAATTAAAAAAATTAAATTAACTGCAAGACTAAATAATCATGGGGAGAAAGCCATGAGTTCCATGCTTTGCTTTCTCCTCCTTTGGAATTTTGCTGTTTTCCTTGGTACGTGAACTTGGTCTTGGCTGGATTTCTTGTTGATATTCTGGGGGAAGGGGCCTGTTGTAGTGATTCTCAAGTGTCTTTGCCCCAGGCAGAATTGCACTGCCCTTACCAGGGACCGGGCTGAGTAATCCACTCGGGTTCACTTTCCGGAGATTTGTTCCCTGAGCGCTTTCCGTAGAGTTCCAGAGGATGGGAATGAAAATGGCGGCCTCCCAATCTCTGGCCTGGAGCAGCCAAGAGCTCAGGGCCCCACTCCTCAGTGCACCATCAGAGAAAAGCGCTCAATCATTCCCATCTCCTCGGTCTCTGGCCATGCTCTGAGCTCACCCAGCCTGCGACCGGTTGAAGGTAACCCTGAGCTGAGAGCTCACCCCTCAGCTCTGTCTCTGTAGCCAGCTTCCTCGTTCTAATACCTGCAAGCGATCCTTCTGTGACCCTGTGGGACCTGGGGCCACGCTGACCCGGTATGGGCTTCACCCCGGTTTAGCCTCTGGAGTGATGTCCCTCAGCGGAGCAGACTTTTAGAAGTCCTGATTTAGTGATCTGTTGTTCCACCACTTGCTGGGAGCCAGCCCCTCCACCCGCAGTCTATCTTCCCGTCGCTTTGGATTCACTTCTCTGCTAGTCCTACCTTTCAGAAAGTGGTCGATTTTCTGTTTCTAGAATTGCTGTTCTTCTTCTCTTCTATCTCCCATTGGATTTGTAGGTGTTTGCAATGGTTTGATAAGTTATCTAGCTGATCTCCTGCTACCTGATATAGTCTCAGCCTGCTACTTCTCTGCCATCTTTTTTTTTTTTTTAATTTTTTCAATTTATTTATTTTCAGAAAAACAGTATTCATTATTTTTTCACCACACCCAGTGCTCCATGCAATCCGTGCCCTCTATAATACCCACCACCTGGTACCCCAACCTCCCACCCTCCCGCCACTTCAAACCCCTCAGATTGTTTTTCAGAGTCCATAGTCTCTCGTGATTCACCTCCCCTTCCAATTTACCCCAACTCCCTTCTCCTCTCTAACACCCCTTGTCCTCCATGATATTTGTTATGCTCCACAAATAAGTGAAACCATATGATAATTGACTCTCTCTGCTTGACTTATTTCACTCAGCATAATCTCTTCCAGTCCCGTCCATGTTGCTACAAAAGTTGGGTATTCATCCTTTCTGATGGAGGCATAATACTCCATAGTGTATATGGACCACATCTTCCTTATCCATTCGTCCGTTGAAGGGCATCTTGGTTCTTTCCATAGTTTGGCGACCGTGGCCATTGCTGCTATAAACATTGGGGTACAGATGGCCCTTCTTTTCACGACATCTATATCCTTGGGGTAAATGCCCTGGAGTGCAATTGCAGGGTCATAGGGAAGCTCTATTTTTAATTTCTTGAGGAATCTCCACACTGTTCTCCAAAGAGGCTGCACCAACTTGCATTCCCACCAACAGTGGAAAAGGGTTCCCCTTTCTCCACATCCTCTCCAACACATGTTGTTTCCTGTTTTGTTAATTTTGGCCATTCTAACTGGTGTGAGGTGATATCTCAATGTGGTTTTAATTTGACTTCTCTGCCATCTTGACTCCTCTATTTTATTTATTTTTTTAAAAAAAAATATATATTTATTTATTTATTTGAGAGAGAGAGAGAGAGAGAGAAAGAGAGCGAGAGCTTGAGCTTGAGAGGGAGAAGCAGACTCTCCATGGAGCTGGGAGCCCAATGTGGGACTTGATCCCTGGATGCTGGGATCATGACCTGAGCCAAAGGCAGTCACTTAACCAACTGAGCCTGAGCCAGCCACCCAGGTGCCCAGAGATTTTATTTTATTTTATGGATTTTATTTCTTTGACAGGGAGAGAGAGATCAAAAGTAGGCAGAGAGGCAGGCAGAGAGAGAGAGGGGAGGAAGCTGGCTCCTTGCAGGGCAGAGAGCCTGATGCAGGGCTCGATCCCAGGACCCTGGGACCATGACCTGAGCCGAAGGCAGAGGCTTTAACCCACTGAGCCACCCAGGCACCCCCAGAGATTTTATTTTTTAAGATCCATCTCTACTATGAGCATTGATGAGTCATTCTGCATGTATTTGGACTTTTAGTTTCAAAGAGACAATAAGCATGTTGACAAGATGCTCTAAAAGTTAGCAGAGACTGATACATTGGGTGCTTAGAAAGCCAGGGCCTATAAGGAAATGTGTAGACATTTAAATTTTTTAAGATGAAAACTAGTCTGTTACCTCTTTTCCAAGTCTATAACAAAATTTCCACAAGAGAAATTTAGGGTAGTCATAGGAAGAAACTTCTGATAGCTTTAAAACTTTTGGTTAATATTTCAGAGTAGATTAGGTAAGGTTCACTTACTGTGCCAGTAGAATAAAACTAGTGTCCTCCACAGCCAAAGGTTTTCATTTTGCTTTAGATAGATTAAAATTCCCCTGTGAGGTTCTAAGGTGGGTAGGTGAAGCTATTTGGCTGACTGCTTATTTTACAGGTAGAGTGAGAAGAGTTTTGGCCTGTAATCTTCCCATGTCAGAGCTGCTGATGTTAATGATCAGAGTTGTTGTGTATGAGCACTTAGTCTCCTAGTGAGGCTATCTTAGCTATAATTTAAGTGCTCATGCCAATATATTGGCCATATTATATGACTGTAGGAAGAGAAGATGTCCCTAATGTTTTATTCAGAGGGTCATGCTTTGAATAAACCACTTAAAAAAATAATTTAAGTGGATATACCATCCTTAACTCAGCTTAGAAAGTCTGCTGTTTCTTAATTAAATATTTAATATGTTCTATTTTTATTAGTTAGGAAAAAATACAATATCAACTGTGAGATGGTAGTGCATGAATTTTATTTTTTGCAGAATCACTTCAGTATGGTGGTTTCTATATTGGGTTCCCTGGAAGCAGAGCTTGAGATGGGGCCTTAGTGAATCAAATGATTCATTGGGTTGAAGGTGTTCTCTATAGAAAGGGAGGGAAGAAAGTGGGGTAAGGCAGGGGAGAAAAGATAAGCAAGAATGTGAACTCAGGTATATACTATTGCATTCTGAATCCACAGGGAACCCTGGTATGTCAGTTGTGCTGTAGTGTTGATCTCACCTTGAGGCACATTCTATCCAGTCATTGGCCAGGATCTGCCTATTGGTGGTGGTGGGTAGGTCTCCTGGGGGAGGCATTCCCATTTGAAGGAGGGTTACTCTCTCAGAAGGGAGCAGAATTATTATCGCTCAACACTCCCAGCTTGGGTCAGGTGTGCCGGTTTGTAAAGGGCTTTGGGGAGGATTTCCAGTAGCATCCACTCGACTATCCCCCTCGCACAGCTCAAATCATTTTGCTTCTCATGCTATGTTTGCTGCATTCAGTCACAGTTCAAGATTTTGGGTATTCACAATTTCTGGGATAACTTACAAGAGGAAAGTTAGTGGGATGAAGAGCCCTCCACTGCTTGTAAAGGGTGTTTTTGTCTAAAGGGTAGTTTGTCTCAATGTCATAACTGATTCTCACAATTTTCCTCCCCTTTCACTCTTACCAGACTCCCCTTCTCTTTGGTGAACACTTCTGCTGGTCCAAGTGGCTTGCTTGGTGAATTAACCCAGACCCCATTCCTTGACAATCTATACCCTTGACTCCATGTTCTTATCAGTCTATGGTTGCTGGGATCTGTCCATTTACAGTTATTATTTTTTTTTAAGATTTTATTTATTTGAGATAGTAAGAGAGAGAGTGAGCAAGAGAGAGCATGAGAGGAGATAAGCAGACTCCCCACTGAGCAGTGAGCCCAGTGCAGTCTTGATTCCAAGATCCCAGGATCATGACCTGAGCTGAAGACAGATGCTTAACCGACTGAGCCACCCAGGTGCCCCTCCATTTACAGTTCTGACTGGGCATGGGAATAGCCAGATATGTCCACTGGACTACTTTAGTGCCTAGCACACTTTTTTTTAAAGCCCTTAGTATATTGTTGCTGCAGCCCTGTCTCTTGATGAGGGCTATTATAATCTCTCTGCAAGTATAACTCTTCTCCTTGCTGATGGTCTATTGTCTCTGAGTAACATCAAGTGATCAGGCATCAGCTGTAGCTTTCAGTTTAGTGGGACTCTCTCTTTTTCTCCTGGTGCAAGGGTTATAAACCTCTAAAGACCAGGACCTCTTGACTTCCAAAGCCTAAGTCATGTGGGTGGAGAAGCAAACATTCCCTCAGTGGGTCACTAGGAGTGTTCATGAGCAGTCTCTCCTCTGTTCTTTTACTAGGTTACTGAACCTACATATTGTAGCTTCTGAGGCACAACATGTACAACATGTTTGAGGCGTGCTGTGTCTTGAAGAATAATGTTCTATCCCTCCAGGGTGTTATCTCTAAGCCAGCATATCAACCTAAAGGTTGAACTATGCTACTAATTTGCTGAGGAGATATAGGCAGGTGACTGGGCGTCTATAACGTGCTATCGTATCTCATATGATTTAGGAGTTACCAACCCAATGGAGAGATGAAATAGCCTTTTGAGGGCATAGCTGGTGTGCAAGCTTATTGGTATCCCAATACACATTATTGAAGAGCCATGCTGGCTGAGGAATTGTGAACAGTAAAGACCAACCCATTCCTAGAGTTTGTATCATTTCCACTCAGCATGAAACACAGCCACTTCCAGGATGGAAGGGGTCTGATGTAATCATTTTGCCACCAAGTGACTCAATGAAAAGAATGGTACCATCTTAGGGGCTCAGTGATGGTTTCTATGGCTGGTAGGTCAGATGTTTCTCAGCAACAGTAGCTGGATCAACTTTGGTGAGAGGGTTCCCAACCTGTGGGTCCAAGAGTAGCCTCCAAAGTGATTACTGGTTGCATGAGAACTTTGTATACATGATAGTGTGGTTGAAGACAGAATCTGGCTGGTATCCATTGGGTAAGCCATCCTGTCTACTTGGTTGTTTGGTACATTTTCTGAAGTGTGTTCTCTGGTGGGCACGAATGTGTGATTCAGAGATCCTCATATTTGTACCCATTCCCATGGGTTCATCAACTCACCTCTTCCCCAGACCTCCTTGTCCCCTCTTCCATTCTTGCTAAGTCCAGAGCCCTGACCAGCCATCTGTGTGTCTGTATATATTCTTACCTCAGGCCCCTTCTCTTTCCACACAAAGTAGGCAGCTGGGTGTGTACCCACTGGGAGAATGTCCCCTTTCCCGACTTTGAGGTCTACCTTAGTGGGGCTGCAGTGTGATGCAGTCCCTGTTTGCTTGCGCTCACTTACTGAGCTGACCTACTTGTGATTCAGATGTGGGAATTTTCATCCTCCATCAGCTGGTCATTGGGGAACCCCCCCAGGAAGTAAGGGCAAGATATCAGAACAACCGGTGGTAGGTGACATGGGGTTCTGAGACCCTTATTGGTACAGATTCCTTGTGACCTATGGGTCAGCTTGAGCCCGATCTTCAATGGACCACTTCCCATTATTATGTATTGTTGCTGTGCCCACTGGAACATATGTTAAGTGAATGAAAGTTTGAAAGAAGTGATGGAAGAAGCCATGTGGATATCTAGGAGAGAATAATTGTGCTGTGAAAAAGCAGCAGAGAGACTCTTTATTCTGATAAGGGAAAGATCCACAAGACAGTTAAGTAACTACTTTAAAGTAAGCAAGGAATAGATAGAAAGTGTTTAAAACTGATAAATGAGGAACTAGGCATAATTTACCATTTAGATATGGCTGATAACCACCAAAGGAACTAAAAGCAGAAACTGATGAAAGTTTATCTGAGAAGAGGGATTGGTAGGTCAGAAAAGGGCCAGCAGCTGCTACTTTTCATTTTGTAAGTTTCTGTCTTATTTTGGTTTTAGTCTCCTCTCTTCTATTTACTGTAGGCATGAGAAAAAGAAAGTGTAGCATGGACAGAGGGAGAGAGCAGCAGGAAATGGGATAGTTTTGGAGAATGTTCCAGGTCAGAAGCCTATTGGCGTTTTCTGATGCTGATGCTGGATTTACTGGCCTTGACCCTTGATTTCAGACTGGCTATTCATCCGAATGTCCTGTGATGGCAGTTAGAATTCATGGTGGCCCCTCGTGTCTCCTTCCCAAATCCAGGCCCCACATAGGAGTGTGGATGTTAGCAGATGTATGTCTCAGTGCACACGCTTCCACTGATGTGCTCTGTTGGGGAAAACGCAATCATGTGTTTACAAATGCTTTTGTGGTCCCTGGGGAAGTGCAGAAGGGTTGCTCACTATAGTAGTCTCCAGGAATGTGAAAGAGGCACCCCAGTTATTCAGATGTAAAGCATTGTCCACATGAAGGTATTTGAACCTTCTTCTGGTCAGGATGCATTTTCCTCCAGCTCCCTAGGCTGGCTTCCTCTGGTCCTTTAGGCCTCAGCCTTCCAGAACACAAAGCAACCATTGGCTGGCCATTTCCCTTCCTCCTGCTTGCTAAGCTCTCTCAGCAACTTACCACCTTCATTGCATCTCCACTCATACTTTTTATTTCTTATTTTTTGTCCATATCCCCCAGTAGAATCTAAGCTTCACTTCACATTTTTCATTTACTGAAAATCTGTTGAACATTGAACGGGAACTTGAACAAATGGCTTATTTTTTTGGTTCTTCCTTTACTCATCAGTGAAATGCAAGAATTTAAAAGCATTGGAAACATTTGTATTAAATAATTAATTGCTGGACTCTTTCTGCGTTCCCTGTGTATATATTTGATAAAATTCATTCGTGACAGCTAATGCTTCAAACAATCCACAATAAATGTGTTCTAAGATGATTTGAAACAGCGAAACTCAAGCAAATTTAAAGAGTTGGTAGAAGGAACAAATTTTGTGCATCGTTGAAAACATATACATGGACCCACTCGGATCAATTCTGACTGAGAATGACCATAAGCCCCAGATAACAGCTTGAACAAGATGGAAATTTATTTAATTTTCCTGGGCAAATCTAAAGGTCAGGGCGTCAGGGCTTTTGTTGCGTGGTTTCAGACATCCAAGCTTCTTATGTCTTGTTTCTTTGCTGTGTCTTTGGCCTCTCTTCTGAAGGCCATCTCATGCTCTAAGACAGAGATCCTGTTCCAGCCATCATGTTTGTCCTTTGCCAGCAGGAAGGAGGAAGGGTGAGTGGAAGGTCAGGCTTCATTTCTTTAAGGATACTTCCTGGGAGTTGCATCTAACATTTTCCCTTACATTTGTCGTTCAGAATTTAAATGGTATTGAAACCCCTTTCTTCCTTCTGTCTGGGAAATGAGGTCCTTATTCTGGACTCCAGGTATGCAATTAAAAATAACGGTCATTGTTACTATAAAAGAAGTTTAGAATGGTTTTTGAAGGACAACTAGTTTTATGTGCCCTGTGGATACCTACAGTTACCTATTTAGCAGTATCCTTTGCTTTTTAAATTTCCATATGTACCTTCTGGTGTTGCTTTCCTACAAGCCCTCTGGTTTTATTTTACTTCTGTGATTTTATCTTACAGCTTGTTTTACACTGTGTTTGACAATACACACTGTAGATGTCATATCCATCAAAGTACAGTTGAAACATTTTTAGCCTTGGCATTTAACATTCTGTAAAAGATTGTTTTTCTGCATATTTGCAAGGTTAGGAATGCTAATCAGGGCAGGCTTACAGTTTCTCCTCAACAATTGTTTTGTTTTATTATAAAAATCATATTACTACTTTACTTTCTATAGCAACCTACAGTTGCTATGTTACCTCAAACTCACTCTTCTTGTGCTTTTAAAATAAGAATAAAAATAGCTTACTTTAATTGTATTTCACTACAAATTGCTTTATTGTAGCAAGTTAACTAGGGCTTCTAACAGTGCACTTCACTATCACTGAAAAAATTTAAACAGTCTGAAGTAATTACAGTGTGCCTTTTAAGGAGAAATGAATAATGTCTTGGTTACTGAGAGCAGCTTACACTTTTTATAATGGTAATCTAAGATAACCAGTAATTTCCAACTCATGGTACATGATTCCCAAGGGACTGTGGCCCAGGGATTCTAAAATGAGGAGTGGGGTTTGTAAAAGTGTCTTTATGGAGCACTTGGGAGGTGCAATAGATTAAGCCCTGACTTGGTTTCAGTTCAGGTTGTGATCCCAGGGTTATGATCTCAGGGTCGTGAGATCAAGCCCCACATTGGGCTCAGTGCTCAGCATGGAGTCTGCTTAAGTTTGTCTCCCCCTCTCCCTCTGCCCTTCATTCTGTGCTCTCTCTCTCTCAAATAAGTAAATCTAAAAAAAAAAAAAAAAAAAAAAAAAAAAAGCATATTTACCAGGATAGAGTTTTCCAGGTATCTGTGTGGTTACCCTATTTTTAAAAATATGAACAATGAGAAATAAATCACAGAAAAATATTTCTTTGGTTGGTAAGGATACCTGGGAGGTAGTATCTTTTCTTCCTTGAGCTTGAGCTTTCATATTTGTTAAGGAGTTATGACCTAAGAGCTTAAAAAGGGACTAACCTAGTCTTTGGTTATCTTGGTGTTGATTAAAAATTACTTACCCCTGTTTTTTTCCCTGTACTATCCAAAAAAAAAATTTGTTTTTTCCTGAGTTTTAATCTTACCTATATCTTCTAGAGTGGTATTCTTTGTGGTTGCCTACTTATATGTCATTAGCTTTTGGAATTGACAGTGATAACGGTGTAAGTTATGCACTGTCTGTGAAAGAGGGCTCCCCTGTATGAAGAATTTTTCCTTAGGATGGGGCTTCTAAAACATGCCTTACCTGTCATTTTCATGACTTTCCTGTCACCTGTACTATTATTCACTAACCATTTTCTTTAAATACACTCCCTTTTTAAAAACTTTAAATTCATTTAAAAAAGAAACATTGTATTTTTTAAAGGTTTTTTATTTATTTATCTGACACAGAGAGATCACAAGTAGGCAGAGAGGCAGGCAGAGAGAGAGAGGAAAGCAGGCACCCTGCTGAGCAGAGAGCCCAACTAGAGGCTTGATCCCAGGACCCTGAGATCATGAGCTGAAGGCAGAGGCTTAACCCACTGAGCCACCCAGGCGCCCCACCATTGTATTTTTACTACAAGTAAAAAGTACAAAAGCCAGTTTCAAGCGTCACAAATAAGAGATAATTATAATAATACATAAAATGCAACAAAATATTCTTCACCCTATACTGAATTAAACAAAAACAAGGACAAACAATAACATCAAGGTAAAATATGGAATTGATTTACAAAACATATATCTAGAAGTATCTAGAAGTAAGCTCCTTGAGAAGAATGGAATTTTTTGAGCACTCAATAGTAAGGGAATAGTAGGTTTAACGTCATCTCATTTAAAACAAAGTTGAAGTTTAGCTTACTATTTTTGATTTTGGTGTCACTTATTACTGAGATTATCACTCACAGGTGTATATGGTTAGAAAGAGGCAAGGATAATTAATAGCATTTTCTGAGAAAATTGTGTATGCTAATATGTACAAGAGCTCATGTATGAAAATATATGGAAATACAGTTCTGTGAGGATCCATGTTAGAGATACAGACCATCATCATCAGAAATGCTTCTGAGCAGTTACTAAAGATTTGAAACACTTATGAAAATGCCAGGGCATAGTGCCTTGTTCATTTTGCATAAGACAGGTGATTGCAGTCATAACAACTATTTTCTCTTCCTAAGCCACAAGATCCTTGGGTGTGTTGTATGAGTTACGTTTTTTTCTCCTAAGGTGCATAAACATAAATACACAGCTATAAAAAAATGTCAGGTGAAACTCATCATGCAACAGGGGCCCACCTCATTGTATCACCCATGAGGAAAGAGGGGCATGTACATTTGACTCAGGCAGTGATCTGTGTGTAGAAGAGAGTTAAAAAATTTCATTTGCACCAATGTTTTTACTTCCATTTTTTTGATTGAAAAATTTCAGAGAATGATGTACATTTTAGAGTATTTCAGGAAAAAAGTGCTGGACCTTTCCCTAATATATTTCTTCTACACCTTGTTGATCCTAAATGCAGAGTCAGATACCACACTGATATTTGATAAGGCAGCGGAAGTAATTCTTTGAAGTATCTGGGAGCATCTGTCATTGGATATTGATTTTTATACAAATTAGTTATTGGTAACCTACAATTAAGAGCCTAGCAAATTTCCTAGGGTGCTGTCAGTCTTCTGAGGGCACAAAAATGGCTTTGAACCTCTCCAATTTGCAGTTCATAGTAGCTCTTAGTAAGTATAAAAACAGGAGTTTTGAAACTCTAAAGGTTAGGAATGAGAAACCCTTCCTGAACTCTCTTAACATCTTGTAAGAAATCACTTGGCTTTGTCATTTTTATCAATTAATAACTTTTCAGTGAGCTTGTTTAAAATAGAGAATCAAAATCTAAAAGCTAGAAGACACTGGCTTAATAGATTTCATGTTTGGAAGTATTTTTATCTGGAAAGAGTCCCTCTCTCTCTCTCTCTTTTTTTTTTAACCAGCAAAATATATATTGGAACCAGTATCCAAAGATTTCTTTGAGGTCTATAATTCTTAAAATGTTAAGACTTGGAGATGTAAGCTATTTCCATTGCCAGTTCCTCCAATGGATGAGGGGACAGGAGTGATTAAAGATGCTTGTCTTATACTTACCAGTTAGAGATTTAAAAATGCTTTCTCAAGTGAATGCAACTATCATTTATAGGGGGTGATATGTATTAGTAGCACCTGGGCTTTGCCCTAGGGATGTTCACTGCTATGAGGAAGGCAGGCATTTATGTAATGCAAACAAATTATGGTGAGTGACCTATAGCTATTTTAAATAGGAACTGTGGGAAAGAGAGGGAGAGATTAATTCTTGGTGAGGGGACAGCTTTAGAGAAGTAATACTTAAGAGGAACTTTTAAAAATAAAGAGTTTGCCTGATGGAAATTGAGAGTAAGTCATTTTAGGTAGAAGGACCTGCTCAAGTGAAAACATGGTGGCTTGATATGCGATGGATGAGTCATCCTTTGGGGCTGGAGGTGGGTGGTGTTAGAAGTGAGGGTAAGAGGAATCCTGTGAGTCTTGGAATCACTTGGGAAAACTTTTGAATTCCATCCTGGGGAGTTTGGATATCATTCTGTAGAAGGTGATAAGCCATCAGGAAATTGAGTGGTAGAGTGATACTATTTAAAAAAGAGTATCTGGTAGAAACTTGGAGATTGGAAGCAGAAAAAGTACTAAGGAGTTTCTGCAATTTTTTGAGTGAGAGCTGATAATGAGCTAGTGTGGGGAAATGAGGTGGAGAGAGACATGAGAGACAAATTGATTACAGGTCAATAGGACTTAGCTATTGATGGACATGTAAAGAAGTAATTGTAGTTCAATGCTATTAGCCTTATAATAAAGGCACATACAGAGTACTGTAAAAGATCAGAGAACACCTCACAGATCTGAGGACTTTTTAAGAAAGTAGAGGTTCAGAGTTCCCTGGTGGCTCATTTGGTTGGGTGTCTGACTTGATTTTGGCTTGGGTCATGATCTCAGGGCTGTGGGATTGAGCCCTGCATCAGGCTCCATGCTCAGCATGGAGTTGGCTTGAGACTCTTTCTCTCTTTGTCCCTCTCCCTGTTTATATTCTCTTCCCCAATAAATAAAGAAATAAAATAAATCTTAAAAAAAAAAAAAAGAAAAACTAGGGGTTTATTAGGCATTAAGGTCGTACAAGCAGAAGAAACAAAATAACTTGATATGGTTGATCTGGCAACCACATGTCAGGGGTTCTCAGTTGGGTTCTATATTAGGGTTACTTAGGAGGCTTTTAAAAATCTATGAATGCTTAAGAGACACCCCCAGAGAGTCAAATTTCATTTTATTTCATCTGTTATTAAACCTCATCATATATGGTGATTTTAATGTAGAGCCAACATTGTCATCCACTGGCATAAGCAGTTTGTTGTGATGGGAGTGTAGTGTGTGTAGAAGAGTGGAGGTAGATGAAGTCAGAGGTTGGCTCTCAGATTTCATACTAAGGTGTCATTGTTTTCTAAACTACAACTCTTGTGATAATAAAGGAAGTGGTTTGTAATAATTACTCTGGGACAATAAGTATATACCAGGACTATCTCAGGGAAATGAGGATGTAAGGATGTTTAAGTCGGAACTCCAGAAATGGACCCTTAACTCTATGTTTAACTAATCTTTGACAAATCAAGGAAAAAATATCCAGTGGAAAAAAGACAGTCTCTTTAATAAGTGGTGCTGGGAAAACTGGACAGCTACATACAGAAGAATGAAACTAGACCATTCTCTTACACCATACACAAAGATAAACTCAACTGGATGAAAGACATCAATGTGAGACAAGATTCCACAAAATCCTAGAGAAGAGCACAAGCAGTAACTGCTTTGAGATTGGTCGCAGCAACTTCTTTCAAGACACATCTCCAGAGGCAAGGGAAACAAAAGCAAAAATTAATTTTGGGGACTTCATTAAGATAAAAAGCTTCTGCACAGCAAAAGATACAGTCAACAAAACTAAGAGAAAACCCTCACAATGAGAGAAGGTATTTGCAAATGATATTACAAATAAAAGGCTGGTATCCAAGATGTATAAAGAAATTATCAAATTCAACACCCAGAAAACAAATAAGTCCAAAAATGGGCAGAAGACATTGACAGATACTTCTCCAAAGAAGACATATAAATGGCTAACAGGCACATGACAAAATGTTAAATATCACTAGCCATAATGAAAATACAAATCAAAACCACAGTGAGATATCACCTTACACGAGTTAGAATGGCAAAAATTAAAAAAACAGGAAACAACAAATTTGATGAGATGTGGAGAAATGGGAACCCTCTTACACTATTGGTGGGAAGGCAAGCTGTTACAACCACTCTGGAAAACAGTATGAAGGTTCCTCAAGATGTTAAAAATAGAGCTACCTGATGACCCAGCATTGCATTACTCGGTACTTACCCCAAAGATACAGTTGGAGTGAAAAGAAGGAGCACATGCACACCAATATTCATAGCAGCAATGTCCACAATAGCCAAATAGTGGAAGGAGCTGAGATGCCCTTCAACAGATGAATGGATAAAGAAGATGTAGTATATATAAACAATGGAATATTATTTGACCATCAGAAAGGATGAATACCCACCATTTACATCAATATGGATAGAACTGGAGGGGATTATGTTAAGTGAAATAAGTCAAGCAGAGAAATACAATTATCACATGGTTTCACATATATGTGGAACATAAGGAATAGCACAGAGAACCACAGGGGAAAGGAGGGAAAACTGAATGGGAAATAATGAGAGAGTAATGAGAGAATATGGACTCTGGGAAACAAACTGAGGGTTTCAGAGGGGAGGGGATGGAGGAATTGGGTAACTGGGTGATGTTTATTAAGGAGGGCACAGATTGTGATAAGCACTGGGTGTTAAATACAACTAATGAATTGAACACTACATTAAAAAACAATCTGAGGGGTTTGAAGTGGCGGGGGGGTGGGAGGTTGGGGTACCAGGTGGTGGGTATTATAGAGGGCACGGATTGCATGGAGCACTGGGTGTGGTGCAAAAATAATGAATACTGTTATGCTGAAAATAAATAAATTTAATTAAAAAAAACAATGATGTAGTATACAGTGGCTAACTGAACATAATAAAAAAAATAAAATTTAAAAGAAAAGGGAAGAGGCCTGGTTAGTCCAACAGAGGGGAGTGTTAAGGTAGTTCTAGCCATAGATGGGAAGGGAAGAGTTTAGGATGATTCTTTGGTTTCTGATTTTGGTCCTGGGTGAATGTTGATGACATTTACTACCATAGAGAATAGAGGAAGAATAGAAGTTGGTAAAAAGGATAAATTAAGCTTTGGAGAAATTGAGTTTGTGGTGCTTGTAGGATATCCAAGTTGAATCAGATGTTTGGGTCTTTGACCCAGGAAAGGTGTGGATTGGAAAGTAGGTTTGAGAGTGGTGGACATACAGGACAAGTGGCAGCTTTTTTCTTAGGTCCAAACTCACACTGTTCTTCCCTACCCCAGTTGAGGGAGAATCTACGTGGATTAAATGAAATTTTTGTGAGACAGTAAGATGTACCTACTCAGTATGCTTGGTTAGTTCAATTTTGGTGGTTAGCAGGAAGCTAATGTAAGTCAGAATAGGAGAATCAAATGGTCAAGTGGTGAGAATTACTATAAAACTTTAATTGTTATTGTATTCTAGTGGCTGTGACTTCTTACCGACAAGAGATTATTTACTGGAAATTCAATCAGCAAATAAAAACAAATAAAAAAAAGCAAAGACTTAGAGTTCTCCAGACTTCACTTTCTGGATTTTTGCAACATAGTGTTGCAGTCAGTAGAGGGTTCAGAATCTCTCTGAGAGCAAGAGAAAAGAAAATCCTCAAGTAAAACCCAAATCCAAAGCTGTTTGTTTTTGGACTTAATAGCGAAAAATGGAAAATCACAGCATTCAGCCTGCTCCTTTTGACCCAATTCCTACCTATGTCTCCTAGGGCTTTAAGGTCTGTTTCTGTGTGTGTGTGTGTGTGTGTGTGTGTGTGTGTGTGTGTGTGTGTGTGTTTAAGTAGGCTCCATGCCCAATGTGGGGCTTGAGCTCATCACCAAGAGGTCAAGAGTCCTGTGCTCCCCTGACTGAGTCAGCCAGGCATCCCAGGGTCTGTTTCCTTGATGGGAAAATATTTAATAATGCAAATGGAAAGAAGGATGCAAGCCTTGATGACATCCTCCCCTGTGTGTTTACCGAGCTCCGCAAGCATGCGGGGAACCTGGAACTGTGACTTCAAGGCAGGAATTTCTTTGGAAGATGGAGACCGTGGATAGCTTTGCACTTCTTGTGTGATGATTAGACAAGAATAGTAGAGAGCTGGCTTTCGCTGTGACAGTTCACTGGTCTTCTTGTTCCAGTAGTAGCTGTTTCTGACATTGAAATGGTAAGGGATGGAAGTGTGTGCATGGTCAAACTCTAACTTGCCCTTGATGGACTTCAGGGGCCAATGATGATGAGGACATGAATTCTTACTATCTGGAATTTGGCACTGGAATTTGTTTACAGCTAATTAAACTTTCCTGTTATTAAAACTCACATTTAGATTGGTGTTCCAAGAATTCTCCAAAGGCTGTTCCCATGCATATTGAAGAGCTCTTTCAACATCAAATGGTTCTCACTAAAGAAGGCTTTTTATCAATTGAATGAGAAGGGGAACATGATTCTAAGGGGGGGGGAAATAAAAATCCCACTGTAGGCTTTTTCTGAGGTAAACCATGGAGAGAGATTTAGGTTGGAAAATTGCTTTCACTTAAGCTTATTATGGGACAAAGACTGTAGGGTTCTTATCTAACCTGTGTATGTACCGAGGTCCTTAAAAAAGGTATTTTTTTCCCCCCAGCTCTGAAAAATTCTTGATGTCTTTTGGATTTCCAGTATATTTTAGTTGCTGCGCCCTTTCTGAAACAAGTGGTTACTGACCAGAAGTTTGTTTTCTTTTTTTTTTCTTATATTTTTTTCTTTTTAAGATTTTATTTATTTATTTGACAGATAGAGATCACAAGTAGGCAGAGAGGCAGGCAGAGAGAGAAGAGAGGAGAAGCAGGCTCCCTGCTGAGCAGAGAGACCGATGCGGGGCTCAATCCCAGGACCCTGGGATCATGACCTGAGCCCAAAGCAGAGGCTTTAACCCACTGAGCCACCCAGGAGCCCCAGAAGTTTGTTTTCTTTGGAATCAGTGAACAAAAAAATAAAAGCAAAGAGGCAGAATTCTCCACGGGCCATTTTCTGAATGCTGCAAGCCAGTGGTGGATCAGCCAGGAATAGTGTATCTCCTGAAAAGTCCAGAACAGGAAAAAAACAAAAATAAAATCCCCAGGAAAGAAAAATGTTTGCCCTGTGGAATATGCTGCCCAATTTCAGTAGGAGAGGAATAACAGCTGGCTTTTAGCTGAGGGGGAAAGCAGGTTGAGTTGGATCTCTGTTTGGGTGGGAAGGTCGCCGTCAGATACCAACATGGTGTATGATCCTTTGCAGACAAAACAATACATTTTAAATAAATAGTAATCAGTGTGAAGATTCCATATTTTAAGTTGACACATGTAAGCACAAACCTAACAAATCGTTCAGCTGGCCATGCTCCCTGTCGCAGGTGATGATGGAAACCGGCAGAATACAGACAAGGGGAAGGAGAGGGGGTGAGGAATGGGGGCGTAGGGGAGGGGAGAGAGGCACCGAAGAGATGGTGTTGCTGTTTGATCCCACTACGAGCTCTCCAGGCAGCTGTGGTAGGTGAAGAAGCTAATAGTCAAATATCAGGACTTTTTGGAATATAGAGGTTATTTTAAAACAGTTGACTCAGAGAGGATGGCTTTGATGTTGAGCTAGAGTGTCTGAGCCTGACTTGGAGCTTCAATAGTTGTTTTCTTTTAAAAGAAAATGATGCAGTTTATTTTTATCATCATGCTGAGTAGAAGTCCTGTTAACTGAGGTCTAAGTAAAATTGCTTGAAAAAGGAAAGTCATAAAAAAAAAGAAAAAGAAAAAAAGGAAAGCCATTTCCAGGCCGTCTTTCATTTTGCCCCACAGCTGACCCCCATTGATTTTGAGTTCAGTATCATTTTGTTATTAGACTCCAAAATCTGACCTCAAGGGACCCCTTAATGTGTGGGTTTTCTAGATACACCTTACCTCGAGTGGTTGGGTCAGTCTCTTCAGAGCCAAGTCTTTGTTCCTTGAGTTTCTAAATACCAGAAATCTGTATACCTCTTTAAGAAAGGTTGACTATATAATTTGGAAGTTCACTGAAAATGATCAGTTATACAGAATGGATTCCTAGGGACTCCCCTTTTATGTTCCCCCTGTTTGTGACTCATTCTATATTTTCTAATTTGTGTCATAAGGAATACGAGTATGTGTGGGACAGTAATAGATGTTCCATAAAACAGAGTTCTATAGACAAATCAGTTTGAGACTGTTTGAGACTACAGGACAGGTCAGAGCCTTGTCTTGTGAATATACATTGGACTCTTGAGGGAGATAGAGATGCGGTATTTTCCAATTTGATTTGTCCATGGAGCTTCCGAGGAACCCAGTTTGGAAAATTGTATTTTGGATAGGTGGATCTATTTTTCTTATGGTTTTTACAGAAAAATTACTATAATAGAACTTCCCATAACCTTAGGTTGTTTGTATTTGTAACATTGCCAATGTTTTGAACAGAAGGAAAGAATCTGCAAAAATGTTGGAGATTCTTTTTATTTCCAGATAGCTCCAAGGACAGGAAGGAAGTAGACTACTTTGCTAACACTTTGTGTAAATGTTATGCCTCATATTGCCACTATATAGGTTGGTTTATACTTTATCATTTCCAGACTAAGTTCTTAAATTCTAACTTTCCTCTTATTCTCAGTGGCAATGATAACAACTGCACTGTTAAAAGTTCAATCAAGATGTATTTTTTCATTAAAAAGATTTATTTTTCATTGCAGAAAATATGGAAAAAGCTTAAAAAACAAACAAACAAAAAAAGAAATAAAACTTACTTAGCCACTCTTGGCATTCTGCGTAAGTCAGAGCCTCTAATGATGGTTTTATTTCCATTTTTTTGATTACAGCTTCTACATAAAAAAATTGGGTGATTTCTCACAAACACACATATTTCTAGCTTCTTCTGCAGTCTGGAACATTGGCATCATGTGACCTGCATTCTGGCATGTCAGGGCTCAGGACTGAGAAGGCACTGCTCTGTTTAGGAAAGAAAACCCTGCTTGGTTTATCCACCTGTACCTGAGATATTTTGATTTGGAACCCCAGTTATAAGGCCTTCTCATCTTTTCCCTCTTGGATAATGTTTAATTTTAGAAAGGGAGTTATCCTTTTGTACTCAAGTATAAGCTTTTTCTTCTTAAAATTTCATTAACATTTTCCCATGTCATTAAATGTTATCATTGCTTTTGTCTGCATGATAGTCAATTACGTGGATAGGCCATACTTTGTTTTTTAAAAGATCTTATTTATTTATTTTAGAGAGAGAGAGAAAGATAGAGAGAAGACACAACTGAGGGGTGTGCAGAGGTGCAGGGAGGAGTGGAGGCAGAGGGAGAAGTAGACTCTCTGTTGAGCAGGGAGCTGGAGGTGGGGGCTCAATCCCAGGACCCCTGCAGAGGCTTAACCCACTGAGCTGCTCAGGCATCCCTGATATGATATAGGGGTATGATACACCATGCTTTATATAACCAATCCCCTAATCTACTGGGCTTTTATGTAATTCCTGGTTTGTTCTATTAAATAGAATCTCTGTTAGCAAAATCTGTGCGCATCTTCATGATTGTTTCTTTAGGATAAAGTCCTACACTTGGAATTGCTGAATCAAAAAATGTAAGTATTTTAAATACTCTTGAGACTCATAGCTAAATATGCTCAACTAGCCTTTCACTTCCTTGGCAATGAAGTAATCTCTGCAGAGCTCTAAGAGATTAATATGTGTTTCCAGGGGTGTGACTCTGGGCAGTGTTTCCCACACTTTAGCATAGACCCTTTTATCATGTACCTACTAATAGCTTATGACAAAGTAGTGTTCTGTGGAGGAGAGCCTGAGAGATTCAAATTGAGTTTGGTGGTTGCGAGGAAGTGCTAGAAGATGGAGGGCTTGGTAACACAAGCTGTTTCTCTCGCCGTTCTGTTCAGCTCTCAGCTAGGTTTCATGCTATTCCTTTGGATAGGAATCCCTAGTGTCTGGAGAGCATTGAAGGTGAAGTTGGAAAGGAAGTTAGAAGGTCGTCTGAGAGGAAGTTAGAAGGTCGTCTGAGAAGCTTCAGAAGGGGGTTGAGCTATGGCCTTGTGGAGAAGAGATGCAGGAGGATGAGCCTGAAGAAGAGAGGAAGGACTTAGGGCTTCCAGAGTGTCTCAGGTGGAAGACAACGTGACTCTGAGTGGTGAGGTCTTGAACTTGAGCTGCGGTGGTAGAGATGGAGATGGACCTTTTGGAGATCAGCAAATAAAAGTTTCTGTTTGCTCTGTGAATGTATGACTCTTGGTGTATTGTAGATATTCTGGCTGATTGGCCGTGCATTCTGCCATCCATCCCTTGCCTGTGACATGAGCATCTATTTTAGGCTTGGAATATCTCATTACAAACTATTTCTCATTACAAAATAATGAGGTAGACCAATGTGATTATTAAGTTTCCTTGTAGTGGCGCTTTAGGAAATGGAGTCATGGTTAAACATGGTTAAACTCTCTTCACTATTTCACAATTTACCTCTGGTAAATTTGGAGGTGGAGAGAGCCTTCAGAATGACTTTTCAAGGAGCTTGGTCATTGGCAGGGTGTGAATTTATGTCTGTGTAAAACTTTCTAGACATTTTATACCCAAATACATTTTATATAGAGTCAAACAATTTGAAATAAACATGTTTAGAGTTAAGAGGTTCTCCAAATTTTTTTTCAAAGTTAAAATAGCCTCATTTTAAAAATTGAGGCATAATTGACATATATTGTATTAGTTTTATACAACATAATGATTCAATGTATATATTGGAAAATAATCATTACAATAAATCCAGTTCAACCCTGTCCTTATACATGGCTGCAGAATGTTTTTTTCTGGTAGTGAGAACTTCTAAGATCTACTCTCTTAGCAACTCTCAAACATGTGATACAGTGTTAATAACTATAATTGCCACCCTGAACATTACATCCCTAGGACTTACTTATTTTGTAACTTAAAATTTGTAGCTTTTGACCTCCTTAACCTATTTTATCTACCCCCAACCCCTGCCTCCGGCAACCATCCATCTAAAACAGCTTTGTTTTCAATTAAAAATTTAGCCAGTATTGAAAAAAACACAAGTAAAAATACTTAAAAAATCAGCTTTAGTCTCAGCATGTAAGTTATTTTCAACATTTGCATATATTCTTTGGGGACTTCTGAGCTAATTTCTCATTAAACTTTGAAGAAGTCCCGGAGTCATCACTTTGGCAGTTATGCTCTGTGATCTCCTTATTTGTTGCAAATAGTTTCCTTTGTGTGACAACTGCTCCTTCCCGGAAAAAACAAAACAAAAACAACCTATTAATGAGTTATTTAATTTTTGCTTTCATTTGCATCATTTATACAATTAGAAATTTCTTTGCATTCCCACTCTTTTTTCTTGAGCTTTAAGGTTCTTTCTACAGCTGGAAGAAGATGAGTGGTAAGCTCTTGCTTTTGAATATTATATCCACGCTGCTGACTGGGGCCCTCTCTGCTTTTAACCAGGCTGGCTGCTAACCTAATCACTAAGAACAAATGCAATAACACCGTCTCTTTCTTCATGTTCTCATCTTATTTTTATTTTTTTAAAAGGACTCACTTAAAAAAAAGTTTTTATTTATTTATTTGACAGAGAGATAGAGAGCACAAGTAAGCAGAGCAGCAGGCAGAGGGAGAGAAAGAAGCAGGCTCTCTGCTAAGCAGGGAACCCAATGCTGGGCTTGATCCCAGGACCCTGGAATCATGACCTGAGCCGAAGGCAGCCACTTAACCAACTGAGCCACCCAGGCGCCCCTCACTTTTTTCTTTTTCTTTTCTTTTCTTTTCTTTTCTTTCTTTCTTTCTTTTTTTTTTTTTTTAAGATTTTACTTATTTATCTGACAGAGAGAGAGGTCACAAGTAAGCAGAGAGGAAGGCAGAGAGAGGGTGGGGAGCAGGCTTCCTGCTGAGCAGAGAACCCCATGTGGGACTCGATCCCAAGACCCTGAGATCATGACCTGAGATGAAGGCATAGGCTTAACCCTCTGAGTCATCCAGGTACCCCTTTCTTATTTTTTTTCAATGATTTTATTTATTTATTTGAGAGAGAGAGAGAGAGAGAGCATGCGGGGTGGAGGAGCAGAAGGAGAGGGACAAGGCAGTCTCCCCGCTGAGTGCAGAGCTGATCACGTGGGGCTTAGCCCAGGACCCTGAGATCTTGACTTGAGCCTCAATCAAGAATTGGCTGCTTGAAAGAACCAAGATGCCCTTCAACGGACGAATGGATAAGGAAGATGTAGTCCATATACACAATGGAGTATTATGCACCCATCAGAAAGGATGAATACCCAACTTTTGTAGCAACATGGACGGGACTGGAGGAGATTATGCTGAGTGAAATAAGTCAAGCAGAGAGAGTCAATTATCATATGGTATCACTTATTTGTGGAGCATAACAAATAGCATGGAGGACATGGGGAGATGGAAAGGAGAAGGGAGTTGAGGGAAATTGGAAGGGGAGGTGAACCATGAGAGACTGTGGACTCTGAAAAACAACCTGAGGGTTTTGAAGGGGTGGGGGGTGGGAGTTTGGGGGAGCCAGGTGATGGGTATTAAGGAGGGCACATATTGCATAGAGCACTGGGTGTGGTGCAAAAACAATGAATACTGTTACGCTGAAAAAAAAAATAAAAAAAAAATTAAAAAAAATTGGCTGCTTAACTGACTGAGCCACCCCAGTGTCCCATTTTAGTCTTATTTAAAGTAATTGAAGATGATTGCCATTTCTTCCTCTAGTTTATTCATTGATACCTATGTGCAAGAATTACATTTTGCAACTTTGAACCTGAAGATGTGAGTTGGTTTTTCTTGAGGGGAGGGGGGAGGAAGGAAAAGAGGAGAGTGGGGAAGGAAGGGGGTGGAGGGTTCCCTAGGAAATTAACCTTGAAATGGAGATTTGCAAATGTTAGGCCCGTGATCAAAGGAGCGAGACTGATACAAAGCGAAGGTCAAGCAAAGCTTTATTTCGCGCCAAGCATTGAGAATCAAACCGATCGTTCAGGGCTGCTTCTTCCAGAAGAGGGTGACCGCTCCCTGCCTCACAGGCCAACTTTTATAGAGCAAAGGCCATGTGGTTGAGCCTGGCCACACACTGGTGGCCAATGAGATTGCAACACACAGAGAAAGCTGCACAGTCATGCTAGGTCACACACGAGTGGCCAATTGAATTACAATTCACCCCATAGTAGCTATTTGAACTAGCCCAAGGGACTGGTCGACCATATTTTACTGGTTTCCTGGACTTGCTCTTAACTAAGTTTCCCTGGGCGTGGGGGGGGCAGGGTCAATTTAAGTTTTACTGCATAAACAACAAAATCACTGTTTAAGTGAGATGAAATCACTCTGGCTGAATAGGCCCTTACAGCAAACAGATCTGTTTATTGAGGAGTGAGCCTGGGGCCAGCCCCAGTGAAAGAGTAAAGAAAAAAGACTTGGGCAGAAGGAGAAGTTGAAATAGCCCTTGCAATGAAAGCCTAAGGGGAAGTAACCTGGGATCCAGGCATCTCCCTTTAGCAGTGGGTGGTTCCTGAAGCCTCAGCCCCCAGCAGCCAGAATGCCTGCCACCTGGACCAAAATGAGCCTTTTGGTCCAGAACGGGAGATCTGGTGGTGCGCCAGAGTACCCATTGTTATACACGAGTTTTTGCCTCCAAGAGACTATCAAGGAGCCAACACCAATGCAATCACATGAGGGTTTATCTAACAAGCTTAAGCTTGGGCTCAAGTATACCCGACAAAGGGCGCCTGGGTGGCTCAGTGGGTTAAGCCGCTGCCTTCGGCTCAGGTCATGATCTCAGGGTCCTGGGATCGAGTCCCGCATCGGGCTCTCTGCTCAGCAGGGAGCCTGCTTCCTCCTCCTCTCTCTCTCTGCCTGCGTCTCTGCCTACTTGTGATCTCTCTCTGTCAAATAAATAAATAAAATCTTTAAAAAAAAAAAAAAGTATACCCGACAAAGCGGAGTAGGGACTTGGACCCCAAGCTTAGTTAAGGCAGGGGTATTTATGGGTTCCTGTTACTAAAGCAGGGTGGGGCTTACTAAAGCAAAGAAGGGGAAAGTTCAACCCATGGGCATAGGGGTCTGAGATGGTTGCTGGAGCTAAGATGGCTATACTTACGCTAAAGCTAAACTTGAGGTGGGATGGCCTTAATTTCTCAGCCTCCACGTTTCCCCCTCTCAGAGGAACCTAAGGAAGGACCCAATCATGGGTCCAGGCTGGTCTTAGCAACAAGGTCTGGTGGTTGGTATTGCTGACTGAGTACCATGAGCTGAACTGTACTGACTCTGTCTTTGATAAAAGTAAGCAACATTAGTGGGGTAAGTGAGAACAGTGCAGTCTTAGCTTTAGGGGGTTGTCCTTGTCTGGCTGACTTTTCCATTCTGGGACGATGTCCTTGAGAACAGCGTGTGGGTTAGCTGGCCAGACGTGGGTGTAGTGGACCCAGGGAGTAATCCCATCGACCTTGAGAGCAGTGGGAGTGGTCAGGATCATGATGTAGGATTCCTTCCAGCATGGTTGGAGTGTCTGGTGTTGGTATCTCCGAAGGTACACCCAGTCACCCAGCTAATATCGATGGGGGTCTGGGGGTGGCCCAGTCTAGTAGAAGACCCTCAGCTTAGGCCACAACTGTTCATGGGTTCATTGCAACATTTGGAGGGAGAAAAGGAGTTGGTGATCATCAAACTCCGCAAGTAACTCAGGTTTTAAATTAGGAATAATAGGTGGAGAAATACTGAACATGATCTCGTAGGGGGTAAGTCCCATCTTATATGGGGAATTTTGTACCCTGCAGAGGGCAAAGGGGAGGAGAGTCACCCAATCCCTGCCAGTCTTTAGGGCTAATTTAGTTAAGGTCTCCTCTCTACCTGTCCTGAGCTTTGGGGCCTATATGCACAATGTAATTTCCAATCTGCCCCAAGTATCAGTGCCACTCCCTGTGTTATGAATCCTGGTCCGTTATCTGATCCAAGCTTAACAGGAAAACCATACCTCGGTAAGATGTCTCGGTAAGATGTTTCTTGGTTACGGTCTGTGTTGTTTCATGTTTGGTGGGAAATGCCTCTGTCCATCCTGAAAAAGTATCTACAAACACTAGCAAATACCTATATCCGTATTTTCCAGGTTTTACCTCTGTGAAGTCTACTTCCTAGTAGGCTCCTGAGCGGTCCCCCTCAGGAGTCGGGTGTCCGAGGTTAGATTCATGGGCAGTGGCATTAGTTAACTGACATGTGTGGCAGCTTGCCACAATCTGTTCAATCGTTGATCGGGAGTCTTTGATGGCAATCTTTGCATGTCACACCAAGTCTTCCATTTTCTTTGTTCCTATGCGGGTACTTTTATGCATTTTGGATAGGACTCGCCGTCCCAGTTCCTCTGGTAGGATTGTGCTGCAATCTTCAGCTCTCCACCAGCCATGTAAGCATTGTGTCCTAGGTAGACGCCTGATCCATTGTAAGTCTGAATCAGCGTAGTTGGGGTTGTCTGGCAAGCTCGGTGCTCCCGGATCAGGCAGTGTGGTCACTAAGACGTGGTCTACCAAGAGGGCTGCCTCTTTTGCCTTTAAGTCAGCCAGTCAGTTTCCCCTGGCCACTGGCGTGTCTGATTTTTGGTGTCCCGGACAATGGATAATGGCCAGTGCCTTAGGCAGCCAGAGGGCCCTTAGGAGCTAAAGGATTTCTACCTTGTTTTTAATAGTCTTTCCTTCTGCTGTTAAGAGCCCTCTTTCTCTATAAATGGCTCCGTGGATGTGGGCTGTGGCAAAGGCATACCTGCTATCCGTATAGATGTTTATCCGCTTGCCTGCTCCCATGGTTAGTGCCTTGGTCAGCGCAATCATTTCTGCATGTTGGGCAGGTGCCCTAGCCGCTAGCGGTTCCGCCCAGACGGTTTCTGTCTCTGTGGTCACAGCTGCTCCTGCACACCTGACTCCTTCCCGGATAAAGCTGCTGCCGTCTGTATACCAGGTGTCATCTGCGTTTGGCAGTGGTCAGTCCTGGAGATCGGCTCTGACTCCGTGCTCCTGAGCCAGGATTTCTTGACAATCATGTAGGGGGGATTCCCAGTGTCCCCGTGTTTAGGGCTGTTGGTGCCTGGAACAAAATTCTGGTAGGGTTTAAAAGCAAGCCCTGGTAATGGGTCAAGTGGGCATTGTTGATCCATCTGTCTGAGGGTTGTTTGAGTACCCTTGCAATGGCGTGTGGGGTTGTGATGTATAGTTCCTGCCCCATAGCCAGCTTATCTGCATCCTTGACCATGGTGGCCGCTGCAGCAATAATTTTCAAGCATGGAGGTCATCCAGCGGCCACAGCATCTAATTTCTTTGAGAGGTAGGCCACTGGTCTCTTCCAGGGGCCTATGTATTGAATTAGGACTCCCTTTGCCACCCCTTTCTTGTCATCCACATAAAGGTGGAAGGGCTTAGTCAGATCAGGCATCCCGAGTGCCGGGGCTCACAGTAAGGCTTGTTTAAGATCATTAAAGGCTTTGTTCATGGCCTCAGTCCATACCAAGTCCTGTTTTTGTTTCGTGGCCTTGTAAAGGGGCCTAGCCATTTCAGCAAAACCAGGGATCCACAATCAGCAGAATCCCGCTGACTCTAGGAATTCACGTACCTGGCAGTCGTTTCGAGGCCGTGGGATTCTCATAATGGTCTCCTTCCATGCATCCGTTAGCCATCTCTGTCTGTCTCTTAATTTGTACCCCAGGTAGCTCACCTCCGTTCTGCAGATCTGGGCCCATTTTAGCGGAAGTCTGGTATCCCAGAGTTGCTATCACTTGGAGCAGATCCTTGGTGCCTTGTAGGCATGTTTCCTGGTCTTCTACTGCCAATAGAATATCATATACATGTAATAGAGTCAGATTAGGGTGCTTGGCATAGAACTCACCTAAGTATTCGTGCAGTGCCTCGTCAAAGATGGTGGGTGAATTCTTGAATCCTTGCAGCAGTCGAGTCCAGGTGAGTTGACCATTGATGCTCTTCTCCAGGTCTGTCCATTCAAAAGTGAAGAGATCTTGGCCCTTTGGGGCCAAGGGCAAACTGAAAAAGGCATCTTTTAGGTCTAGCACTGTATACCAAGGTTTGTCTGCAGGCAAGGTGGAGAGGAGAGTGTAGGGGTTTGGGACTGTAGGGTGCATGTCCATCACCTGTTGGTTAACTTCCCTTAAGTCCTAGACTGGTCTATAATCATTAGAGTGTGGCTTTCACACCCGCTGCAGGGAAGTGTTCCATGCTGACTGACAAGGCTGTAGTATGCCTGAGTCTAGCAGCCATCGGATGTGTGGGGGTAATCCCCTTCTGAGCTGTCAGAGGCATGGGGTATTGGCATACCCTGACCGGATCTGCTTCTGGCTTTAGTTCAATGTATATAGTTAGCCGATGTTGGACCAGTCCCATTCCCCCAGTTTCTGTCCATGCTTGGGGAAACTCCTGCAACCAGTGGTCAATGTCGATCATTGGTGCTGGGGGTGTTTGATGAAGACGATATTCATCCTCAAGATTCAAGACAAGAGCCTCTTTATCCAGCACCTCTGCCCCTTTAGGGTGGAAACTAATTTGGGCTTCCATCTTGGTGAGTAGGTCTCGGCCTAACAAGGGGTATGGGCCTTCAGGAATGACCATGAAAGAGTGGGATACCTGGCCCACGTCAAGATCCACTGTTCTTCAGATAGTCCATGAATATTGTTTAGTGCCCATAGCCCCCTGCACCCATGAGGTCTTATTTGCCAACTTCCCTTGAGGTTGTAGTAAGACAGAGTGTTGTGCCCTGGTGTCTACTAGGAATTTAATTGGTTGCCCCTCCACTTTAAGGGTTACCCTGAGCTCAGGGAGGGGTGCCGAACCCAACCCTTCTAATCATCTAAATCTTCAACCTCCAAGATAGTAGTGGGGGCCTTTGGTTTTTTTGTTGGGGCACTCCTTTACCCAGTGGCCTTTTCCCCTGCATTAGGCACACTGGTTTTTATTAGGGCAATCCTTCACCCAGTGGCCTTTTTCCTTGCAAAAAGCACACTGGTCTATATTCAGTTTGGGCGTTCTTGGTGGGGGCCATCCTCCTTACCTGCTCCTGAAGCCAACTTCTTGAGACGTCTTTGTTTCTCATGTGGGTCATCCATGGTTGCGGCCAGTAGGATCTTAGCCAGGTTCTGGGTCTGATGGTCACTTATCTTAGCTTATTGCTCCTCCTGAGTCTCTCTGTTATTGTAGACTCTTTCTGCCACCACTATCAGATCCTGTAGGCTCTTCTCTCCCAGTCTTTCTATCCTCTGCAGTTTTCTTTTAATGTCTGGAGTGGCTTGATTAACAAAGGCCATAACAATGGCAGCTTTGGTTTATGGGGCCTCTGGATTCATAGGGGTGTATTGTCTGAACACCTCTATGATCCTTTCTAAAAATGCCCCTGGACTCTCATCTTTACCCTGTCTTACATCATATACCTTGGCCAGATTGGTAGGCTTGCATGCTACAGCCTTCAGACCTGCCATTAGAGTCTGGCAGTAGACCTGGAGCCTCTCCTTACCTTCTGCCGAGTTGTAGTCCCAGGCGGGGCAAGACAAGGGGAAAGCTGCATTTATGAGGTCAGGGTTCTGGGTTGGCTGTCTGTCGTTACCCAAGATGGACTTTCAGGCTTCCACCTGGATTTGCTCTCTTTCCTCAGTGGTAAAGAGAACCCACAAGAGCTGCTGACAGTCATCCCAGGTGGGCTGATGGGTGACAAGAACAGTATCCAAAAGATCGATAAGATCTTTTGGGTTATCTGAGAACTTTGTGTTTTGGGTTTTCCAGTTGTATAAATCACTGGTAGAAAATGGCTGTCCCCCTGTTTCATTGGGGGGTCCCATGGCATGGAGGGGAAGGACAGTGGAATCGGTTGGTCCCAGGTTTGGGGCTGGGGCTGCCTGATGGGTCCATCCACGTGTCCCTGCCACTGGACCATGCATGGGGGCCCCTCCACCTGGGGGGGGTGCACTCCCTTGGCAGCCCCTGATGCTTCTGCTGGTGGGGGGGTAAACGGGGGGGAAAGGGGGACCTGGAAGGGTGGTGGAAAAATCAGGTCCTCCGTGGAGGTGTCCTGAAGGACAGGGTAAAGCAGAGTCTTTGGTTCGAACTCCGTCTTTTTGTCGGACCTAGGAGCTGGGTTCCTCAGGGCTAAAGCCTTGGATGCGGGTCCTGCTTTGGGAGGAAGAAAAGGTTTAAGCTAGGAGGGATCATGTCTTGCCAGACCAGGATGTAAGGTATTTGGTCAGGGTGGCCATGTGGTTTTTCTCTGAAAATGATGGCCTTAACCTCTAAGATAATAGGTAGTTGAAAAGTTCCCTCCTGGGGCCATCCAATATTAAAGGATGGCCATTCAGACATGCAGAAAGTCCAAAACTTTCCCTTTCGTACATCAGTGCTCAGGTTATGAGCTCTTTCCCTGACATCCGAGAAGTGGTCAATCATCAGACACAGAGGAGTTGTCTGTGTCTGTCCCACCACATCCTCAGTCCACAACAAGACAAATACACTTACAACGATTAACAAGAACACACTCACAAAGACAAACAATCTGGTGTGGCCGTGAAGACAAAACTGGAAGGAAGTTAAGGGAGAATCTGGCTGTACCGGCAGCTGGCTCTCTTCACAGATGAGGACCTCGGCCTCTGGACGCAACAGCAGCCGAGCCTCCCAATACGGGCCCGACTGCACCAGCAGCCAAGCCTCCAGATGAGGACCTCATTCTCCGGGCCCAAGCACAACAGCAGCCCAGCCTCCAGGTATGGGCCCGACCGCAACAGCAGCTGAGCCTCCAGACAGGGACAGAGGGACGTCTCCCAAAACCCCCCGGTCAATGGCCCGCCATGCGTCCGCTTGAGCCAATGTCGACTCCAGATACTCAGACTGGAATTCCTACAGGTTCAAAAAAAAAAAAAAAAAAGAAAAAAAAATGCAGAGTGGAGCTCCCAAAGTGTGCATGCAAATGGATAAAAAAACGAGTGCATTCACCAGCCAGCACAGGACCCTTGGGGTCAAAGTCCTGGGGGTCTCTCAGATCTCAGTGGGACTTCCAAATATTATGTCCAAGTTTTCATGTCCGAGAGACCACCAAGGATCCAAGCACCAATGCAATCACACAAGGGTTTATTCAGTAAGCTTAAGCTTAGTTCCAAGTATACCCGACTAAGCAGAGTAGGGACTGGGACCCTGAGCTTAGTTAAGGCAGGAATATTTATGGGTTCCTGTTACTAAAGCAGGATGGGGATTTCTGGAATGAAAGCAGGGTGGGGGTCTCTGGAACTAGAGGTGGGGTGGGGCTTACTAGAGCAAAGTAGGGGAAAGTTCAGCCCTTGGGCACAGGGGTCTGAGATGGCTGCCGGAGCTAAGATGGCTGTACTTATGCTAAAGCTAAACCTGAGGTGGGATGGCCTTAATTTCTCGGCCTCCACACCCATCTTATTCCACATCCCATGCCACTTGCATCCTTTTGCTTCATATAATACATTTTCTCCTTCTGAGCTCAGTTCTTTTGAGATTCTCTGTAGTTTTTTTTGGGAAACTGACAAATGAAAGGCCAGTGACATAAGCTACAACCTCTCTTGCTGCCCTGGGTCTCGGTGTGGCTACTGGTACCATCATCTCTGTCTAGATTCCTCTTATGCTCAATGTTTTTGCTGGTGTAGATGGCTTACCTGGCGGGGTGATCCAGACCTTCATCCCTAGGGAGTCTGAGCCCCTGGTCACCAGCCCTTCTCAGGTCATGATGGCTGTATTTGTTCATTTACTGTCAAAAATGATTAAAAGAGGACCCAAACACCTTAGTGGACCACCTAGGTGCTAAACAAATTCTTCCCTGTCCCTGTTGTCCTCCAGCATGCACTCTGCGCATCTGGTCAAACAAAGGTTAATTACACCTGTTGGGATGACTGATTCCTTTCGTTGTCTGCTGGTTTTTTTTTTTTCCCCCCTCATTCAACATTATACTTTATTTATTTATTTATTTATTTATTTATTCATTTTATTTTATTTTTATTATTTTTATTTTTTTAAAAATTAAATTTATTTATTTTCAGCATAACAGTATTCATTATTTTTTCACCACACCCAGTGCTCCATGCAATCCGTGCACTCTATAATACCTGGTACCCCAACCTCCCACTCCACCCCCCCCGCCACTTCAAACCCCTCAGATTGTTTTTCAGAGTCCATAGTCTCTCATGATTCACCTCCCCTTCCAATTTCCCCCAACTCCCTTCTCCTCTCTAACTGCCCATGTCCTCCATGCTATTTGTTATGCTCCACAAATAAGTGAAACCATATGATAATTGACTCTCTCTGCTTGACTTATTTCACTCAGCAGGAGGAATCTAAAGAAACCGAGTGGCAGCTGTAGCTTACAGGTTAATGTAACTTTTGCTGTGTCCTCTGTTGGAAGTATTCTCCCTCAAATCTATGGAAGCCAGAGTTCCAGGCCTGGGAGGCACAAATTCACAAAGGGTTCCTGGAAGTTATGGTGAGAGGGTCACTCCTACTTCTTCCCTTTGAGTCTCATACTTTTCACTTTCTACCTGTTGGGGAAATAGCATCATATAATTGTGGTTGATTTGAGTGCTCCTTGAGGATGGCACCCCATGTTATCTCAAAACTGATACTTCAGCTGTGTTTTCAATGGCCAATTTCATTGTTCTGTAATGCTGGCAGCTTCTAAGACACAGTAGTATATGATATACTGTAAAGTAGGCTCTTTGAATCAATGAAATAGAGTGTGGGATCTCGTCATGTCAGTGACTCACTCTGTGTGTTCCTTATATATGCTACATATGCTCATACAGGGGTGCTGGTTAAGGTCCTACAAGTGGCAGTGGGAAGCCCATATTTAGAATAAGTATTAATTCCAGTCATGATGGTTCCCTGCCCCCTCTAGCCTGGATGGATCCAATGTCATAGACCACTCACTTTTTGCTCATCTGATAAAATTAACAGCTAGCACTGAATAGTGGACTAATGGGATGTTTTGAACATCATGCCTAGATGGGAAAGACTCTTTGAGTCTATCATGACCGAGAGTGGGAATTAGCTTAGCTCTGAGGCAAGATGATAAAGGTATACTATTGTCCACCCCACGTAAGTACAAAATGTTTCTGGTCCTTCTCAGTAGGGATGGAAAAATTTGCATTGGCTTGATTCCTGTATAAGGTACTTGAGGTCTTGTTGATCTGCTCTAATAGTGATACTGTGTCTGATGCAACAAGCTGCAACTAGGGCCAGAGTTGACTTTGGTTGAGTTTATAGTAGTCCACTACTGTATCCTCCATGATTCATTCAGTTCTTGTAAAGGCTGACTAATGAATACCAGGGCACATGATGAAAGTGATGACCCCTGCTTCCTTTAGGGTATACTAGATCTTCACAATTCCTTTCACACTATGATACTTATTTTCATTTTACTATCTTAACCAATTTGGGGAGTGTAGCTCAGAAGGTCTCACTTGACCTCTCACATTATGACAGCTCTTACCCCAGAGGCCCGTCCCCCTCCCCAAACAAAAACAATGTATCTGGGGGTTCTGTCAACCATTATGTTTATGTGTTGGGGGGGACCAGAGAAATGACCACTGGGTAGGTTCCTGGATCCAATGAATTCATTGTGAGGTGGACCTGGAATAAAATCCTTGATGATCTGACCCCTTTTTATTGCTGTTCTAACAGTGAGGCCATTATGAAATTTCTGGTCTCTAAGTGTCAATGTCAACTTTGAGCTTGTGTCCAGTAGTCTTCAAATGTCTTGGTATTTCTTTTTACCCAATGTATGGTTACCCAAGTAAATGATCATTGGTCTATTTGACAACAGACTGGGATAATTATTGCCATATTCATTCACAACAGTATTTTAGGGTCTTTCCTCCTGGGGACTTAGTCTCTCCTTCAGTCAGTGGGTTCTGGGATTGAAAAACAGGCTCATATCCAGAAATTGGACAAATGATCATAACTTTTGAATAGGGAAGTTTCTGTCATCCTCTGTTCTTGATTTAGAAAAAAATTCATAGTTGAGAAATACCCTCATTGTCTGTTATCTGCTTTGTGCCCGTGTTCTATCAGCCATCGTTCTCTGTTCATCTTAATAGTATATACACTCCTCTGAGTCTTTTGATCCCTTTCTTATCATCTACTATAGCAATTATAGCATTTCTGTGTCACTTAGTCTGAGCCATCAATTTTTCCAGCATCCAAGAGCTAGATCAGCAGCAGGCTTGTCCCATCTCCTGGGGCCCTTGCAAGGGTGTTAAATCCTATATCCCATTTACAGATTTATTTTTCATCCCCCAATCTCTCCCAGTCAAGTTCCCTCTGGATCTGGCCCCAAACATATGCTCCTGGCTCTTGCGGCTAAGTGTTGACTAGTTCCTGTAGCTTCTTCAGGATATAGTGATTTTCCTTCTAATAGGGCCAGTATTTTCTGGCTAGGTTGTATTTTGACTCGTTTTTAGTTACTGGTCTTAGTTACTGATGAGGAAGGGAGGTGCTACATGTAGATTATGGAGAGTGGGTTCATGCTGTCTTGCAAGGTAGAGGTCTCTGCATTGATTACAAGCAAGGGAGAAGTTCTAATCTCCAATACAGGGAAATGGGACACTTCTGTAGGGGGTGGTTTGGGTTTTAAGGTTTTAAAGTACATTAGCCTAGCTGTCTACATCCCAGTTTTTATGAATCTTCCCAGCCAGATCTCTAATCTTGACAACTAGACTTGACATGGTTGAGACTTCAACTTGACCTCTTCTCTCCTTATAATTAGGTCCTGAAACTAATTCTTAGATTTTTATATCTTTTGGCTCCAGGAGATGAAAATATTTTTATATGCTATTACCCAGGACCTTTGATTTTCATAATTCACATTGAATTAGTGATTGATCATCCTCAGCTTTTCACTGTCTTCCCCTGTTATATTAGTAGCATCCAGCAATAACCATCTGATTCAATTGCCCTTAAAATTACTGCTTCTCAAATTGAATGTTACACCTGTCAGTGCATTTCCTTCTGCCAGTATCCCATCCTCATTCACTACCAGTGAAGATTTTAACAATTGCACTCCTACTGAATGCCAGGGGCAGAGATGGAATCTTTATTGGCAGTCAGTCTGCAGGTGGACAAGCTTCAAAGTCCCATTTTTAGATTTTGCTTTCTCAGTTGCTTCTGGCACCAAGTGTCTTTGGTCAGGTTTCCTGGGAAACAGATTCTGAGAAAGAGATTTATATGCAGAAAGTTCACTGGGAAGTGGTCTTAGAAACCCTATCTGTGAGAGAAGAGAAGGAAGCAAGTCTGCGCAGAGAAAGACAAGATACAATGTCATCACAGCAAAGGGCTTGGCCAATCTCAGAGGGGACATCTGGAACAAATGGCCCTTTGGAGTAGTTACAAGTGGAGGCAAGGGAGCTAAGTCATTGCACCCCTGCTTCAAACAATCATTGGATGTGGGCCACTCAAGGAGAAGGTATAAGCTTGGAGGGGACCATTTCCCTGGGCCATGGGCAATGTCCAGGGATGAACTCAGGACTATGAGCTACCGGCAGCCATCACTCCTGGCAGCTGAGGGAATTCATAACTTGATGTTGACAAGGGAACAAGGCAGCATACCACAGCGTCCACCTCAGTGTGGTCTGGGATGGCTACTTGGATTTCTAATAGATAGCTTAGCTAAAGCACAGCCCTTTTTTTTTTTTTCTTTTTCTCTCTGAGCCTGTTTATCAGAGTCTCTTCTTTATAAATGCTTTTATAATGGATCTATGAGGTTCAGACCATAGGTTTTGGTTTATTTCTTTCCTGCCTTGACCCCCATCTGTATGCCAGAAAGTCGTCCCAGCAAAAGTTCCAAAAATATGTTTTGAGTCCATTCACCTCTCCACATCTTTACTGCTGCTATCCTAGTTAAGCTTCTATCATGTCTTCCCTGTTCTATTGCAAATAAACTGTCCATGTTGATATTCTTGCCTTCTGTAATTCATTTTCCACGTGGCAACCACAATCATTTCTTAAAGATGTAAATAAGATCATGTCACACTTTTACTTATATATTTCAGGACTTAACGCTGCATTTAGAAACAATCTAGGCTTTTTGCCATGGTTTTTAGGGCCCAGTGTTATTTGACCCGTTCCAATGACAGTCATTATTATAGCCTACCTAATTTTCCTTTCCTCCCGCTCTTACCAACAGAATTTTTTGATTTTTGGGGGGGTGTCAATATCCCCAGGTGATGAAACAAGACTAATCCAAGCCAATTATGACAAGTCCCTCCTTTCCCAGCCTACTTCACTGCTAGATGGATGGGTAAGTGGTGTTTATGAACTACTTCAGGCCAATAATAGTAAATTGAATTTTTTTAGAGAGGGTTTTTTTTTTTTTCTTTTTTCTTCCTCATTTCTTGTTAAAAGTTGATTGAGGGCACTCACCCTTTCCCATTCTTTCTGCCATGACTGTGGACCCAGTGTCTGGAACCACCACAGCCATCTTGTGATCATGAAGAAAAGACCTACAGAATCACAGGAGGTGTGAATTTTTAATTTATTGGTTCCTGAACCAGTCTCTTCTTGCTATCACTCAAACACTAAGCTTTTTCCCTCCTCTTGGCCAGGCCTATACGCTTGTTCTCCCCATGCATGCAATTCTTTTCTCCCACATTTTCACATTGCTGGCTCGTCCTCATCTGAGTCTCAGCTCACTACATCTGTGAGGTCTTCTCTGACTACCCAATCTTAAGTAGCACCATCCTTGCAACTCCTGCCCATGCACTCTATGATGGTATATCTATTTAAAAATAGCACTTAGAACGAGAAAATATCTTGTCGATGAATTGACTAAAATAATGTGTCTGTCTCTACTAGAAGGTAAGTGTCCTGAGAGTGGGGATGTTTTTTTAGCTCATTCAATGCTATTATATAGAGCTCTTAGACTAGGGCCTGGCATACAGTGGGCGTTAATGAATTGTTTGTTAAATAAATGTGTCCAAATGTGAGTTGTATTTGGCCATTCTCTTAACCTTACTGAGCTTCATGGTTTTTTTTTTTTCTTATTTTCAAATAGAGGTCATGAATAGTATCATTTAGATGCACCACACACTGCCATGAAAGTCAAATGAGATAATGTGTGTGGAGGTCCATGGAAACAGAAAGCACCAGACAGTGTGCACTGTGAAACTGATGAGTGATACCTACCCTTCCTCATTCCTGAGTGTCTGTGCCATAGGCATTGCAAATTTTCCTCTTTTATTAGGCTCTTGTATATGCAGAGGAAAGTTATGAGCTTGGGAAAGTAAAATCAAATGGCTTGATTGCAGTGTTTACTGCAGAGACACCTGGGAGCACTCTGGTTGCTGTGTTTGAGTATGGCATTACTTGGTCTGGGGACTACAGTGTGAATGAATTTGAATTTAGTGTACCAAGGGTAAAGTGAACAGACAGGCAGTTGCTGGCAGAATGGAATGATAAAGGTGTGATTATCTGAGGAAAGGAACTGGGGATTTAAAAATCAGACTAATCATGATAATAAAGTCAGAAATTGGGCTTTATCAAAAGATGGGAAAAAACCAGAAAAAGGCATTAGGGAAAGATGTCATTGACCTGGAAGAACTAGTATATAGAGGTATTTTTGGCAGCTGTTTACAGAGGTGAGGATAGGGGAAAATTAAGAAAATGAGAGAGATTATTTGTTGATACTTTAAAAGTGAAAGTAGACTGGGCAATATCTCTCTCACCATTGTTTGCAACGAAATACAAAAGCTTAATAAGGAGGACAAAAATTTAATTATTAGGCAGAGACGAGCTGATAGAAATTCTAAGGTGAAAGAAGGAAACAAAAGGAAAAAATGTTCTCTGATAATAGTCCTCACTTATTAGAGAGGTGACATGTTGCAGTGGAAGGAATCAGAACTGCATTTGAGTAACGATTAGCTAATTCACTACATTACATTGATTGGTTATCTTCTGCATCTAGACATTACTGCGTGCCAAAAGTACGACACGGTCACTACCATAGGGTAGTTGCCAGAGGAGGTGCTGGATAAGTCAGCAAACCATTGGGCTAGAGTACAATGATGCTGAAGTAAGGGAGGACAGGAAGCTTTGAAAACACATACAGTGTGTTGGGAGTACGTGCTGGAAGCGGTGTCTAGGCTGAGACAGCATAGGTGCCATGTTGGTTTGTGCCATAGGGCCTTTGTACCACCTGTTCCCCTGCCTGGAATGCTATCCCCTGACCTCTACGTAGTTGACTCCTTGATATTCAGTTAAAAGATCACTTCTTTAAAAAAAAAAAAAAAAAAAAAAAAAAAGATCACTTCTTCAGAGAAGTCTTCCTTGACCAGCTAATTTAAAGAAGTCTCACAGATAATTGCTATCCAATCACTCTTTTATTTCATTCAGAGCTTTTATTATTATATGGTATTTTCTGATATTTTTATTGTTTGTCTCCCTATTAGAATATTTGCTCCATGAGAGCCTGAACCTTGTCTGCCTTGTTCATCACTGTATTCTCAGTGCTTAGGATAGGGCCTCCTGCAGAGGAGGTGCTTAACAAATATTTGTTGAATAAATAATTAAGTGACAGTAACAACTGGAGGAGAGAAGGGGGGTGGGACAAAGAGAGAGGAAGAAATGCTCCAGTAGAGGACTCATAACTCTGGTTCTTGATTCCTAAGTAAGTCCCTACCAGGGTTTGTTGAAGAAATTGACTCATTTCTCCTCAGGGAGCCTCCTTTGTCTGTGGAAGGGGTTGGCTCTTCTGTACTGATGGACTTACATTTCAGTTTGATCCTATTCTGCTACATATTTCAGAAATTCCATTTTAACTCTTTGTCAGCAGACTTCCCTGTGTTCCAGCTCTGCTATAGGGGTTTTAGTTTTGGTTTTAGTTTTCAGATTTCCTTGGCCCCTTTAATGGAATTTAGGTAATGAGAGGTCCATCTGTGAACTCAAGTAACGATCTTGAATTTGGAAGTGTGAAGGGAACTTTTTTTCCATTTTTAAAATTTAAATTTAATTAATTAACATATAGTATATTATTGGTTTTAGAGGTAGAGGTCAGTGATTTATCAGTCTTATATAACATTCAATGTTCATTGTATCTCGTGCCCTTCTTAAACTCCATCACCCAGTAACGCATCCCCCCAACTTCCAACCCTTCAGCAACCCTCAGTTTGTTTCCTATGATTGAGAATCTTTTATGGTTGGTTTGTCTCCCTCTCTGGTTTTGTCTTGTTTTATTTTTTCCTCTCTTCCCCTGTGATCCTCTGTTTTGTTTCTTAAACAAACACATATCAATGAGATTATATGATAATTGTCTGTCTCTGATTGACTTATTTCACTTAGCATAATACTCTGTAGTTCCATCCATGACATTGCAAATGGCAAGATTTCATTCTTTTTGATGACTGAATACTATTCCATTGTGTATGTGTGTGTGTGTGTGTGTGTGTGTGTGTGTGTGTGTGTGTATACATCACATCTTTACCTATTCATCTGTTGATGGACATCTGAGCTCTTTCCATAGTTTGGCTATTGTGGACACGGCTGCTATAAACATTGGGATGCAGGTGCCCCTTCAGATCACTACATTTGTGTCTTTGGGGTAAATGCCCAGTAGTGCAATTGCTGGGTCAGAGGGTAGCCCTATTTTCAACTTTTTGAGAAACATCCACACTATTTTCCAGAGTAGTTGTACCAGCTTGCGTTCCCACCAACAGTGTAGGAGGGTTCCCATTTTTCCATATCCTTGCCAACATCTGTTGTTTCTTGACCTGTAAATTTTAGCTTTTCTGACTGAGCCATTGTGGTTTTGATTTATATTTCCCTGATGGTGAGTAGTGTTGAGCATTTTTTTCACGAGTCTGTTAGCCATTGTGTGTCTTCCTTAGAGAAATGTCTGTTCATGTCTTTTGCCCATTTCTTGATTGGATCAATTGTTCTTTGGGTGTTGAGTTTGATAAATTCTTTGTAGAGTTTGGACACTAGCCCTGAAGGGCAGTTTTACTCTTAAATTTGAACTCAGGTAATTTTTCCCCATGGACTTCCTGGTATGTGTTTGGAAAAGGAAACATACTTTAAACCCCCTTGAGAAATACAGAATTAGGAGGAAAAAAATTGCTTTAAAAGCAGTTAAAATTCATCTCACACATGTTGCATCTAGCATACCCAATCATTTGGGATTAAGCCCATTAATACTGCCTTCTATAATGGTGGGTAATCAAGTCAAAAACATGTGTTGCCACCACGGAGCTGGCCTGATGGGACTTGGTATTAAGCTCTCTTTCAGACCTCATGGTCCCTGAGGATTTCAAAATTCTAGGAACTGCAGTAAAATTAGGCAAGGGGAAAGCTGTTCATGAATGATCTCTTGGAGCACCTGCATGTTGGTAGACTCCCCAACTCTAGAATTGGATTTTCAGGTTCATGAAAGTAATTCTATTGCTTCTTTTTTGGGAGGTAGCCAAGCTTTCACAGTTCTGATTTAACCACCTGAATTTTCTGCCCAGGGTATTATTCCCTTCTGGAAAAAAGGTTTACTTAGGAGATCACATGCTTCATAGAGGAATAGAGCATAATGTAATTTCAATTTTAGAATAAATTTATATGGAAGAATGAATAAAAGTCCAAGAAAAGCGAGGTCTACTTTGAAAAGGAGGAAAATTGGAGAGGGATTCACCCAATTAGAAATGAAAACATATTGCAAAGCCAGAATAATAAAAACAGTAAGATTTTGGTGCACGAAGAGAGAAGTAGACCTAATGGAACAGGACAGAGAATTTCAAGAAGATCCAGATTTAGATGGAGGCTAGGTTTTTGATGAAGATGTCACTACAAATAAGAGGCAGAAAGAAGGTGTGAAGAGGTGTAAAGTTCTTTCTTCCTTTTTCCTTCGGTTCACTTTCTTTTTGAATTACTCTCCTTTGTTATTTTCATTCTGCCCTCTGCTGAAGTAAGAAGGGTGAGCTCCTGCTCTGGAAGAGGAGCCTCACCTGCTTTCCTACCTTAGGATGCCAGTGGAGAAGCAAAGGAGATAGAATTCAGATGACTGGGTTCTATTTCTGATTTAATCCAGAGTTACAGGAGACTAGAGAAGGACTTATGGGTAAAATCCTAATTGGAATAACCCAAATGTAACTGTGTCTCTTTGGGGGAGCCCATGCCTTGCTCCGTATCCTTTTTGAGGCATTTCAACAATAACAGAAACAATCCAAATCTAATACTCAGAAGATCAGGCAGTAAGGTGGGTTTACTGAGGGCTTTAGGGGGACAGGGAAGAGGATTTTCCTGGCCTTGAAATTCCTCATTAGCATCTATGTTCTCAGTTTTTGCCTTGTTTCACCTCTCTTCTGATTCCTACTCCATCTCTGGAATCTTTTTATCCCTGTAACTACTTTGGCTCCACCTTTTTGCGTGCACACTTTTCTCAGAAAATCCAAAGAAAGCTCCCTCTTTGGAGGGCAAAAGGGAATTACCCATAGCTAGTAATTTATTTTCCCTTTGCCTAGAATTTACTCTGTGGGTATTCCATCCTTTCTTTCTTTAGGAAAATTATAGGTGGCTATCCCAGATTAATGGCTAGCACTTTTGGGGGCTGGGGCACAGCTACAATTAATTTTGGTTATCAAGACTGGTGTGGGTCCCTTCCTAGATATTATAGTATTGCTCCTATCTTGGGCTTTTAATTTACCCTGCACACTCCTCAAGGACTATTTCTCACGTCAATGATCTTCACTAGTGGGTCTTCTGTTACTTTTTCAGAGAATGGGCTTATTCAAAACCCAGGTAGGAGAAAAGACTAGAGTTATGACTTTTTCTTCATTCATCAGCTTTTAGATATTCACTGTGTATTTGTTTGGTGGAGATGGCAGGTACTCTCCCTTTTGTGAGCTTAAGATAGAAACAAAGTTTCAGCAGAAGATAGAAAAAAACTTTATTTTGGAGGTACAGGAATTGGTAGGAGTATATTTTTGATTCCAAATCTTATTCTCTGGCAAAAACAATGCCCATGTCGCTTATGGACATCAAGTGGGTATTCTATACAGGAAGTCTCCATTCTAGTCCTGTCCTTTCTTATATGTCACTGACATGGGAGTCATTGTCAATATATTAGCGCTTGAAAATAATCTGTGGATGGAGAACTAGGTTTTGAGATGGGGAAGAAAGAGCAGTGGAAGGGAAGTGGCTGACTGTTCCCCAACCCAGGCTAGTTCCCAGGCAGGAATTTTCTAGTTAATATTAATTATCCTTCACCCCCATTGTTTTACCTGGTAATTTAGCCTGAAATCCTACCAGTCAGAACCCATCTGGGTAAATAAACACCTTAAAAACATGCAATATCTATGGAAGGCATAAGTAATGTTCTCACAGGTGGAATTAACCTCTTTTTGCTCTATAGTTCTGTATTAGTTAGTTCTACTGTGTAACAAAATACCCTGAATTTAGTGGTTTAAGAGCACCAGTCATTTTAATTGCTTATGATTGTATGTGCCAGCAATTTGGGCTGGTACCAGAAGGTTGGTTCTCCTGCTTGTCTGTCTTACGGTCACCTGGGTCTCTGTGGTTATCTGGGGGTTTCAGCTGGAATGGCTCATCTCTGCTGTATGTAGATGTACCGTCCAGCAGGCTAGTCTGAGCTTCCTGGCAGGGTAACACCTTCTAAGACAGCTAGAGCTGAATCTTCAAGGTCTCTTGACACAATGGCTCAGATAATCACACCATGTCATTTCTGTTGCATTCTTTTGTTCAGAGGAAGTCACAGGTCAGCCAACATCCAAGGAGTGGAATCATAGACTCCACCTCTTGATGAGAGGATCTATAAGGTCTCATTCCAAAGGAGGCATGCCTACAGGGAGGGGAAAAATCATTGTGGCCATCTTTGCAAAGAATCTACCACAGCTTCTATGGCATACAGACCTTGTCTCTTAAGTTTCCAGAAGCAGGAATTCTTGCTTAATCATTTGGCACTACAGGGACTTGGGCCTTTAGTCATTGATTGAATTGAATTAATTCACATGTAGGGGGAAGCCAAAAGCTGCATGTCTGGACATAAGGCCCAGTCAGGGCACTTGGAGGGTAGGTTCAGAGGCCAGAAGCCTAAACCTTACTGGGACATCTGCTGAGACAGGAGTGTCTGGATGTCCATGGAGAGCAGGGAGGATCAGTGGGGTTAAGGGTCAGGGCTGAAGCTAGGTACCAGGAAATGGGTAGGAGTGGAGTTCAGTGGTGAAGCCTGAGAAGGGGTGTCAGGGATAAGTTGATGGGGGTTTCACTCAGTAGTGGCATCTGGGAGTGCCTGTGGAGCTCAAGACTGTGGACCCCAGGGGTCTTCAGCTGTGGTTTGAAGAAGGGTGGGCAGATAAAAGCCTGGTTGCATTTACAATTCCCAGAATGGGGCAGGGTTCTGCTGACCTTTATAGCGGAAGTGAGGTCCTTGAAAGAGCCCTGAAGCTCTGCTACTCCCCTGCTTTGTAAATCCCTTCACTCTTCACCCACAGTTCTGGCTCAAACAGTTAAAACCCACCTCCTCTATAAAATCTCCCTGGACCTCACTTCTGTAGGCAGTGACTACACACTCCCTTCTCTCCCTCTCTCTTTTTTTTTTAAAGCATCCAGTGTCTATTCAACTGGTAACATGCTTCTCTTTCTACCATGTATTATTAATTTTCTTTCAGATATTTTTTCTAAATGTAAATAGCTAGTTTTTTGAGAATAGAGATTATATCTTATATTTTCCTCTGTCGTTTCCTTAGAGTAAAGGCTCGATAAGCATTGGTTGTTTGGTGAATAAATTAGTTTCTGTTGCACAATAACTCTTCAAAATTATTGGTCTAGTAACCCATATTTGTTATTAGCTCACAGTGCAGTGGATGGACACAAGGACTGAGCTCAGCCAGGCAGTTCTTTTGCAATCAGCTGTTGGAGGAGCTGGTGGCTGGGTGTTCTAAGTTAGCTCCACTCGTGTGTCTGTCGGTTGTCAGGTTTTCAGCTGGTCTGACTAGCTGTACTTCTCTGCCACATGGCTCCTAATCCTCTAGAAGGCTTTCGTGGGTTTATTCACATGCCAGACTCAGGATTCAAAGTGCAGCAAGCAAAAGGAAAGCTCCAGTGAGCAATGCTTTTTGTCTCTGTTGTGTCATGTTTGCTAATGTCTTATGTGCCCCGGTGAGTCACATGGCCAAGCCCAGGTTTGCAAAGTGGACAAGAAGAGACGGCCTTTTTGTTTTGTTTTTTTTTTTTTTTTTTTTAAAGATTTTTATTTATTTATTTGACAGACAGAGATCACAAGTAGGCAGAGAGGCAGGCAGAGAGAGAGGAGGAAGCAGGCTCCCTGCTGAGCAGAGAGCCCGATGCGGGGCTCGATCCCAGGACCCTGAGATCATGACCTGAGCAAAAGGCAGAGGCTTTAACCCACTGAGCCACCCAGGCACCCTGAAGAGATGGCCTCTTAATGGGAATACCCATACAGTCACATTGCAAAGCAACATACTGAACTGGATAGAATTCGTGGCCTCTATTATAATCAGCCCATAGCTTGCCTTTTGGCCATCAGTTATTCACATTTCTCTTAAATGGAAAATAATCCCAACTCAGGATCCTGGAAGGCTCATGGTAATTAAAGGCAACAGGCTTGAAGTCTAGGGTCTTGTGATCTATGTCAAGTCCCAATGAGGGTTCCTGTGTGGGGAGCTTCTTGGTTAAGGACCTATGAACTGAAAAGACAAGGTTATCTAGCCCCTTGTGAGACAGAGCCAGGAAAGCCACATTAAAATGTCAGTTCAAAAAGGCAAAAAACAGGAATCACAAACTTGCTAGTGCACAACAGTTCTGAAATCCAGCTAAACACATGTGCCATACATGATTCTCTTTGGGATCAGGGGATGGTCCATGATTAGGGCTGAGCTCTGCCCACCAAGAGTGGCTCCCTAGTCCACTAGGTAGTCTAGTCTATAAGGAATGACTGGCATTTGCAGGTGAGTAAATTTTCCACCCTGCTTTTTTCTTCTAGGAAGGTGGAGGCCCAGAGACTTCCCTTCATTTTTAAGTGTCCCAGTCTATTTTAGTCCAGCTGGCATTACTTTTATCAGATATAAATTATCTGTGAGTTTTTTTTTTTTTTTCAAGAATCTGATTTAGATCTATTGCATTCAATAGACATCTCACTTACATTCTGAGCTAGGCCTTTTTCTTCTAAGGGAGACTTGCCAGGCTGCAGTGGGACAATAACTTTAATGAAAGCACTTGGCATAGCTGAGAGAGCCCACTAGTCACTGCCTGCAGTCTTTCTGAGATATTAACGAGTGGGCTTGCAAGGTCTTCTTAGTTTGATCCTTGTCCTGAGGTTGTGTCTTACTTTGAGAATCTTTGAGGGGCTGGAAATGAGAAGCAAATGCATCATCCAATCCAGCAAGTTTTGGCTTCTTTCTGTAGCTCTGAATTCTGCTTGCAAATGGTGTAGCTCTTCCTTTAGTTCTGCTTTTTCTTATATCTTATCATAATCAGATAAAATGAGTCAGTTGGCACTTAAAAAAAAAAAACTTGTTTATTTTAGAAAGGTGGGGAAGGGTCACAGGGAGAGGAAGAAATCCCCAAGCAAACTCTGTGCTGAGCACTGAGTCTGACTTGGGGCTCAATCTCATGACCCTGAGACCATGGTCTGAGCTGAAACCAAGAGTCAGAGGCTCAACTGACAGAGCCACGCAGGTGCACTGGCGCCCCCCCCCCCCCCCTGCCCTGCCCATGAACACTTTTGACATTTTGCCTGGAAATCATCGTGCTAAGTTCTACACTTTCATTTGTTTATTTCCTATCTTTCAAGTTACCATACGTGATAGTTTTGCCAATTGTTTCTTTATGAAATAACATGGGGTGCTATTTTTCCAGCCTGTGATTCAGCAGGTTCTTCATTGCTTTGCTCTGCTAACAGTTTGCTTGCTATTTTTTAGAGTTGCCTGAACTTTTTTTTTTTTTTTTTTTTTTTTTTTTTTTGTGGTTGCTTTTCTAGGCTCTGCTTGCTACCTGGCTGAAAAGGCAATGCTACCTATTTTAGATTTCATTATTTTAGCACTCTAATTCTGGGATCATTTCTCTTTCAGTTGGCTTTTGTTTTGTAACAAATCACCCACAAATTTAGGGGTGTAAAACAAGATACATTGATCATTTCTCACAATCTGCGCATAAGTTGGGTGGTTCTGATTTGGGCTAGCCAGGCTAGGCTGGGAGCTCTAGGATGGCCTCACTCACATGTCTGACAGTTGCCTAGATGTCTGTGGGGTGCAGGGAACTGATTTGGCTAAGTGTCTTTCATCATCCACAGACTGGCCTGAGCTTCTTGTGTTGTGGTGGTTGCAGTTTCCTAAAAGTAGCCAAGAAAGGAAACTCATTTTGATTCTCTGCTTGTACCATGTTTACTATTATTCTGTTGATAAAAGCACGTCAAATGGCCAATCCACATCAGTGTGGAATGGGAATCCCCAGGGCATACGTAGGGAGGGCAGCTATTGCAGCCACGTTTGCAAATAAGCTATTGTATTTGGTATGGAGGGTATCTCTTTGAGGATTTTAATTTTTGTTCATAGGTGTTCCATTCCACAGAAGGAAGTTCCCAAGAAACAGCATATGGCGTTTTATATTTATATTTTCTAGTCAATGCGTGTATACAGTATTCATGAACAATAGAGAGAAATTTCTTATCTGCACAGGTGATGAGATAAACACCATGAGATTAAATATTTCTTTCCCCAAATTTCATAAAGATCTTACTGGTGAGGAATTGCACATATTTAAAAAGGTATTTGTTTTTAAAATTCAAGTATAGTTAACATAGTGTTACTAGTTTCAGGTGTACAGTATAGCAATTCAACAGTTGTAAACAGTAGTCTGCTCATCATGGTAAGTATACTCCTCATGACCTTCTTTCACCTGTCCTCTTATCTCCTGTTTTGTAACCATTGGTTGGTTCTCTATATTTAAATGTTTTTTTTTCTTTTTTGGGGGGGGGTCTGTTTTGTCTTTGTTCATTTGTTTTGTTTCTTGATTTCCACATGAGTGAAATCATATGGTATTTGTCTTTCTCTGACTGTCTTATTTGTTAGTATTATAGTCTCTAGCTCCATCCATATTGTTGCAAATTGCAAGATTTCATTCTCTTTTATGGCTGAGTAATATTCCATTTGTGTATATCTATCTATCTATCTATCTATCTATCTCACATCTTCTTTATTCTTTCCTTTATTAACGGACACTTAGGCTACTTCCATATCTTGGCTATGCTTCAATAATCATAGAGGTGCCTATATCTTTTTGAATTAGTGTTTTCATTTTCTTTTTTTCTTTCTTTTTTTTTTTTTTTTAGAGATTTTATTTATTTATTTGACAGACAGAGATTACAAGTAGGCAGAGAGGCATTCAGAGAGAGGAGGAAGCAGGCTCCCCGCCGAGCAGAGAGCCGGATGCGGGGCTCGATCCCAGGACCCTGGGATCATGACCTGAGCCGAAAGCAGAGGCTTTAACCCACTGAGCCACCCAGGCGCCCCAGTGTTTTCATTTTCTTTGGGTAAATATCCAGTAGTGGAATTACAGGATTTTATGGTAATTCTATTTTTAATTTCTTGAGGAACCTCTATACTGTTTTCCACAGTGGCCATACTAGCTCACATTCCCATCAACTGTGTACAGGATTCCTTTTTCTCCACATTCTCACCAACACTTGTTGCTTTTTGTGTTTTGATTTTGGCCATTTTGACAAGTATAAGGTGAAATCTCACTGTGGTTTTGATTTGCATTTCTCTGATGATTAATGATGTTGAGCATCTTTTCATTGTCTGTTGGCCATGTGTATGTCTTCTTTGGAAAAATGTCTATTCATGTCTTTTCATTTTTAATGGGATTTTTTTTTTTTTTTGGTGTGAGTTGTAGAAGTTCTTTATGTATAAGTTCTTTATATATTTTGGATATTAACCACTGTCGGAGGCAGGCCCCTGGCCAGGGCGGCCTCCGCCATTAAAAGATGGCGCCTGGCCAGCTGCCAAGAAAAGTTGCCTCATAAGACTGAGCAAAATGCCCTAATAGGAAGCATATAGCATTGGTTGCTGGCGCAGTCATCTTGCTTAGGCTCTCCCTGTGATTCACCCCCTTCTGTACCCTATGCGCTCATTGGTGTGTGAGGATATATAAGCATGTCGCTGGAAAAATAAAGAGAGAAAAGAGCACAAGACAACGAGGCTGATTGTCATCCTTGCGGGTCGAGGGCGATAACCACTTAACTGATATATCACTTGCAAATATCTTCTCCCATTTAGTGGGAGGCAACCCATTTAGTGGGTTGTCTTTTTGTTTTGTTGTTGGTTTCCTTCATTGGAATTGTACACAATTCTCTGAAAGCGCCAGTGATATTTAACATGAACATGAACCAGTTAACATGAACATTTTCTTTTCTTTTTTTTTTTTTGTTTAATATACCAAAATAATTTAAAATATGCTTTCACATCTACTTCTTTGTGGTATTAACAATTATAGCCCTGACTAGTTACAAAACCAAAAGAACTTGAGGTCTTCCAAGTTATATATTGACAGTGCCCCATTAAGAATCTGCAAAGAAGAAACTCCTAATGGTGGCATCTAAATGAAAAACAGAAAACCAACAGCTTAAGGTGGCTGAAGAGAAATGAAAACAATATGAAAGCAATTATGTAAAAAATATAGTCTGGTAAGGAGAAAGTAAATCAAAATTGTTACTTAAAAAAAAAGGGCAATGTGGTAGATAATTTTATGTGTCAAGTTGATTGGGCCAGAGGTACTCAGACATTGGTCATGCATGATTTTGGGTGTATCTGAGAAGAGTTTCTGGATGAGATTAACATTTGAATCAGTATCCATTTCAAGTTTATCTTTGTGTATGGTGTAAGAGAATGGTCGAGTTTCATTCTTCTACATATAGCTGTCCAGTTTTCCCAGCACCATTTATTGAAGAGACTGTCTTTTTTCCACTGTATATTTTCTCCTGCTTTGTTGAAGATTATTTGACCATAGAGTTGAGGGTCTCTACTCTGTTCCACTGGTCTATGTGTCTGTTTTTATGCCAGTACCATGCTGTCTTGGTGATCACAGCTTTGTAGTAAAGCTTGAAATCAGGTAACGTAATGCTGCCAGTTTTATTTTTGTTTTTCAACATTTCCTTAGCAATTCAGGGTCTCTTCTGATTCCATACAAATTTTAGGAATATTTGCTCTAGCTCTTTGAAAAAATACTGGTGGAATTTTGATCGGAATGACATTAAAAGTATAGATTGCTTTAGGCAGTATAGACATTTTAACAATGTTTATTCTTCTGATCCAAGAGCATGGAATGGTCTTCCATTTTTTTGTGTCTTCCTCAATTTCTTTCATGAGTGTTCTGTAGTTCCTCAAGTACAGATCCTTTACCTCTTCGGTTAGGTTTATTCCCAGGTATCTTATGGTTCTTGGTGCTATAGTAAATGAAATCGATTCTCTAATTTCCCTTTCTGTATTTTAATTGTTAGTGTATAAGAAAGCCACTGATTTCTGTACATTGACTTTGTATCCTGCCACGTTACTGAATTGCTGTATGAGTTCTAGTAGTTTGGGGGTGGAGTCTTTTGGGTTTTCCATATAAAGTATCATGTCATCTGCAAAGAGCGAGAGTTTGAATTCTTCATTGCCAATTTGGATACCTTTTATTTCTCTTTGTTGCCTGATTGCTGTTGCTGGGACTTCTAATACTATGTTGAACAAGAGTGTTGAGAGGGGGCATCTTTGTCGTGTTCCTCAATGGGAAGGCTGCAAGCTTTTTCCCATTGAGGATGATATTTGCTGTGGGTCTTTCATAGATAGATTTTATGAAGTTGAGGAATGTTCCCTCTATCCCTATACTTTGAAGCATTTTAATCAGGAACGGATGCTGGATTTTGTCAAATGCTTTTTCTGCATCAATTGAGAGGACCATTTGGTTCTTCTTTCCTCTTGTTGATTTGTTCTATCACATTGATTGATTTGCAAATGTTGAACCATCCTTGTAACCGAGGGATGAATCCCACCTGGTCATGGTGGATAATCTTTTTTTTTTAAAGATTTTATTTATTTATTTGACAGACAGAGATCACAAGTAGGCAGAGAGGCAGGCAGAGAGAGAGAGAGAGAGAGAGAGAGAGAGAGAGGGAAACAGGCTTCCTGTGGGGCAGGGAGCCCGATGTGGGGCTCGATCCCAGGACCCTGAGATCATGACCTGAGCCGAAGGCAGCAGCCCAAACCACTGAGCCACCCAGGCGCCCCTGGTGGATAATCTTTTTAATGTGCTGATGGATCCTGTTTGCTAGGATCTTTTTGAGAATCTCCATATTCATCAGTGATATTGGTCTGAAATTCTCCTTTTTGGTGGGGTCTTTGCCTGGTTTGGGGATCAGGGTAATGTTGGCTTCATACAAAGAGACAGGAAGTTTTCCTTCTGCTTCAATTTTTTGAAACAGCTTCAGAAGAATAGGAATCCTAGAGGAGAACATAGGCAGTAACCTCTTTGATATCAGCCATAGCAACTTCTTTCAAGATATGTCTCCAAAGGCAAAAGAAACAAAAGCGAAAATGAACTTTTGGGACTTCATCAAGATCAAAAGCTTCTGCACAGCAAAGGAAACAGTCAACAAAACAAAGAGGCAACCCACAGAATGGGAAAAGATATTTGCAAATGACAGTACAGAGAAAAGGTTGATATCCAAGATCTATAAAGAACTTCTCAAACTCAACACACACAAAACAGATAATTATATCAAAAAATGGGCAGAAGATATGAACAGACACTTCTCTAGTGAAGACATACAAATGGCTATCAGACACATGAAAAAATGTTCATCATCACTAGCCATCAGGGAGATTCAAATTAAAACCACATTGAAATGCTACCTTACACCAGTTAGAATGGCCAAAATTACCAAGACAGGAAACAATGTGTTTTGGAGAGGATGTGGAGAAAGGGGAACCCTCTTACACTGTTGGTGGGAATGCAACTTAGTGCAGCCACTTTGGAAAACAGTGTGGAGATTCCTCAAGAAATTAAAAATAGAACTTCCCTATGACCCTGCAATTGCACTTCTGTATTTACCCCAAAGATACAGATGTCGTGAAAAGAAGGGCCGTCTGTACCCCAATGTTTGTAGCAGCAATGGCCACAGTCGCCAAACTATGGAAAGAACCAAGATGCCCTTCAACGGACGAATGGATAAGGAAGATGTGGTCCATATACACTATGGAGTATTATGCCTCCATCAGAAAGGATGAATACCCAACTTTTGTAGCAACATGGACGGGACTGGAGGAGATTATGCTGAGTGAAATAAGTCAAGCAGAGAGAGTCAATTATCATATGTTTTCACTTATTTGTGGAGCATAACAAATAACATGGAGGACATGGGGAGATGGAGAGGAGAAGGGAGTTGAGGGAAATTGGAAGGGGAGGTGAGCCATGAGAGACTATGGACTCTGAAAAACAACCTGAGGGTTTTGGGAAGGGGCAGGGTGTGGGAGGTTGGGGGAGCCAGGTGGTGGGTATTAGGGAGGGCACATATTGCATGGAGCACTGGGTGTGGTGCAAAAATAATGAATACTGTTATGCTGAAAAGAAATAATTAAAAAATTTTTGAATCAGTAAAGGTAGTAAAGCTTAGTGCCCTCTTTAAGTGGGTGGGCCTCATCCAATCAAAGGCCTGAAGAGAACAGCAGGCAGTGGTAGAGCCCAGGGGATGACAGTGGGGAGGTGGTTGCAGGTCAAACATACATTATATTCAGGATTAGCTTCTGTTGTAAATGGGACTTGGCAAGATGGTAAAAACCCCTAAATATTTCAAACACAATATTAACTACTCTGGAGGCCAGGCTAACACTTGGGCTTGAAGAAATTAGTAGATAAGGCAAGAGTAGAATTAGGAGTTCTCTTTTAAAGGTGCTTTAGTGGTAGATATTAGCTCAAAAATAGTAGCTTAAATGTTTCAGTGTCACTAATGTTCAAATTAGAAAGTGCCTTGAAAAATAGGAAATAATTATAAAGCCCATTAGAGTTTTACGTGGTTGTGGGAAAAATAGTAGAAATAACCTTTCCAGATTTAATGAGGGAGTCCATTTAAAGGCAAGTTTTGATACAGTGAGCATGCATTTATGGCAGAGGGATATTTTGCTTAATTATCCTGTTCATGGAGAGTATTTGTGCCTCATATATAAGATGAATACATGCAGACTATATGGATTACTTCCTTTTATAAGATGTTCAAATAAAGAAACTTGGAGCACAAAGATAATGAGAATTTGAAAAGAATTTATAAAGCAGAATGGAGTTTGGAATTTTTATAATTAAAAATTATACAAGATATTCATAAATATTATAGAAGACTTGGAAATTAAGGGAAAAAAATCACCGACAGTCCCAAAACCTCAACCACAATCGCTGCTACTGTTTTGGTGTGTTTTCTTTCTTGAATTAAAATGTATTTTAAACATGGTTTTAGTTGTAGTCAATGAACATTTTTCAACTGGATCTTGTCATTCAACATTCTATTATAAAGATGTAACAAAAACTGTAATTTAAAAATGTTTAGCATCCTTTTTTCTTTTTTGCTTTAATGGGTACCTAACTTTTGTCCCTAACTTTCCCAGACCCACGGAAGTCTGAGTTGCTACAGAATAAATGGCAAGCTCCAAGCCAGAGGCCAGATGCTTGCTGGCTGCTTGCTCTGTATCTGTTTCACTGGTCTCCTTTGCTAACATAATCCTGATTTTATCCCAGCATTTTCATCCCCTACATGAGTGAGAGTAGCCCAATCTATGCTTACGAGTCAGTCATTGGTCTGGCCGATAAGATGTGAGGATGGAGATTTCCCCGCTCTTAAGAAGACACCAGAAGAGATGTTCTTTTACACCATATCCAGGCTTGTACCTGTGGATGGGAGAACCAAGTTATGAAAGGAACCTAAGATAATATTGATGAGCCACTAAATCAACTAAGTCTGAAACCTCTGGGCTTCTTTACTTTTTTGAGCACATTTGAGTTGGTTTTTTTCTATTCAAGGATGAGGGATGCTAACTGAAAGACCAAGGTCATATTTAGTTTTGACATTCAAAACAGGATCAATGAGGTCAGGAATGTTACGGGAATGTTACAAGTCAAACTTGAGAGATTTCATAAGTCTCCAGTTCCCCTCCCTCTCTCTGTCTTCCCCCTTCCCTCCCCCTTCTCCCAGCGTATTCACCACTGATTCTGGAAGATGTAACTCAACAGTGTTCTCCAGTTGTATGGTGGAGATTCCCTGCCAATCCTGAAGATGTACCTGGGAATTAGAGAAAGAAGGTATATCTTAGGAAGAGTAAAACAAAATCCCAACCTTTCTGGGCTCAGGGGATTGTGGGACAGTGGGAGGGCTGAGCAAGGGAGAAGAGGGGGCTGAAGGCTAAAGAGAGAGAGCAGGGGGAGAGAGAGAGAAAGGGAGGGTGAGAACAGAGCACTCAGATATGAATTTCCTGAACTTCTTTTTCTAGTCTGAACTCAGGGGTGAGTGTATTCTTCAGGGTAATTCTGAAGAGAAAGAAGGGGATTATTGCCTCATTTCTCGTTGACCGCAACTAGAGAGAAAAGTAATTCAAGATATTCCAGCCAAGGGAAGGGAGCTGAGATAGTTTTTTGGGGTGAGCATTTCCTGTGCAGCACAGATGCTACAACAGGAGTTAGTGGGCTTGCTCCAGCCCTACTCAAGGCAGAAGTGGGGATGGATGGGGGCCAGTGGTCTGGGTGGGGACCTGGCTGAGGCTCAGAGTTCATTAGGAGTGACCTCCAAAATGAGGCCAGGTTATCCAGGGAGCCTAACACACCTGAGCAAGAGACCAGACCATATGTTACAGCAGCTGTGGTTCTCATCTGTGAATGCAAATGGGGCCCTCTGTAGATCAGAGGATGCCAACCAGAAAATAGTTAAGATCCAGCCAAGGCTAGGGGCCCGATTCTCTCCCCCTCATTCTCTTATAAAGAGAAACATTCTCTTGTAAAGAGAAACAACTTGGGGCACCTGGGTGGCTCAGTGGGTTAAGTCGCTGCCTTCGGCTCAGGTCATGATCTCAGGGTACTGGGATGAGTCCCACATTGGGCTCTCTGCTCAGAGGGGAGCCTGCTTCCCTCTCTCTCTCTCTGCCTGCCTCTTTACCTACTTGTGATCTCTCTCTGTCAAATAAATAAATAAAAATCTTAAAAAAAAAAAAGAGAAACAGACTTGCCAGTGAATAAGCAATTTTACCCAAGCAAGTCTGAATAAAACCCAAAGGGAATTTTATTGCTATTATTAAATTATTAGGTTGGACAAAATATCAAATTGGGCAGAACTGAAAAAAGTTATCTTTTCCCCCCACTTAACCAATGAAGGGGCTCAGCAGGATGACCAGATTCATTACACACAATAAGGATGTTGCATTTTCTTTGTATTTCAAAACCAAACTATGAGTTAAATTATAAATTTTTTTGTGTTTCAGTATAGTCTTTATAATTACAGCTTATAACAGTGGACGATTGCTCATTGATAAACAGTTTATGATTTAGTTTAATGACTCCCAAGCATTGTACATTTACCTTAATATAAATAATACTGTGACAAACATCTCTGAGCATGGAGAAGTTTCTGCATTTTGGATTATATCTTGAATTAGATTTCTGCATTGAGTTTACTAAATTCCAACAAAATGATCATTTAATTTTAATGCCAAGTTATTCTTCAAAAAAGCATTTTTTTTCTTTTACGAGAATAAGAGAGAGTGCACACATGTGCATGTGCAAGTGGGGGTGAGGTGGGGCAGGGGCAGAGGGAGAGGAAAAGAGAATCCCAAGCATGCTCCTCACCCATAGCAGAACCCCATGAGGGGCTCAGTCGCATGACACTGCGATCATGACCTGAGCTGAAATCAGGAGTCAGATACTTAATGGATGGAGCCCCCCAGGCGCCCTCAAAAAAGCAATTCTGGAGGGGCGGAGTCCAGATGGCGGAGAAGTAGCTGGCTGAGACTACTTCAGCTGGCCGGAGATCAGCTAGATAGCTTATCTAAAGATTGTAAACACCTGAAAATCCATCGGCAGATCGAAGAGAAGAACAGCAATTCTGGAAACAGAAAAACAACCACTTTCTGAGAGGTAGAACTGGCGGAGAAGTGAATCCAAAGCGACGGGAAGATAGACCCTGGGGGGAGGGGCCGGCTCCCGGCAAGCGGCGGAGCAACGGCGCACAAAATCAGGACTTTTAAAAGTCTGTTCTGCTGAAGGACATTGCTCCAGAGGCTAAACCAGGGCGAAGCCCACGCGGGGTCAGCGTGGCCTCAGGTCCCGCGGGGTCACAGAAGGATCAGGGGTGTCTGAGTGTCGCAGAGCTTGCGGGTATTGGAACGGGAAAGCCGGCTACAGAGACAGAGCTGACAGTGAGCTCACAGCTCGGTGTTACCTTGAATCGGTCGCAGGCTCGGTGAGCTCGGAGCGCGGCCGGAGGTCAGGCAGAAGGGAGTAACTGGGCGCTGTTCTCTGAGGGCGCAATGAGGAGTGGGGCCCTGGGCTCTCGGCTCCTCCGGGCCGGAGACAAGGAGGCCGCCATTTGTATTCCCGTCCTCCGGAAATCTACAGAAAGCGCTCAGGGAACAAAAGCTCCTGAAAGCCAAGCCCAGCGGATTACTCACCCCGGCCCCTGTTAAGGGCAGTGCAATTCCGCCTGGGGCAAAGACACTTGAGAATCACTACAACAGGCCCCTCCCCCAGAAGATCAACAAGAAATCCAGCCAAGACCAAGTTCACCTACCAAGGAGTGCGGTTTCAATACCAAGGAGAGCAGCAGAATTCCAGAGGAGGAGAAAGCCAAGCACGGAACTCATGGCTTTTTCCCTGTGGTTTTTTTTAGTCTTGCAGTTAATTTGACTTTTTTCTTTTTCATTTTTGTTTTTTTTTTCTCACCTTCTGGTAATTTTTTTTTAACTTTTACCTTTTTCTTTTTTAACGTTTTTTAACTAGTTTATACAATATATATATATATTTTCTTTTTTATATTTTTCTTATTTGTTTTCTTTTTTAAAATTATTTTCTTTTTTTTTCTCTTTCTTCCTTTTTGAACCTCTTTTTATCCCCTTTCTACCCCCTCATGATTTGGGATCTCTTCAAATTTGGTTAAAGCATATTTTCCTGGGGTTGTTGCCACCCTTTTAGTATTTTACTTGCTCCTTCATATACTCTTATCCAGACAAAATGACAAGACGAAAAAATTCAACACAAAAAAAAGAACAAGAGGCAGTACCAAAGGCTAGGGACCTAATCAATACAGACACTGGTAATATGTCAGATCTAGAGTTCAGAATGACAATTCTCAAGGTTCTAGCCGGGCTCGAAAAAGGCATGGAAGATATTAGAGAAACCCCCTCGAGAGATATAAAAGCCCTTTCTGGAGAAATAAAAGAACTAAAATCTAACCAACTTGAAATCAAAAAAGCTATTAATGAGGTGCAATCAGAAATGGAGGCTCTCACTGCTAGGATAAATGAGGCAGAAGGAAGAATTAGTGATATAGAAGACCAAATGACAGAGAATAAAGAAGCTGAGCAAAAGAGGGACAAACAGCTACTGGACGACGAGGGGAGAATTCGAGAGATAAGTGACACCATAAGAAGAAACAACATTAGAATAATTGGGATTCCAGAAGAAGAAGAAAGAGAGAGGGGGGCAGAAGGTATACTGGAGAGAATTATTGGGGAGAATTTCCCCAATATGGCAAAGGGAACAAGCATCAAAATTCAGGTGTTTCAGAGAATGCCCCTCAAAATCAATAAGAATAGGCACACACCCTGTCACCTAATAGTAAAATTTATAAGTCTCAGTGACAAAGACAAAATCCGGGAAAAGAAGTCTGTAACATACAATGGTAAAAATATTAGATTGGCAGCTGACTTATCCACAGAGACCTGGCAGGCCAGAAAGAGCTGGCATGATATTTTCAGAGCACTAAACGAGAAAAACATGCAGCCAAGAATACTATATCCGGCTAGGCTATCATTGAAAATAGAAGGAGTGATTAAAAGCTTCCAGGACAAACAAAAACTGAAAGAATTTGCAAACACCAAACCAGCTCTACAGGAAATATGGAAAGGGGTCCTCTAAGCAAAGAGAGAGCCTACAAGTGGTAGATCAGAAAGGAACAGAGACCATATACAGTAACAGTCACCTTACAGGCAATACAATGGCATTAAATTCATATCTCTCAATAGTTACCCTGAATGTGAATGGGCTAAATGCCCCTGTCAAAAGACACAGGGTATCAGAATGGATAAAAAAACAAAACCCATCTATATGTTGCCTCCAAGAAACTCATTTTAAGCCTGAAGACACCTCCAGATTTAAAGTGAGGGGGTGGAAAAGAATTTACCACACTAATGGACATCAGAAGAAAGCAGGAGTGGCAATCCTTAGATCAATTAGATTTTAAGCCAAAGACTATAATAAGAGATGAGGAAGGACACTATATCATACTCAAAGGGTCTGTCCAACAAGAAGATCTAACAATTTTAAATATCTATGCCCCCAACGTGGGAGCAGCCAACTATATAAACCAATTAATAACAAAAATCAAAGAAACACATCAACAACAATACAAAAATAGTAGGGGACTTTAACACTCCCCTCACTGAAATGGACAGATCATCCAAGGAAAAGATCAGCAAGGAAATAAAGGCCTTAAACGACACCCTGGACCATATGGACATCACAGATATATTCAGAACATTTCATCCCAAAGCAACAGACTACACATTCTTCTCTAGTGCACATGGAACATTCTCCAGAATAGATCACATCCTCGGTCCTAAATCAGGACTCAACCGGTATCAAAAGATTGGGATCATTCCCTGCATATTTTCAGACCACAATGCTCTAAAGCTAGAACTCAACCACAAAAGGAACTTTGAAAAGAACCGAAATACATGAAGATTAAACAACATCCTTCTAAAGAATGAATGGGTCAACTGGGAAATTAAAGAAGAATTGAAAAAAATTATGGAAACAAATGATAATGAAAATACAACAGTTCAAAATCTGTGGGACACAACAAAGGCAGTCCTGAGAGGAAAATATATAGCAGTACAAGCCTTTCTCAAGAAACAAGAAAGGTCTCAGGTACACAACCTAACCCTACACCTAAAGGAGCTGGAGAAAGAACAAGAAAGAAACCCTAAGCCCAGCAGGAGAAGAGAAATCATAAAGATCAGAGCAGAAATCAATGAAATAGAAACCAAAAAAACAATAGAACAAATCAACGAAACTAGAAGCTGGTTCTTTGAAAGAATTAATAAAATTGATAAACCCCTGGCCCGACTTATCAAAAAGAAAACAGAAAGGACCCAAATAAATAAAATCATGAATGAAAGAGGAGAGATCACAACTAACACCAAAGAAATACAAACTATTATAAGAACATACTATGAGCAACTCTACGCCAACAAATTTGACAATCTGGAAGAAATGGATGCATTCCTAGAAACATATAAATTACCACAACTGAACCAGGAAGAAGTAGAAAGCCTGAACAGACCCATAACTTGTAAGGAGATTGAAAAAGTCATTAAAAATCTCCAAACAAACAAAAGCCCAGGGCCAGATGGCTTTCCGGGGGAATTCTACCAAACATTTAAAGAAGAACTAATTCCTATTCTCCTGAAACTGTTCCAAAAAATAGAAATGGAAGGAAAACTTCCAAACTCATTTTATGAGGCCAGCATCACCTTGATCCCAAAACCAGACAAGGATCCCATCAAAAGAGAGCTATAGACCAATATCCTTGATGAACACAGATGCGAAAATACTCAACAAAATACTAGCCAATAGGATTCAACAGTACATTAAAAGGATTATTCACCACGACCAAGTGGGATTTATTCCAGGGCTGCAAGGTTGGTTCAACATCCGCAAGTCAGTCAATGTGATACAACACATCAATAAAAGAAAGAACAAGAACCATATGATACTCTCAATAGATGCTGAAAAAGCATTTGACAAAGTACAGCATCCCTTCCTGATCAAAACTCTTCAAAGTGTAGGGATAGAGGGCACATACGTCAATATCATCAAAGCCATCTATGAAAAACCCACCGCAAATATCATTCTCAATGGAGAAAAACTGAAAGCTTTTCTGCTAAGGTCAGGAACACGGCAGGGATGTCCATTATCACCACTGCTATTCAACATAGTACTAGAGGTCCTAGCCTCAGCAACCAGACAGCAAAAGGAAATTAAAGGCATCCAAATTGGCAAAGAAGAAGTCAAATTATCACTCTTCGCAGATGATATGATACTATATGTGGAAAACCCAAAAGACTCCACTCCAAAACTGCTAGAACTTATACAGGAATTCAGTAATGTGCCAGGATATAAAATCAATGCACAGAAATCAGTTGCATTTCTCTACACCAACAGCAAGACAGAAGAAAGAGAAATTAAGGAGTCAATCCCATTTACAATTGCACCCAAAACCATAAGATACCTAGGAATAAACCTAACCAAAGAGGCACAGAATCTATACTCAGAAAACTATAAAGTACTCATGAAAGAAATTGAGGAAGACACAAAGAAATGGAAAAATGTTCCATGCTCCTGGATTGGAAGAATGTCTATGCTACCTAAAGCAATCTACACATTTAATGCAATTCCTATCAAACTACCATCCATCTTTTTCAAAGAAATGGAACAAATAATTCTAAAATTTATATGGAACCAGAAAAGACCTCGAATAGCCAAAGGGATATTGAAAAAGAAAGCCAACGTTGGTGGCATCACAATTCCGGACTTCAAGCTCTATTACAAAGCTGTCATCATCAAGACAGCATGGTACTGGCACAAAAACAGACACATAGATCAATGGACCAGAATAGAGAGCCCAGAAATAGATCCTCAACTCTACAGTCAACTAATCTTCGACAAAGCAGGAAAGAATGTCCAATGGAAAAAAGACAGCCTCTTCAATAAATGGTGCTGGGAAAATTGGACAGCCACATGCAGAAAAATGAAACTGCACCATTTCCTTACACCACACACACAAAAATAGACTCAAAATGGATGAAGGACCTGAATGTGAGAAAGGAATCCATCAAAATTCTTGAGGAGAACACAGGCAGCAACCTCTTCGACCTCAGCCGCAGCAACATCTTCCTAGGAACAACGCCAAAGGCAAGGGAAGCAAGGGCAAAAATGAACTATTGGGATTTCATCAAGATCAAAAGCTTTTGCACAGCAAAGGAAACAGTTAACAAAATCAAAAGACAACTGACAGAATGGGAGAAGATATTTGCAAACGACATATCAGATAAAGGACTAGAGTCCAGAATCTATAAAGAACTTAGCATACTCAACACCCAAAGAACAAATAATCCAATCAAGAAATGGGCAGAGGACGTGAACAGACATTTCTGCAAAGAAGACATCCAGATGGCCAACAGACACATGAAAAAGTGCTCCATATCACTCGGCATCAGGGAAATACAAATCAAAACCACAATGAGATATCACCTCACACCAGTTAGAATGGCTAAAATCAACAAGTCAGGAAATGACAGATGCTGGCGAGGATGCGGAGAAAGGGGAACCCTCCTACACTGTTGGTGGGAATGCAAGCTGGTGCAGCCACTCTGGAAAACAGCATGGAGGTTCCTCAAAATGTTGAAAATAGAACTGCCCTATGACCCAGCAATTGCACTATTGGGTATTTACCCTAAAGATACAAACGTAGTGATCCAAAGGGGCACATGCACCCGAATGTTTATAGCAGCAATGTCCACAATAGCCAAACTATGGAAAGAACCTAGATGTCCATCAACAGATGAATCGATCAAGAAGATGTGGTATATATACACAATGGAATACTATGCAGCCATCAAAAGAAATGAAATCTTGCCATTTGCGACAACATGGATGGAACTAGAGCGTATCATGCTTAGTGAAATAAGTCAAGCAGAGAAAGACAACTATCATATGATCTCCCTGATATGAGGAAGTGGTGATGCAACATGGGGGCTTAAGTGGGTAGGAGAAGAATCAATGAAACAAGATGGGATTGGGAGGGAGACAAACCATAAGTGACTCTTAATCTCACAAAACAAACTGAGGGTTGCTGGGGGGAGGGGGTTTGGGAGAAGGGGGTGAGATTATGGACATTGGGGAGGGTATGTGCTTTGGTGAGTGCTGTGAAGTGTGTAAACCTGGTGATTCACAGACCTGTACCCCTGGGGATAAAAATATATGTTTATTAAAAAAAAAAAAAAAAAAAAAGCAGTTCTGATTTTCAAGGCCTCTAGCACCAACATCAGCTACAACTTCACTTTGGCATTTAATATTATTAACTATTTTTTCCTACAACAGTAAGCAAAAAAAACATTTGTATTGTTTTAAATTTGTATTTCTTTGGTTATTAGGTCAATGGAGTAATTTTTTTAAAAAAATTAATTTTCAGCCATAATGATTATGTAGTGGTTATAATTTATTTCCTTATATACAGTATCAAAAACTTCTTACCTTTGGAAAGCCAAAATGAAAAAAAAAAGTGTCCACTACGAAGTAAGCAGTTTGGTAGATTCACACTCAGTACTCTGTGCTGGTTGGAGGACATTAAGAATGGCAAATGTATGAAGTTGTTCCGAAGCTCATAGCATAGCTGTTTTAGCAGCACTCACTAGGTGCTAAGCCCCAACCACAAGCTTTAGAACCTTTCTGCCTTCTGCTGTGCTCATAGCCTGCCACCGTATTCTCATGTACAAGTTTCTGACTACAACTTAGACCAAAGAAGTTTCATAAAACAAACAAACAGTATAGCCTCCTACTCTTGAAAATCATCCAACAGCCAATATTGTAAAGTTTCATGGCTTTGATCTCTTTTCCTTTGCCTGTTTGCCCTCCTTGAATGTGTCCCAGCAGGCGTGGGCTGCTTAATCTGACCTGCTTGGTGGGTGTGCGGCTTCCTGCTCCTCTCATCATGCCGCCCCACGCTGCGGGTGAGGTTGCTCTGCCATCTTCCAGAGTCTCCCCGCCCTGTTTTGGAAGTCAGCATCTGAGGAGACTGCAGAAGGGTCAGAAGGGTGACAGAGACCTCTCCCTAACCCCACCATCCTTCTCAGCTTTCCACAAATAGTGTAACCTGACCTGTCCCCACTTATCTTGGTGAGCCTTAGTTCACTCTCATTGGACATTTTGGAAGAAAGGAAAATTGCCATCAGTGCTCGCTATCTGAAGAGCCTGCCTCCAGTCTCTCCTGGACCAGACCTGCCTTGGGGAGGGGCATCCGTTTCCCAGGTAGTAGGTTCTGAAGGCTGAGATTAGAGGTCAAAGTTTCTGTCTAGTCAAGCTGAGCTATGTATATGAATATGAAAGTTCATCTGATTTTTTTTTAATTGAGGTATAACTGACAATAACATTATATTAGTTTTAGGTATACAATATAATGGTTTGACAGTTGTATGCACTGTGAAATAATCACCACAAGAAATCTAGTTACCATATGTAGTTAGAAATTTTTATCTTGTGATGAGAAATTGTAAGATCTACTCTCTTAGCAGTTTTCAAATTTGCCAGGCAATATTATTAATGATAATTTCCATGGTGTATATTATATCCCTATGATATATTTATTTTATGACTGAAAGTTTGTACTTTTTGACCCCTTCACCCATTTTGCCCCCCACCCCCCACCCCCGGACCATGCCTCACCTCTGGGCAACTATCAATCTGTTCTCTATATCTATGAGCTTGGTTTTTTTGTTGTTGTTTTGTTTTTGTAGGATTCCACATATAAACAAGATTATACGGTATTTTTCTCTGTCTGATGTATTTCATTTAACAAAGTACATCTGATTTTTTAAAAAAAATTATAATACAATCTTATAATATTAAGGAAGAAGTCAACAACAGAGGAAAAACAGCTTTTGTCCCACTGAACAAAGCTATTTTATTTTTTAAAATTTTATTTGTATATTTGAGAGAGAGCATGAGAGAGTGAGCACTTGAGGAGTGGGGTGGGGCAGAGGGAGAAGCAGGCTCCCTTCTGAGGAGGGAGCCCAACTCAGGGTTCAATCCCAGGATGCTGAGATCATCACCTTAGCCAAAGGCAGACACTTAACCAATTAAGCCACCCAGGTGCCCCAGAAAGCTATTTTAATTAGTGTATATTCCAAGTCTTTTTTTTGACCAACTTTTAGGAAGTTGAATTACAATATACACACAAACTTGCAGTTTGCATTTTCCCTTAGCTGTCTCTAGAAATAAGCTTCCAGACTGTTACATAGTGTCACATAGATGTTGACTTGAGGAAATAAGTATGGTGACTCCATGTGCCTTGCCAGTGATTGGCCTGGAGGTGCTCAGGTGACCCAGCTGTGGCCAACGTGGTGTGAGAGGGAGCTTCTGGTTGTTCTAGGGAAAATGAGATGCAGAGGAAGAACCAGCCTTTCTGCTGCACACTGTTGTGTTTGAAAGTGTTGTGACCAAGAGCCCAATTATAAAACTGGAGAAAAATGCACTGAGGATGGCAGATATTTATTAAGCACTGCTGTGTGCAAGATTTGTTGTTGTGAGTAAAATGAGCACCCCATAGTCCCTGCTTTCTAGAATGCTATGATCCCTGGGGAAGACAAAGAGTCCCCAATAATTATAATATAAAGCCATTATGATGCTTACTCTAGCACTGTAATTATTGACCCATGTATGTAAATAAAATCTCTAATGCTTTACCAGCTGGAAGTTTTGGTTTGAGCCCCTTTCCATGACCTGATCTAATTGCCACAATGAGGAGCTTGGACTATGTGGGTTCTAAAGCTCTTCTAATTATTAATAAAATTATATTTTATCTCTCTCCCAGACTGAGTAAAATAACCTGCCATTTGAACAATTGAACAAATGGCTCCCTAGGGGGTTTTTGTTGTTGTTGTTGTTTGTATTCTGGAGCGTGTCAAAAAATCATGTGAATGAAAACAATATGATAAGAGAAAAAAACTTAATGTGCATAGATATAGGGTAGGCAGGAGATAGGTGGAAGTGAATAGCAGGAAATGAGATATACTTTGCAAACTGGTAAAACAAAAACAAGCCAGTTTTAGTTTGGATTGTAAAAAGAAAATAGAAAAATTACAGGACAGAAAAATTATGTATCCAGGAATAGATATGAATGGGAGGGTGGCCTGACTGACAACGTTAGGCCCCTGAAACGCACAGACCTAATTGATCATTTTCTTCTTCGTGTTGTGTTTGTTCCCTGCCTTCCATTTAGCAGGTCACTGGCACTGATTGGGTGGTGAGTCAGAACAAATAAAAGGAAACCTCTTTTTACTCTGTGTTCTCAGCACATAGATTTATTGCCCTTGTATTTCAGTGACAATATAGAACCCAGACTGAAAATGACAACTTTACAAGCAAAGCAGGATCTGCAGTTGAATACATACTCCAGAATAATGAAATTTCCTCCTTGGAAACCAGCTGTTACCCTGGAGGTTAAGACAGAGAACTCTCCCTGGGCACCATGTTTGGCTGGCTAGATCCATACTTTAGATGTATAAATACGGCTTATATTGATGTTGACATGCCAGAATTTCAGATCTTTTGATGTTTTCCTTGTTGAAAGATGACCACAAGTTGCCCGACCTTGCTTGGAAAACATGGCATTCCTCTAATTACTTATTGGTAATTTATTAGAAGAAATTAAGCTAATCAGACTCTCGCTATAAAAGTAGACACGGAAGGAAGATAATTTAAGCTTACGTTGGAAGACAGTCTCCCATCTGTGGCACTTCTCATGTCAGATACTACTCTGCGCTAAACTGTATTTCTTCAGCAGAAAGTTTGGAAGTTGATGTCTGACTTTTGGAAGCTTTCCCTTCGAGGACGTTTTATGATGAGCCCTAACCACAACCCTGCTGTTGGTTTCTGGCAAATTGGAGGCTCTTTCCCTCTGCAGAGCTGTGGGAATGTTTAAGCCCTCCCAGGAAACATTTTATGGACTAGTTATATTGGGGTTTCTGCTACGATTGGGTTACGGGCAAGTCTGAGTGCTCATCTGGACTGGAAACATGAAGACAGACTGAATTTAAGTCATTGGAAGGGTTGTAAACGCCGTGTATTTTCAAACTGCCTTGAAAAAGTTATTCTTTTTTTCATTTAAAGAAAGAAAATGCAAAAACATGTGAATAAAACAAAAAAAGCCAAAAAAATGGCTACTCAGAAAAATAATGCTTCAAGGCCTCCCAAAAAAATAGCCCTCTAAATTGTGGCTGCTTTTTGTGACACAGTATTTCGTTTGGTCCTTGTGTTCACAAAAACCAAAACAATGCAAACCAAAACGTATTTTTCTCTGACTATAAAAACAATTCATGCCTGTATAAAATTTGTGTTATACAAGTACATACTGGAAGAAAGAAAAAGCTTCACGACAGATAATCATTATTATTATTCTCCTGTGTATTCCTTCACGACTTACTATTATGTGTTCCTTTAACACATTGTTTTTCAACATATATGCTTATTTACTTAGTTTCATCTTTTCAGCCTTTAACTTATTTCCATTTTACTCTTCTTTTTAATGGCTGAAACTATTTCATTGGAGATGGTCTGCAAATTTTTGTAACACCTAAAAATGTGTGTGTGTGTTTCTGTGTGTGTGTGTGTATATCAGGATGTGTGTGTGTGTGTGTGTGTTTTAGAATAAAACAGATGAGAGAATTTATAGAAATAATGAAGGTAAATTAATATTTCTTGAAAGAGTAGTCTACAAGCAATATTCATTTTCTTACTGCATTTTATGTTCCATTCTGTGTTCTTGCTGGCTTTGCCTGCCAAGTCAACAATGACTGTTGGCAAAGCCAATAAAAAGTTTTTGTCTTCTTACTTGCCCTCCACATAAGTTGCTTGCGCCTTCTTTCTTGTAATATTCTCCTCTATTGGCTTCTGTGACACCATCATCCTCTCCTGATTCTCTTCTTTCCTAACTAGGCTCTCTCTCTAGACAACCTTTACGGGAGTTTCTCAGGGCTGAATCCTGGACCCTCCTCATGTCTGTACTCTCTTTCTCCATTGATCTGACCCTTCCCATGATTTTAAGTACTATCTCCATACTGATGATTCTAAGTTTTTATCTGTCATTGGACATTTCTTCTGGGTTCAGGACTCCTATCTAACTGCCTTCTAAACATCTTCCATTGGGTGTTTCACGTGCATCTTAAACTTAGCATCACAACTGAGCTCTTGAGTTTCTTCTCCAAACTTGGCCCTATTCAGTCTTCTCCATCCTGGCAACTGGTTCGTCTATCCACCTAGTCACTAGAGAAGGAAGCTGGTGATCAGTTTTGACTCCTCCCTCCAAAAAAAAAAAAAAAAAAGTCTCAGATCCCTCCAGTTCTCTCTTCCTGTGTCAACTCCACCTTGGTGCCAGTCACCATCATCTCTCTCCTGGACTATTGCTATGACATTCTTTTTGTCCTTTATGTTCCACTTGGACTCTATTCTATTCTAACTGTAGCAGGCAGAGTTAAAGCATGAATCAAGTCATTGTGCTGCCAACAGTCCATCAGAAGCTTCCCAGTGCTATGAAGAATACAGCCAAGATCTTTAGCATGAGCTGGGGTATACAGGTGCTGGGGCATGTATTCTTTCACACTAGAATTGTGGTATTGGTGTCATAAATCTAGGTTATGAAAACATACTGCTCTAGCCTAAACTGTGATGTCAAGAGGTAACCTATTACCATGTCAGCTTTCTGTGCTCATGTATACATATATCTTTTAAGAAGTTTGCATTGGGGAGATGTGCATTTTCTATTCATCTTCAAGGGGAGATCTTGATCCTGGGCTTCACAATCATCATCACAATGGAAAAGCAAATGAACCAGGGCATAAAGAGCAGGTCATAATCATATGGAAAATGATGATATTTTACAATGTAGAACTTTGGTATACTATAAATACAATAATTATATATTCAAGTCTTATCAGTTGCTGACATGTCATCTAATAATGTCCAACAATTGGTTCCCAGCAGGTGCTCTCCAAAGGTAATAATGTTCTTGAAGGTTTCTTTACAGTATAATTTCTTAAATGGGTACAAATTGCATTGTGCAGATACGGAGAGTTCTTTTTACTCAGGTTTCAGAGGAAGACTCATTAGATTAGGATCTTTTCAGGAAAATTCTCTTGCTGACAAGGAAAACTGCTGACACAGCTGAGATGATATTAAAGTTCAAACCTTGAGAGTGAATGTGCGTGTGTGCATGGGAGAGGAGGGAGGAGAGAGATGTAGAGAGATAGAGAGAGATCCATTTGAAGCCAAAATTTTCATTCCCAAGTTTATAATGTTTCACTTTTGTTGATTTTGTGTCTGTGTCTCCAACCAGATTGAAAAAATCTTGAGGACAGGTTAATAGCAGGGGGTATTATTTTTTCTCCTTCCCTCTCTTCCTCATTCCCTGATCTATTTCACCCACTGTCCTCCTTGAGATCCATCTTCAGATCAGGAGAACTCAAAGGATGTGGATGGGGAACCCTTCTTGACCACATGTTGAAATGGTGGGATGCGGAAATGTGCAGATGGGATTCATTTTAATGAGGCACTGTTATGTAACAATCAAATACACAAGAAAGAATCATAAAGTTGATGTATGATTCCTATGGACATAGGACTTATTTTGTATGTTATTCCTATTCTGTAATGCTATTTGTGACACTAAAAAAATGCACTCTGTTGTAGTTCACACATTCTAGATAAATAATATATTATTCACCTTTATATAGGGGGAGATAGGACAGTATTTCACTCACCTTCAGAAGATGAAACAGATTGATAGTAGTGAGATTATTTTTGAGTGAGAAGAATTTCATATGTAAGGATCACAGCCATGAATCTCTTCAGTTGAAGACCATACGGTTGCCCAAATCCTCACGCCAACTTTCCTTTTGTCCTGGAATATGGACAAGAAGCTGTTACTATGATAGTGTGGAAACGGGAGAGAATTCTAACTTTTAGTGTCATTGACTTCTCACGCACTTAACATTTTCATAACAATTTCTCCAAAGTCCACAGAAAAAATGCTGAAATGTGAATACTCTGAATGAGTCATGTTGTACTCAAGGGAATGAAGTTATCTTATTTTTATGGGCTATTGAATCCAGCATTTGATTTATTTCCTGTCATCTGTTTCGTAGACTGTATGTTGGAGTGAGTGAATTTTCATAATGCCCCAGAGTTGGAAAGAACATTAGGGATCATCTCCAATACCAGAAGCCCCAGGATATGATTCCTGACAGGTGAACTTGAGTTGCATTTTGCACAGTTTCAGCAATGAATTGACTCACCACTTTGGCCTATCAGTTTTCAAAGAATTGTAGGTTCCCTTAGAAGGTTCTTTTAGAAAGTTAGAAGGTTAAAAAGTTCTTTTCCTTTTTTGCTCCTTCTCTTTCTCTGTCTCTTCCTCCTTCTGTTGTAAATGAAAATTTGACTTATACTTTCACCCTCTATTCCTCCAAAGCTGTATGGAATGATCCAGATATTTCTTTCACATATTAGCCCTTTTTGTGATTGACATCACTCTCTTGCTAGCCTCAGGGAGCCTGGCACCTGGGCTAATCACTCCAGTTTCATCATCTTGGACCTTCACTCTCTTGGGAGCCCCTCTCTGAATGAGCTTTGGTTTATAAGTGTCACTCTCAACTCTTGGAATTCAACAGCAAGGTAGTGCTGTAGACTGTGGGCTATGCCTTCCAAATCCTAAGCACTATCTTCTACTAACTAGTAACTGAGCTATTCAATGTTCTACTTCCACCGAATTTACATCTGCGTCTCTTACACCATATTATGCATTCATATTGTGATGACAACTGAAACCCATTGGTCTTTTTCTTAAAAATAACTCTATCCTGGGCGCCTGGGTGGCTCAGTGGGTTAAGCCGTTGCCTTCGGCTCAGGTCATGATCTCAGGGTCCTGGGATCGAGTCCCGCATCGGGCTCTCTGCTCAGCAGGGAGTCTGCTTCCTCCTCTCTCTCTCTCTGCCTGCCTCTCTGCCTACTTGTGATATCTCTCTGTCAAATAAATAAATAAAATCTTTAAAAAAAATTTCTAAAAAAAAATAACTCTATCCTTACAATAGATATAGACTAATGTTATTGCAGGGACTTAAAAAATCAATTATCATATGGTTTCACTTATTTGTGGAGCATAACAAATATCATGGGAGACAAGGGGTGTTGGAGAGGAGAAGGGAGTTGGGGTAAATTGGAAGGGGAGGTGAATCATGAGAGACTATGGACTCTGAAAAACAATCTGAGGGGTTTGAAGTGGCAGGGGTGTGGGAGGTTGTGGTACCAGGTGGTGGGTATTATAGAGGGCACGGACTGCATAGAGCTCTGGGTGCGGTGAAAAAATAATGAATACTGTTTTTCTGAAAATAAATAAATTGAAAAAAATATAGAAAATGAATCAGAAAAAAAATCACCTAAGTAAATCCTTCTTACTTTAAAAATGTATGCATTTAGGTACATGCACACGCACAAATTTGTATGTTTTCTAAAAGTGAATACTAGATGTATCACTTTATAATCTGCTTTTTCAACTTTTTTGTATCTTAAAAAATCTTAACATGCTGGTATATATGAAATTACTTGGTTATATTTAGTACCTTTATAGTATTCCATTGTGCAGATAGACCATGAAATTATTGAACAATTTCCCCACTGATGGTTATTTAAGTTGTTAATTTTTCCATAATAAACAATGCTGTGATGAATACTCTTACATATATATTTGCATATTTATTTGATAGATTCCTGGCCGGGGAATTGCAAAATCATATATGCACCTCTCCAGAAAATGTTGCCAATCTGTCATCCTCTAGCAGCACCCAGATCAGGCTCCTTCTGATTGATTCTGATGATAATGAGGGTGGCTGGGAGCCAAATGTACTATAGGAACTTGGAAATATGGAAATGGGGAGAATATGCTGGACAAATGCCTAGGTAAGTTTTTGTTGTTGTTGTTGTTGTTGTGTGTATGTGTCTGGCAGATTTCCAAGCACATGGAAAGAGGCAAACACCCACCTACGCAATTGCAACTGAGGGAAGGTTATGTACCAGAGTTTAGGGGAGGGTGGAGAAAGAGAACAGAATTGGTGATGCTGTGTGATAGAAATCACTTTGAGGGGATTCTTTTAGGTTCGGGCAAGAGTCCTGCGGGATCTAGTTCGTGCGTCCTTGGTCAGTTTTGCACTACAGGGAAAAAGAGCATTTCTGATGCTGACATCTCTGCTTGCTTCCTCGTGTTGTTCCCATGGCTTTGACCACAGCTACTGGAGATCCACTTGCTACTCCCTGCAAGGCCACTTACTGGCCTGCCTTGCTGGACTTCCTGCTGAAACCTGGTATCCTATTTTCACGTTTATCCTCCAGGAGTTCTGTAGGTGACCTTACTGTCTTCGTGTGAAGATTCACTCCCATGTCCTTTTTAAACTTAGATTTATGTCATTGGGAATAAGAACTATCTTTCTATTGTCATTTTCTAGAAATTAACATGGTGTCTATATCACAGATTTCCTGGGATTGTCCTAACGATTTGAGAAACAAACAGATGTGACTTACTAAATTTTTTTTTGTAAATATTTTTGTGTCAATTGATTAAAAAAAAAAGAAGAAGAAACACCCTTTATCAAGTTTTCTAGAAGGCAGTCGTTTGTCAGGCTAAGGAAAACACAATCAGAGCTTGTCCTTCTTTAGTCCGACAGCCTCAGTAACATCCCATCACTCTCAGGGCCAAGTGTACACTGCTCAGTGCACTTCAGTCCCACATCCCAGCAAAGCCTGCCTTGCTCCTTATGCCCAGTCAGCCCACACTCTCTTTATCTCAGATATGCACCTTGTCATTCTTCTCTCTGCACCTCTGCTCTTCCTTTGTCTGGAATCTCTGCTCCTCTTTCTCTACCTGTGAACAATTACTTGACCTTCAAGATTGGGTTCAAGCATCACCTCCTCCAGGAAGGCTTTCCTGGTTTTTCCCTCACTGCGTGAACAAATGGACCTAATGGACCAACCAGGGCATTTGGTGAGATGGAAATGAGCACACACTACTCTGGTTCACTTTGTCTATATGGTCTCTCACTCTCCACCATAATAATAAAACCATGGTCTGAAAAACCACCAGTAGGTAAAGTGAATATTAATTAGAAGAAGAGCCTTTCATGGTTTTTTTTTGTAAATACCCAGTAGTGGAGTTACTGGATCATAGGGTAATTATATTTTTAATTTTTTGAGGGCCCTCTCTACTGCTTTCCACAATGGCTGCACCAGTTGCATTCCCACCAACAGTGCACTGAATAATGTATATAATTGTTGAATCACTCTATTGTACACCTGTCACTAATAGAACACTGCATGTTAAGTTTACTGGAATTTAACAAAAAATAAAAAAATTAAAAATTAAAAAATTTTAAAAAGGCTCAAAATTCCTTTCAGTTGTTACTTGAGACTAGAGGCCTACCTTTGCATCACCAGAAGATTTCATTAAAAAGCTTTCCCAAAAGAAGGAGTTTTTTTTTTCCTGTTAACCTATGCAGCCATTTCAGAAGCAACTATAGTAATTTATTTCTGAAAGCAAACTTTTTTATTGGGCCCGCTAGGTATGGACAGAAATGAAAGAGGACCCTGGAGAAAGAAACTTGGTCCCTGAGTCAGAAGATGGGTTTAAAAATGCCCATTTAGGGCACCTGGTTGGCTCAGTTGGTTAAGCATCCGTCTTTGGCTCAGGTCACGATTCCAGGGTCCTGGGACCAAGCCCCAGGTTGGCCTTTCTACTCAGCGGGGAGCCTGCTTCCTCCTCTCTCTCTGCCTGTCTCTCCCCCTTCCCTGCCCCCATGTCAAATACATAAATAAATAAATCTTAAAAAAAAAGCCTATTTAAATGTTTACATCTGGGAACTGCGACATGCCTCTGAATTGTTCTAAGCTCTAATTTCCTTGTGCTGGTTATAAAATAAGGGTATTAACAACTATTGTTACAAAGACTAAAGAAGAGAATATATGTTAAGGTAAACCGGACAGGGACTGGCTCAGAGCAGGTGCTCAAAACCATAGTCTTTCTTCCTTTCTTTCTTTCTTTTTTTTTTTTTTTAAAGATACTTCTAATTTCAATGATATTGCTATTGTTGTGGCAATGTCCTCGTTTAACTTCCTCCTCCTTTGGGACTCATAGTGTTAGACCCCAGCCAACACTTGGCATTATCCAACTTTCTAAATTTTGGCAGCTTAACTATTGTAAAGCTACATTTCATTTTGTTTAAGTTTTCATTCCTTTGCTTATTCATGGATTTGAATGCCTTTTCACGTGGTTGCTAGTCATCTGAGGTTTCCTTTAATGTAGTTTGCATTTTGTAATCTTTTGCCCATTTCCCCCTTGAGATTGTTGGCTTCTTACTTTGGATTAAGGAGTTATTAATCCAGAACTGGTAAGGCTTTGTAAATATCTTCTCCCACTCTGCCAGTGCTCTGTTAATCTTGTTCAGAGTATCTGTTGTTGAAGTATCTGTTGATCAAGTTGAAAAGCTTGATTTTGAGGAAGCCTAATTAGTCAATATTTTGTCTGTTGGTTTGTACTTTTGTAGTTTGTTGAAGAAGTCCTTTCCCATCCTTAGATCATGAAGTTAGTCTTTATTTTCTTCTACTAGTGTTTTTAAAGCATTAAGAGAGAGAGAGAGAGAGAGCACAAGCGGGGGAAGGAGCAGAGGGAGCTGAGCAGGGAGCCCAACGTGGGGCTTGATCCCAGGACCCTGAGATCATGACCTGAGCTTACTGAGCCACCCAGATGCCTCCTCTACTAGCCTTTATAGTATTTAGGTAATTGTTATGGAATGAATATTTGTGTTCTCCTTTCCCCCATTCATAACTTGAAATCCTCACCCCCAATGTGATTATATTTGGAAGTGAGGCCTTTGGGAGGTAATTAGGCCATGAGGCTAGGAGTCCTGATTAATGGGGTGGGCGCCTTTATAAGAAGAGACCTGAGAGAGCTTGCTCTCTCTCTTCTTCACCCCTCGAGGATACAACAAAAAGATGGCCTTCTGCAAACCAGGAGGCAAGTCCTTACCAAACACTGGATCCACCACCATTTTGGTCTCGGACTTCCCAGCCTCCAGAAATGCGAGAAATACATATTTTTTGCTTAAGTCACCAAGTCTGTGGCATTTTTTTTTAAATTTTATTTACTTATTTGACAGAGAGTGAGAGAGAGCACAAGCAGGCGGAGCAGCAGGCAGAGGGAGAGGGAGAAGCAGGCACCCTGCCAAGCAAGGAGCCTGACATGGGGTTTGATCACAGGACCCTGAGATCATGACCTAAGCCAAAGGCAGTTGCCTAACGAACTGAGCAACCCAGGCACCCCTGTGGCATTCTGTTATAGCAGCTTGAACTAAGACAATAATCCATTGAAGGTAGACTTCATTTCGGGCTTTGTATATAGTACTGGGCTGGGATCCAGTTTTATTTTCCTCCTTATTATCTTTGTTTTTCTAGAACTTAATTGGTACTCAGCAGTGTTCAGTAAAATGTTGAATGAAGAAGCGGGGTTTTTCTCAGGAAAAAGAAGTGTGTGTTGTGAGGTATGTGTGTAGTACATGAGTTATGTGGACACACAAATACGTGTGTGTGTGTGTGTGTGTAAATCTTGTGAAGGATATTTCTGTTCTACTAAGGGAAAGCATGGTTAGAACCCATGGGCAGAATCCTTCCTCCCACACATCAAGTGCTGACCTGTGGTGTGTGTATGTGGGAGGGTGGAGAGAAATAGGAGAATAGATTTAAAAAAACACTGATCCATTGATTGCAACTTACTCAAAAATTTCTCTTTTCAATTTAGTATAATTTGAATCAGGGTGTGACAGAGTCGAGGGTGGTTTTAAAAATATCTAACAGCTGGTGTGGCATAGGCACTGACCGATCAGAATGAATGCTTTTAATATATCATACTGGGGTGTTCTGGCTGAATATTAACCATGGAAACAGTAGCTGGTAGATATTATTAAATGATAACATATATGAAAGTGCTTTGTGAGCTAAAGATTTACACAAATGCTAGGCAATGCTATTATTAACTCTACTGAGCCCCTTAGAAATGCAATTTAAAAATCCTTATTTTTCTATGTAATACAGATTCTGATTGCTACATGTCTGTGAACCAGTGGTATGAAGAAGTCAGTTAATTTAAAAAAAGTCCCTTTGACTTTCCTGAAAAATTCTCTGCCTCTCAGAGTGACCTGACATCAGGGTCAACCAGTGCCAAAGAATGTTATCTGTTTTTTGACCTTCTTGAAATTTTAGTTTTGGAAAGTTTGAGGACACCTCTGTGGTTTTCCAGGGTGATTTATGAATGTTTTTCCTGTTTGCAGCTAGATTTAGGGAAACCGATTCCAGTAGATGGAGCTCTTTCTCAATGTTTGTTCTCTTTTCACCAGGTGGAGACATGCTTTTTACCTTTCTTTTCTGCAGTGGCTTAGTCTTAACTTAGTACAGATACTTACAATAGCATCTGAAATCAGCATGAAATGTAGGTTATGTGTTTCTGTAAAATGAGCTTTGTCCTAAGATGTTTGCTGGAACAGCCATGGTTAATTTCTTTCTGAGGTCTGATCAAACACTATAGTTCCCCCACTTTGATTATCTTCATCAAAGACCTCAAATACCCACCTTTTTTTTTTGTGAAGCTGTGTCCAGTTCCAAGATCAAATACTATGTCTTTTGATCTGAATTTCTAGTCATGCATATCAATGACCTGGCTTTTGCATTGTATGATCTTCGTTGCTGCACATCTTCTGTATATTAACAATTTTGAATGTAGGCCTTAAAAGCTACAGATGTATTTAATCATAAATATGCAGATAACAAGAGAGTTCTTTCTGGTCTGGATAATCCATTTAGTGTCATGTTTACAGATCTCTCTATCAACTTGGATTTATGCATGGGAAACAGAATTAAAAAGAAGTGTCTAGAGATCGTCACTTTAGAGGCAATAGGCTGAGTTGGAAAATGGACATTTTTGAAATAATGAGTCAGTACCAGAGCTTAGCAGGATTTTAAGTTTTTGAAAAAGTTAGCAATGTATTTACTTTAGGAAATAGCATCTGATTCCTATATTATAGAGTATGGATAGCTTGGACTAATTCATTAGTAAACATTGAAGAAATTCTAAGCCTTCATATGGAAATCTGTAGGAAAGCTATGGCACTGTTCCTTCAGTGAGGTTTCAGGGGTTTTGTGCAAGAATAAAATAAAAATGTAGCTTGAGTGTTCAGCAGCTGTGCCCACCGGTGTGAAAGCAGAAAACACAAGACATCCTTTTTTCATTCTCGTCCTCTCCACCCCCCTGCCCCACGCCCTTTTTTTCCTGTTGTTTGCCTTATGGGCAATACTGAGAGCCCATCTAAAGTATGTGGTATTTTTCAGGGTTCTGAGGTTGGGCTCTCTGCTCAGCACAATTCTGCTTAGGTTTCTCTCTCCCTTTGCTCTGCCCCCACACCCCCAAATGAATAAATAAATTTAAAAAAAAAGAACTATTTAACTATATAACTATTTCACATTTGGAAGCCCCACAAAGTGAAAATTGGCAGTTTCACACTATTAGCTGTAATCCCTATGTAATTAGACTTTGTGTATCCCAAATGAACAGGTAGTTGTGTGTGGTGTTGCAAAAGAATAGCATTTGCCCTGAGGTAATACTATGGCTCAACTTCTACAGGCCATTAAAGCCTGGGATGATTTATGAGGCAGAGAGAGAGTCCTCATGCACATGATCTTTCAATGAGCCTCATGAGCGTAAGGCTCTGTGGCTCCAGAACCTGCTATCCAGATTTAATTTAAAATTAATATTCAAATCAAAGAAGTATGTGCCTCTGTCATGAGGCAAGAGACAGACTATAAGAGAGGAAGTGTTGTTTATTTGAATTTTGATTGAGGAAAGGTGACTCCAGTGGATTCAACTATATTCACACTTAGTCAATCTTGCAATTAAGTTCCCTTATTGGTTAGGTAGAAAAAATTAGTATGCCTTGGGAGCATTGGGAAGAACCTAAGGCAGACCTCCCCTCTGTTGGTGCCAGTTTCTAAAGCCTCATATTTTATTAAAAATAAAGGGGATTTTAGCATTTTGCTGCATAATATATCCTGGATTATTTTTAAAATAAAAATAGTGTTTAAGTTACCCACTTAGGACAGTTGATACTTCACGTGTTACATTAATTGTTGAGGTTCATGTTGTGACCTCAAGGGCTTTATGTTAGTGAAATAAATCAGACAGAGACAAATACTGTATGGTCTCACTTATATGTGGAATAAAGAAGAAGATCTGAGCTCATACAGACAGAGAATAGATTGCTGGTTGTCAGGGGCATGGTGGTGGGGGGGGTAGAAAAAATGGGTACAGGGGGTCAAAGGGTAAAATCTTCCAGTTAAAATAAAAGTCATGGGGATGTCATGTAGAGCCTGGTGACTATAGCTGATAACACTATATTCCAAATTTGAAAGTTGCTAAGAGAGTAGATCTCAGAAGTTCTTATCCCAAGAAAAAAATTTTTCATAACTATTACACTGTTGGTGGGAATGCAAATTGGTGCAGCCACTTTGGAGGTTCTTCAAAAAATAAAAAATAGAACTATCCTATGACCCAGCAATTGTACTACTGGGTATTTACCCCAAAGATACAGATGTAGTGGAAAGAAGGACCACATGCACCCCAATGTTCATAGCAGCAATGTCCACAATAGCCAAACTGTGGAAAGAGCTGAGATGCCCTTCAACAGATGAATGGGTAAAGAAGATATGGTCCACATATACACAAATAACTCACCCATCAGAAAGGATAAATACCCAAATTTTGTATCAACATGAATGGGACTGGAGGAGTTTATGCTGAGTGAAATCAGTCAAACAAAGAAAGTCGATTATCATATGGTTTCACTTACTTGTGAAACATAAGGAATAGCATGGTAATGGATGTTAACTAGACTTATTTGGTGATCATATCACAGTATATACAAATATTGAATCATTACATTGTATATCTGAAACTAGTATAAAGTTATATGTCAGTTCTACTTCTATTAAGAAAGTGGACAGGGCTGAGCAGAGAAGTAGAGCTAGGTGGCATTTTTTGCTCCTTTGCACTTGTCTTGCTGTATTCATTCACCTAATTGGCACGTAGCACTAGCCCCAAACATGACACAACATAGTCGCAAATACAGTTAGCTTTGCTTCAAGATCCTAGAGTAGTGGATTTGAGGATTGGTTTGTACTTGTTACCTTTCCTAGAGCCAAAATCAGAGGCACAATTAATAAATGTTTCCTGGTGACTGTTGAGACACAGATTATGCCTCACACTGAATATGTTTTATAAAAAAAAAAAAAGAGTGCTTTTTATGTATTCATTCTTCACTTATGAGCAAGTGACCAAGTTGTCTATGGGCTCATGTTCCCTAATAGTGGTAAAAATCCTCTGTCATTGAATGCAAGTCAAAGATGAGGATGCTCAGAGCAGGAAATGTTTAAAATGCATTACGTCCATTTCCACAATTAAATAATTAGTGGATATCAGAAGTCTCTAATAAAATAAACATTCCATCATTGTTTAAGGTCAATGAAAATAAAAAAAAAATCAATGGGACTTTTGAGTTCCACTGCATAATGTATCTTGGACTGTTTTAAAATAAAAAAGAGTGTTTAAGTTTCCACCTATGACAATCTATACTTCATGTGTACATGTTCATCTTGGGGCTTTGCACATTGCTTGGCACACCAGGCACACAAATAACAACCTGAGGGTATAACTCTGGGCCAGTCCCAGGCTGCAGCTTTTGGTCTAACCCTCTGGATGAGTATTCTTCATGGTTTCTAGGACCCGCTCAGCTCGCCTTCTTACCTACAGTTGTACTATATGAAAACAGTACTTCTGTGGTTCCTGAGCTTAGTTATGAATCCTCTAGTCTGGTCCTTCTCAAAACTTACTCATTGATTTGCTCTCACTGCTGCCTTTTATTATCTCTTTGTCTTCCTGGTTAGGTCCTTGCCTCTGTCTACCCTCTTGTGATTATGACGGCTTCCCAAGCTTAGTCTTTCCACTTCTTTCCCATACCATTCCTTGGCCCCCTAAGCAGTCCATCCCTACCCCCGCTCCTGGTAACAACTCTTCCAGATTGGCTAATGCCCCATAAACAGAGCCCAGGGTGGGTCCTGCTCTCTCAGCAAGGAAGTGGCCATAGAGGATAAGAATGTGCAATTGCATAATGCTTTATAGCCACAGTTTCTTTCAGTATGTCCTGGAGCATTGAACTAGACCAGATTTTCTATCATTTTTTCCAATTAGAATACTGTTCTCAACCAAACATTAGTCTGCAATAGTTTTAAATTACCATGCATGATTCACAGTGATTTAATATGCACAAAATTCCTGCCATCTTAATATAATCTGGAATAGGAAGTTGATTGGGAGTCATTTCATGAGTGGAGAAGAGCAATTTAAAATTGTTAGAACATTTCACATATCTTAACATTTAGTTTGGAATGGTTTGGTGCTTGCTTAATATAGAAGAATCTGAAGTTGCTGGGCAATGAAATTTCAATCAGGGGCTCTGTATCTGAGGGGAACTCTTCAATAGATAGTTAGTTTCCTCACCACTCTCTCCCTTTAGGAAATCTCTGGCCTTACCTTTCACCTTGTTTGGGTGTTTTTGCACGTTTCCAGCTAACATATAACTAGGCTTAGACATGCAAAAAACTCCGATGTGCTCTAGTCTCCCAATTTCATACCTTAATTCCCTCTGTATTTTCAGTTCTTCCAGAAACAGAAAAGGTCACAGCCTACAACAGTTGATGAAAACAAACTCCATTTCCCAAACTATAGAATAATTATTTATTTCTCTGAAAATGTGAGCCTTCTTTTGGTAGTATGTCAAGAACCAGTAGTATGAGATTGTTTACCTGATACCTGGGAATCCAAGTGTGGGCAAGTAGGGGAGATTGTCTTCAGGCTGCACATCACTAAACATGCGCTCAGTTTATTTTAAGTTTATCTCGTTGAGTTGAAGATTTCCACTTAGCTCTAAGCTGTGTGAAAGGTAGATTCCATAGACTTGAAAACTAAGGGGCTTACTTGTTTCTCAGTAGCCTTGGAGAAAAAAATCCTGACTGAAAAACAAAGTTAGCCTTGTTGGCGGCTTCTCTCTCTCGTGTGTTAAGATATACAGAAGTCCATGGTGGAGGTATTACTACCTTGGTGGAGTGGTAAAATAGCTATGGATACTTTCTGTATCCACTTCTGTCCCCTCTTCTTTTTCTTCCTCTCCAATTTAATGATCCCTTTCAAACTGTTCCCACTACGCCCAAGTAACATCTTTGTTCTCCAAATGACACATTTCCCATCTTCTCCGTCCTTTGAAATGTCATCTCAGTCTTTCTTTTAAACACAGGGTGGTCCTCCTTCATCTCTGTTGAAGTATTTGGTTCAACACTCACCTTCTGGGGATTTTGATTCCTGTTAATGGATTGATAGTAGTAATGGGTTCATTGATAGCCCATTCTAGCCCACATGCTTATTTCACTTTTTAAAGAGTATTAAAAAATTATTTTTATTTTATTTTTAAATTTTTTAACATATAATGTATTATTATTATTATTTTTTTGCCTCAGGGGTACAGGTCTGTGAATCATTAACCTTACACAATTCATAGCACTCACCATAGTACAGACCCTCCCAAATGTCCATAACCCAGCCACCCTATCACTCCCCACCCACCACCCAGCAACCCTCAGTTTGTTTCCTGAGATTAAGAGTCTCTTATGGTTTGTCTCTATCTCTGGTCCCATTTTCTTTCATTTTTTCCCTCCCTATCCCCCATGACCTCCCACACTGCCTCTCAAATTCATTATATCAGAGAGATTGTATGATAATTGTCTTTCTCTGATTGACTTATTTCGCTTGGCAAAATACCCCCTGCTTCCATCTATGTCATTGCAAATGGCAAGATTTTTTTGATGGCTCCATAGTATTCCATTTTATATATATACCACATCTTCTTTATCCATTCATCTGTTGATGGACCTCTAGGTTCTTTCTGTAGTTTGGCTATTGTGGACATTGCTTCCATAAACATCAGGTGCACCTGCCCCTTTGGATCACTACATTTGTATCTTTAGGGTAAATACCCAGTAGTGCAATTGCTGGGTCCTAGGGTAGCTCTATTTTCAACTTTTTAAGGAACCTCCATACTGTTTTCCATAGTGGCTGCACCAGCTTGCATTCCTACCAACAGTGTAGGAGGGTTCCTCTTACTCTGCATCTTCACCAACATCTGTCATTTCCTGACTTGTTAATTTTAGCCATTTTGATTGGTGTGAGGTGGTATCTCATTGTGGATTGTGGTTTTGATTTGTATTTCCCTGATGCCGAGTGATGTGGAGCGCTTTTTCATGTGTCTGTTGACAATTTGGATATTTTCTTTGCATAAATGTCTGTTCATGTCCTCTGCCCATTTCTTGATTGGATTATTTGTTCATTGGGTGTTGATTTGATAAGTTCTTTATAGATTTTTGATACTAGCCTTTTATAGGATATGTCATTTGCAAATATCTTCTCCCATTCTGTCAGTTGTCTTTTGGTTTTGTTGACTGTTTCCTTTGCTGTGCAAAAGCTTTTGATCTAGATGAAGTCCCAATAGTTCATTTTTGCCCTTGCTTCCCTTGCCTTTGGTGATGTTTCCAGGAAGAAGTTGCTGCAGCTGAGGTCAAAGACGTTGCTGCCTGTGTTCTCCTCAAGGATTTTGATGGATTCCCATCTCACACTGAGGTCTTTCAACCATTTTGAATCTATTTTTTTGTGTGTGTAGGGAAATGGTCTGGTTTCATTCTTCTGCATGTGGCTGTCCCATTTTCCCAACACCATTTGTTGAAGTGACTGTCTTTTTTCCATTGCACATTCTTTCCTGCTTTGTCAAAGACTAGTTGACCATAGAGTTGAGGGCCCATTTCTGGGCTCTCTATTCTGTTCCATTGATCTATGGGTCAAGCCAGTACCCTACTGTCTTGGTGATTGCAGCTTTGTAATAGAGTTTGAAGTCTGGAATTGTGATGTCACCAACTTTGGCTTTCTTTTTCAACATTCCTCTGGCTATTTGGGGTCCTTTCTGGTTCCATATAAATGTTAGGATTATTTGTTCCATTTCTTTGAAAAAGATTGGTGGCATTTTGATAGGGATTGCATTAAATGTGTAGATTGCTTTAGGTAGCATAAACATTTTCACAGTATTTGTGCTTCCAATCCATAAGCATGGAATGTTTTTCCATTTCTTTGTGTCTTCCTCAGTTTCTTTTGTGAGTACTCTATAGTTTTCTGAGTATAGATTCTTTGCTTCTTTGGTTAGGTTTATTCCTAGGTATCTTATGGTTTTGGTGCAACTGTAAATGGGATCGACTTCTTAATTTCTCTTTCTTCTGTCTTGCTGTTGGTGTATAGAAATGTGACTGATTTCTATGCATTGATTTTATATCCTGACACTTTACTGAATTCTAGAGGACCCCTTTTAATATTTCCTGTAGGGGCTGGTTTGGTGTTTGCAAATTCTTTTAGTTTTTGTTTATCCCGGAAGCTTTTTATATCTTCTTCTATTTTTAATGACAGCTTATCTGGATATAGTATTCTTGGGTGCATTTTTTTCTTGTCTAGTGGTCTGAATATATCATGCCAGTCCTGGCCTGCCAAGGTGTCTGTGGATAGGTCTGCTGCCAATCTAATATTTCTACCATTGTATGTTACAGATCTCTTGTCCTAAGTAGCTTTCAGGATTTTCTTTTTGTCACAAAGACTTGTAAGTTTTACTATTAGATGATGGGATGTGGACCTATTTTTATTGATTTTGAGGGAGGTTCTCTGTGCCTCCTGGATTTTGATACTTGTTCTCTTTGTCATATTAGGGAAATTCTCTGCTGTAATTTTCTTCAATATACTTTCTGCCCCTTCTTTCTTTTTCTTCTGGGATCCCAATTATTCTAATGTTCTTTTGTCTATGGTATCCCTTTTCTCTCAAATTCTCCCCTCGTGTTCTCGTACTTGTTGAACTCTACTTTTCTCAGCTTTTTTATTCTCCATCATTTGGTGTTCTATATCACTAATTCTCTCTTCTGCCTCATTTATCCTAGCAGTAAGAGCCTCCATTTTTGATGGCACCTCATTAATGGCTTTTCTGATTTCAACTTTGTTAGATTTTAGTTCTTTTATTTCTCCAGAAAGGAATTTCATTTCTCCAGAAAGGGATTCTCTAGTGTCTTCCATGCTTTTTTCAAGCCTGGCTAGCACCTTGATAATTGTCATTCTGAACTCTAGTTCTGACGTCTTACTGATGTCTGTATTGATTAGGTCCCTAATCAATACAAGATGCAGTATTGATACTGCATCTTGTTCTTTTTTTTTGAGATGAGGTTTTCTACCTTGTCATTTTTATCCAGATAAGAATAGATGAATTAGAGAATAAAATACTAAAAAGGTAGCAATGACCCCAGAAAAATACTATAGTAACCAAATCAGAAGAGACCTGAAACTGGAGGGGAAGGGGGGGGGAGAAGAAAGGAGGGAAAAAATATAATATAAAAGATAAAAATATATATACCATATATTAAATATTACATAATAGTATTATATGTTATGTATGTTATATATGTTATATATTTTATATATATTTATATATTAAATATATATTTATATATATTTATATATGTTATATAATACTATTATGTAATATTTAATATATAGTATATATATATTATAATATTACAAAAAATATATACAAAAAAAGGGTAAACGCAATGAAGGGTTGGAACATGACTGTAAAGATGAAAATTTAAAAAGATTCTAAAAAAGAAATTGATAAGAAGTTAGTTGAAAAAAGAAAAAGAAAGGAAAGAATGTGATCAGACTGGAGACTAGAACAAAGCCATGTGTTAGATTTAGGATATATTTTGAAAAGACTATATGTATGCAAAAAATGAGGTTAAGTACAATGAAGGGATAGAATATGACTATAACAATGAAAATTAAAAAATATTTTAAAAAGAGTATTGATAAGATAAAATAATTAAAAACTGTTACAATAGGAAAGAGGAAAAATTTAAAAAATAAAATAAGAAAAAAAAAACCAAAATTAAAAAAATTTAACTTTGAAAGACAAAAGGGTCATGGGGAAAAAAAGCCATGAATTCCATGTGCTGTATGCCCCTATTTCTGAAGTTTTGCAGTTCTCATTGATCAGTGAACTTGGTCTTGGCTGGGTGTTCTTGCTGATCTTCTGGGGGGGGGGTGGGCTGTTGTAGTGATTCTCAATTGTCTTTGCTGGAGGTAGAAATGCACTGCCCTTACCAGGGGCCCGTCTAAGCAGTCTGCTTTGTTTTGCTCTCAGGAACTTTTGTTCCCTGAATGCTTTCTGTAGAGCTTTGGAGGAGAATGAAAATGGCAGCCTCCCAGTCTCTGGCCCAGAGATACCAAAAACTTGGGGCCCTACTCCTCATTGCACCCTCAGAGAAAAGTAGTCAATTCCTCCCAACTCCCTGGTCTCTGGCCGCATTCTGAGCTCACCCTGCCTGTGACTGAGCATTTCTATTTTTGGCACACATCCCCATTTGGAGTCTCCATACCCAGCCAATTCCTGCAGTGTTCTGCGCTGCTCCTCCCGAAGGAGGAAGGAGGGGGTCTCCCTGGTTCTGCCACTTGTGGGGTCCCTGCCTGAAGAACAGTGGCCTGACTGTGTTGGGAATTATGGTTTAAGGTAAGCCTGAGCTGAGAGCCCACTTCTCGACTCCATCTCTGAAGCTAGCTTCCCTGTTCTGATGCCTGGGAGCTCTGTGGTGCTCAGGCACCCCCGATCTTTCTGTGACCCTGCGGGCCCTGAGACCACTGTCCCTGTGAGGGCAATGCCGCCCCCCCCCCATTTAGCCTCTGGAGTGACATCTTCCAGTGGAGCAGACTTCTAAAAGTTCCAATTTTATGCTCTGCTGCTCTACTGCTTGCTAGGAGCTGGCCCTGCCCCCCTGTTGTCTCCCTTTCCATATGTCAGCTGGATTGACTTCTCCACATGTCCTACCTTCTGGAAAGTGGTTGATTTTCTGTTTCTAGAATTGCTGTTTTTCTTCTCTTCAATCTCCTGTTTGTAGGTGTTCAGAGTGGTTTAGTAACTATCCAGCCGAACTCCTGAGACCGGATGATATTAGGTCTCCTACTGTCTCTGCCATCTTGCTCCTCATGCTAAAAATTCTTTTTAAAAGGTGTACCATAGGATGATTTAATATACCTATACATTATGAAATTATTAGCACAATCAAGGTAATTAATGCATTCATTACCTCACATTGTTATTTTTTATATAGTAAAAGTACTTAAGATAGTCTGTCTTAGCAAATTTCAAGTATGCAATACACTATTATTAACCATAGTCACCATGTTGTATATTAGATTCTTGGAACTTATTGATTTCATAACTGAAGGTTTGTACCTGTTGCCTAACATCTCTTTCCATGTGCACCCTCCCCCCTGCCCCACCCCCCAGCCCCTGGTAGCTATTGTTCTACTTTCAGGTTCAAGTTCAACTTATTTAGATTTCACATATCAGTGAGATCATGCAGTATTTGTCTTTTGGTGTTTATTTGGTCTTTTTTATTTCACTTAGCATGATGCCTTCCAGCTTCTTCCATGTTGATATAACCATTATGAGAAACAGTGTGGAGGTTCCTCAAAACATTCATATGACTCAGCAATCCTACTTATGGGTATGTATTCCAAAGGAAGTGAAATCAGTATCCCAAAGAGATATTGAGATATCTGTACTCCCAAGTTCATTGCAGCATTAGACACAATGGCCAAGATATGGAAGGAGTCTCAATGTCCATTGACAGATGAATGCATAATGAAAATGTGATACATATATATCTCATATATAATATATATCTGGAATATTATTCGGTCACGAAAAAGGAAATCCTGGTGTTTGCCACATGTTTATTTTTAACAGCCTTTGGAGATAAGGGGTTAATTTCTAGGAGTGAGTCTGACTCTGGCAGTGAACATTTCATCCTCAGAGTAGTTAGACAGAGATATATTTTTGTCAGTAGTCTTTTCCTGTGCCTTCCAAGGCCTTTGAGAATACTTTTATCTTTTACCGTTGACCTGAAATAAAGCCTGCAGGGACAACTGATGTTTCTCCTATGTTTAATGAAGGACAAATCTCCAAGTACATTTTACTTGTATGAAATGCATAATAGAGAAGGCATGCATTGTTTATTAACTTGGTTCAAAGGCAATTTAAGAAAGCTCAAGTCTGGTTAAATGATACAGAAATTATGTTTCTGGAGAAAAGATCTCAGTTCATTAATTTTTAAAATCTTTGCCCCCTCCCCCATCTTTTAAGCTGTAATGATTTTTGTTATTCTATTATTTATTTATTTTTCCAAAAAGCTGTTTTGAAGTCTCTGAATTTTCCTCTTGGGTACATTTCATTCCTATTTCAGTCTCTCAACACTATTATTCAAATGTTCAGCATTTAGAAGTGCTCAATGTCTTCCCTGGGATTATAACTTTTATTCCTGATTATCTGATAAATGCAAATCAAATATTTATCATGTGATTGTGATTAAAATATATAACCCCCCAAAGATCTTTATATTAAAGCAACCCTTCCTGAAAAATATTATGTTTTTTAACTGTTATTGGATAATAATGAAATATATTCTCTTTCTCCCTTTCTCCCTTTTTCTCTCTCTCTCTCTATATATGTATATACATATATATGTATATACATATATAACTTTTTTAGTGATTTTCCATTAAATTTAAGGAAGCTATTTATATACATCAAGGTTTTCTCATTTTAGTGTTAAAGAGATTTTTAAAGAATTTGAGGTGAATTAACCTGCCTGGGTCTCACTGTGAAATCTCACAGGGTTCTGTGTCCCTGATGATACTTCTCATTTTGAGCTATATGCAGAGACTACACTGATGGTCCTCGAAATGAACTCAGATGGACACAAGCAATGGCTGCACAGTTAAAGTGAAGTGAAATGTTTGTAATTATTCAAGTTAAAAGACATTCCATCAATGAGAAAGAATTTCAGGGATGTATCTGTTCAGATTAGTTATATCATGTTTATCTGGTATTCAAGAAGCTGCTCTGGGAGGATAGGGTGACCCAGCAGTTCAGCTGTTTTGAGGGTGTGATACCAGGGGCTGCCTTGGCTTTCTGTGGGAGAGGAAGCCTTCTGGGGGCTCTTGGAAGAAGCAGAGTTGAGTGCGTTCAAGTTCAGGTGAAGCTGTGGAGAAAACCAAGAATGAGAACAGATGTTGAAAGGAAGGGATTTAGGGGCAAGTGTGGTGCATGGTTGCTTGAACAAAGGGAAGAGAAGTGTGCTTGGAGTCAAGCAGGAAGTCAAGGCTCTGAGGCACAGGGAGGACCCCATTTCTGGGCACTGTGCTAGGCATTCCGCATCAAGCTTCCACTTAATCTACAGCATCTCTTTGAAGTCCATGTTATTGCCCCAGTTTACATGTGGGAATACCGGGATATGAGGAGAGGTTATAAGCTGCTCAAGGTCACCCAGGGAGGATATCTCAGAGCTCAAATTCTGGCCCAGGTTTTAAAGGTCCTGCTCTATAACCTGTGATTTTAAATCCATGATTCTGCTGATTCATAGTGCAAAGGTACCAGAGATGTTTCTTTTTAATTTGATCACTTCTCTGAAGGCTGTGTTTCTCCTTACCACATTATCCCTAGGAATATTCACACATAGTGACTAGGTCTCCTTATCTATAGGTTGTTCATGGAGGCTCTTTCCTGATTTCTTTTCATTAAAATGCAGGTTTTAGCCCTCCTGACCAGTGTTCTTCCTCATTTAGATTTGAGGGAGAGGAGTCACCAGGCTGGTGTGGCTTCTAGAGAGAGAGGACCCCAGCAATGACAGCCGCCATTTTCCCAGAGGTCCAGGGAAGTTGGAGTGAGAAGGTCCAGAATGTGCTATCCTGTGACCAGCTGTGACTTCTCCTGTAGCTGCTTCTTCCTGCTTGGGGTGGGAGCTATGGAAAGCCAGCTTGCACCTGCAGTCCTTGATGGGACCAGGCTCTGCTGGTTACTGGGAGTGAGTTCACTAGGACATGGGGTACAAGAAAGCCACCATACTTCAAGTGTGGATCGTGGATTAGCAGCACCAGTACTAGCACCACCCAGGAGTGGGTTTGAAATGCAGAGCTTCAAGCCCCACCCTGGACAAATGAATTCTTGGGATAAAATATAGCAAGGTCCCTAGGCAAAGTGTAAAAAAGCCCAGTGAAATCTAAGAAGTGCTGTGACAAAGGGGTCTGAGAGATAGGGTGGAGTGCTGATGTTGCCTGTTACCAGAGAAGATAGCAACTCTCTGAATTTTGAGAAACTCCCTACCTCTTTCTTCCTGGGCCGGGGGGTGGGGGGGGGGGGAATGGGCTCAACATGTAGGTCCTACCAGGGGTACTAGTTGTAGAAAAGGCGTTGATGGCTTAAAAACAAAGAGACAGATAAACAAGTATGTAAACAACAGTAACAACAAAATTCGTATCCTTGAATTGCAGTTATCAGGAAATCAGTGTTTGAGTCTTCAGGAAACTGAGTGGTAATATAGCAACTTTCTGGGCAGTAACTCTACAAAGGCGAACCCATTTAAACTTTACAATAACCCTGAGGTGGATACTTTTATAATGACTACTTCCATTTTACAGATAAGAAAATAAAAATGCTGAGAAGTAACTTACTCTTGTTACCTAACATGTGGTCATACTTGGAATCAAATTTAGGTCTTTTGTTCCTAAAGTCTGGTTCTTGGCCACTATTTCATACCGTCTCTTGGAGGAGAGTAGGGGCTGACAAGGACTTTTAGAATCCTTAAAGTCATATACACTAGTAACCTTGACTGCCAGTGCACAAAGTCTGTCTCGAATTTTCCTATATATTCCCTTCAAAAGGCTTAATTTCAGGAGACATTACTGTAACTTTAAATATTCTCAAAGTTTTTGAGAGACCAACTCATTTGAGGTTAAGGCAGCAGTAATGTAGTTGCTGCTTCAGACTCTTTGTGTTAGACCTGGAGGTCAGGTTCATGTTTCATCCAGTCAGATGTTTGCAGTGGTTGATGAAGACACCAATGACTTGGTCCAAGACTTGGAGGCTCCCAGGGGCAGAGAGGTGCCCTTCCCCTCCCCCCTCCTTCCAGAACTCAGACACAGCTTCCCCATCTTGACCCCCAGAGACATAGCCTGCTGTGCTGAGGCTCTTCCAAACACCGTGGGTAAGGGTCTCTGAGTGTGTTGGCATGAGTGATTGCCACATGGGCCAAACTGGCTTGCAGCTGCTGGCCTGTGTGGCTGTGAGTCTAACATGAAAAGTAAAGGTAAGAGGAATGAGGCCCTGCAGTGAGGGTGTCTCTCCCGTCACCATGGTTTAATTAATGGTAGCTAGAGGAGGACTTTCTTCAAAAACATGCCATGAGTGTCTAAGGGATTTTTGAAGTAGGCAGTTCATTTGCAGCACAAGGAAGAATGATTTCATTCCATTGAGCAAATAGGCAGGGAGATAAAGAGCATTGGTGACTTTTAATTTCACTTTTAGAAGATTATGGAAAGCAGTATGGTAATGATTCCTGAGAAGCAGCAGGAACCAGCAGACTCATTGTTAATGTCAGAGACTTTTGCTTATATTTAAACCTTATTATTCGTCTCTGTTCTTCCACTGATGGTTGTGCAGTTTTGATCCATTGCCTCCAGTTCCTCCATGAGGATGATGGAATGATTTCATTCCTTGGGAATCTAGTGATTCATGGAGGTTCATCTAGGGAAGAAACTAGAGAGTGTTCCTTCATCAGCATCTTCTGAGCCCTTGCCAGGATTGTGGAATGTGGCCTTTGGTCTTGAGGCACTCCCAGCTCAGGCTTGCTGGGCTATGTGAAGAAAGACAGCAAACTTTTCTCTCTCTCTCTTTTTTTTTTTTTTTTTTTCAAGGAACACACCAACCAGGCCTAGAGGTTTCTTTACTGACAAACACTGGGAGAGTGGGCAGGAGATTGTAACAAATACCCTCTTTCATACATAAGAGATTCCATCATTGGGTCATTCTTCCTTCTCCAAGAATCCTAACAGACTCCTAGAGCCCACATCCCCTCCTAGTACTGTTTTTTAGAGGTGAAGTACATCCCCAGTACATCAGTGATGTGTCTTGATGTTTTCCCCACAGCAAAAATAGTTATACCTCAGACTTCTTACCTTGTCAAACAGCATGATACTATGATTGCTTATTTCCTTTTTTATTATTTTTATTTTTATTTATTTTTTTCATCGTAAGTGTACTCTTTAATTCCCGTCACCCATTTTACCCATCATCCCATTCACCTCCCCTCTGGTAACCACCAGAGTGTTCTCTATAGTTAAGAGTCTTTCCTTAGTTTCTCTCTCTCTTTCTCTCTTTGAGAGCAAACTAACTTTAACTGTTTATTTAAGAAAATATTTTCTTGGGGCGCCTGGGTGGCTCAGTGGGTTGAGCCACTGGCTTCGGCTCAGGTCATGATCTCGGGGTTGTGGGATTGAGCCCCACATTGGGCTCTCTGCTGGGCAGGGAGCCTGCTTCCCTCTCTCTCTGCTTGCCTCTCTGTCTACTTGTGATCTCTCTCTGTCAAATAAATAAATAAAATCTTAAAAAAACCTTTTTCTTTCAGTTAGGTTTTTGCTGCTTGGTTGAAGGGTCCACACTGTTGCTGGAAATCACTGTTTTCTTTTCTCAGGGTGCTGCGTTGTGTTCATCTCCTTTAGATGCCATGAACATCCCTGTGGTACTTCTAACCCCTCTCTTTGGATGGAGAAGGGAGCTTCTACTGCCTACTTGTCTTTCTGTCAGTTGGACAGCTCTCTTTCAGTCATTTTTTCCATCTCCTGGAGGGGAAGAGAAGAGTAAAGACTTTGATTTCACAGCTGTTTTCTTTCCCAAGGACCTGCCCTGGAAAGGTATTTCTCCTAGTTTTCCTTAACTTTCAGGTTACTTGATGGAGAATACTGCTGTGACTTCATATGTGCTCGGGTCCTTGACTTTGTAGGCATTTTCTTGTAATAAATGATGTCCCTCACCACCCCCCTTTCCACTCCCATTTATTGGTAAAAGTGAGTGGACCTGCCCTACAAATTCCTGAGGCCTTTTGACTGGGGCCTCTCCATCTCTTCTTTCCGGTTTCACTCAAAGTCCAACCAGGAAAATAGAAACCGTTCTAAATATTTAAAAAATAAAGTGAATTTAATACCAGGAAATGATTATTATGGGTTAAGGAAGAGATGGGTAGTCAAGTATAGTATGTACTCTAGAGATGAGAAATAACAAGAAGCTGTACTACTCCTACCTAGGTGGACAGAAGGTCGTGTTATTTGAGCCCATGGGTTCGGGTCACCCACAGCTCTATGTGCTGTATGTATAGCATAAGCTGGGGCCAAGGAGGAAGCATGGCCTCTGCTGGAGGTGCTTCCTAAGATAGACAGAAAGTGGGAGAGATACTCTGGCTTCTTCATTCCTCTTGCCTTTCAGTCTCTTATTAGAGCCCTTGTTGGGCAAATCCAGTTTGAAGCCTGTTGATGAGAAAACATGGGAAACAGCCTGCAGGGGCTGGTCCCTGTGCATGAGGGTAGAGCAGGGAAAGGCTGGGAAGTATTTAGGAGCAAAAGGGCTCAGAGCTGGCACCCCCTATGGTAAATGCCAGCATGGGTCTTATCTTAGGGTCTCTCCAAAGTCCCTTAGCAGTTCCCGCCCTTTGGATTAGGTGCATGTTTGGTTGTATGTGTTTGGCAACCCAACATAAATGTTTGTGTGAGATCTTCCTTGTTGCTTGTTTTGAGAAGTTTCTGAGTCTCTTACCTCAGCACTGCCCCCTGCCCCCTCCCGCCTTGTCACCTTTCATCACCTTCATGTTTTAGTTCCTATTTAATCTGTCTTCCAGTGCTACTTCCACATCTTCTGCTAATTCTGGTCACCCATTTCTTACCAGCTAGCTCAGATCTGCTCTGCCAATCTGCAGAGGGTTCAATTTCATCCCAACTAATTTGGCCCTGATTTCTCTCTGTACTCCCATATCCCCTCCTTGGTCATTAGGAATCATTTTCTTTGATAAGGTAATTAAGATGCTGAGCATAATTTATCAGCTAACATGGCTATATAAGGATTTCACATTAATGAAGACACAGTGGTAAGGCTGTGATTCCAATTCCTGTTAAATACAAACTCATCCACTGCATTGACACTGACTGGCAGTAAACTACCATTCATTAAACTCACCAAGCTTATATTATTCTCTGTAGAGACAGCTGGAAAATTATCCTTGGGTGCCACAACACTAATTTTAATTTTAAAGAAATGAGCCATGAACTGCTGAAAATAATAATTCTCAATGATGACACCTGAGAGGCTGTTGTGGGTATCAACCAATATATTAATTTTATCTCTGGTTTCCAAGCTTCAGAAATCCTCTTGCTTGTTATATAAGAATTGTGTTAGGGTGTGGCCCATATAGCCCTAAATACAAAAAAGGGTTTTTTGTTTTGTTTTGTTTTTGTTTGTTTTAAATGGCTCTCCATTCTGTAGAACAGGTCTCTGCTGCTTATCCTTCACAGGATTTTCCCATCTGGAATGGTAGGAGTTGACCCGATATCTGTCTTCCCGATAAGCATGTCACCATAACAGTGTGAATATTCTTATTTTAGGAGAAGCATATTTTAAAAAGATGCCATTCCTATTTAGAAAACTGTGGGTTTTAAAAGTTTTTTGGGGAGGTTGACTCGAGTAGTTATGTTCTTTGAGAGGGAAAGAAACTCTTTTGCAACCAAAGCAAGAATTCTACAATATACTACTACTAAGTGATACCCACGGTGAGTCTCTGAAATAGTTTGAGATACAAAAGCTTAAAAGAAAATCACCTCTGAATTCCGAATATGAGTCAGAGTTACATTTTAACTCCTCATCACTGTGACCATCAAAATTTGTTTGCCTCTTTTTATACATTTTATCAGAATTTGCCTTTTTTCAGCCTCAATATGTTTGAGAGGTTTCTCCAAGTATCTTCCTAGTGATAAACCCTTATTCTGATTCCTATAGGTCCTTGTTCAAGGGTACCATGAACTAAAGTGCTGCATCTTATTAGGGAGTCTGTGTAAGCCCTGAGCAGTAAGGGTCTGGTCCTGAATTGTTGCAGTTTTGGTGTGCACCGTTTGGCTGCTTCAGAGTCAGAGAGGTTGAAAATCTAATAACCGAATTCCCTGGTGCTGAAGGAGAAGAGGCTGCAGTTGATTATTCTCCTAATTATTTAAATTTCTCTCCTTTCACATCTTGGAAGCACTCTCCATGGGACTAACAGTTGAACCACTAAGGAGAAGTTTTATTTCTCTTCACAAAGATCAGGTGGTTTTCTGAGAAGTAAGTAGCCACTGGAGATTTGGATGAGTTTGGTAAGAAGCTCTCCTTTGAAATCAGTACTTTGCTCTTCCTGCCTCCCTGCAAGGTTGCAGCGCTTTCCTCGAGGAGATTTTGCATGGAAAGTGTGATTTGTTTCAGAAATTATGACTTTGCAGCTATAATTTTATAAGAGTTCTTTTGATTGCCCTTTAGTCAGCCCTGCAAATAGTTCTAGAAACATCATTAGTTTTCCCATATCAGAAGACCAATATCTGAGCCAATGCCCAAGATAACCATTCTTAAAAATTTCTTCCAGAACACAATTTCTATATATTTGTTTGAAAACCCACCTTTTCAAAGAAACCAGACAAAAAAGGAAATGTATTATTAGCATACTCAGTTCCAATCTCTCAACTCTGTTTCTTCTAGATTCTATAGGTCAGGCTTAAAAAATTATTTTACATGTTTCTTGAGGACACAGGGAATCTAACAATTACTGATATCATCTATTGCACTCAGGACAGGCCTGAAAATAGACTGGACACTTGAAAAATGTGGATGAACTAGTTGGTTGTGATTTCATTGCGATGATGCAGGTTAGAGAGAGTGCCTCATTCTTGAGATCAGGATTCTGCTGGTTAAGGTGCTGCATTTTGTAAATAAGAGAAGACATAACATGAGTTAGCTTAAGGAATAACGAGGCTTGTATTAGCTTGTGAAGCCAAAAAGTACAGAGTCAGTGCAGGACTCTAACTCCGAGATTCTGTCAGCTGTGTTTCCGGTTGGTTTGGTAAGATGGCTGCCAGCTTCTGTGAGGGCAATGAAGGAGAGAGAAAATACTGCTTCCCATAATCTAAATAGAGTCCTGAGTTCATCCAAGCCTTCACGCCCAGAGATTCAGTTTCTATTGATGGTAAATGAGGCTCAGGAGTTGGTGTGCTTTAAAAATTCCCCAGGGTATTCTAATGTGCAACCAGGGCTGAAGACTGTGGTGCTGGGAGAGGTCTCTTCCTGAGCCAAAGTGGCCTGATAAGATTTTTCTCCCTTTGGAATTTGAAATATGGAATGGAAATGCCCAGAAACTGAATGTTTCTGGGGCTGAGTCATGTTGATGATAGTGGCCTGTAGAGGGGACCTCTAAATTATCCCTCTGAGGTCTCTAATTACTTTGGTCTCTATACTTCCCATAGCGTGGTCATTCAATTCTCCCCTTGATTCTATGATTCTATGAAGTACTCTATTTTCTTCCATCCATCCATCCATCCATCCATCCATCCATCTGTCTATCCATCCTTCCATCCATCCACTCATTCAATCACCAAATATTTATTCAGTACCACCTAGCTGCTGTTTCTTTCCTAGATTTCATGGAAGGAATCTATGAAACTACATTAAAAGTTTAGCTTGGGGGCGCCTGGGTGGCTCAGTGGGTTAAGCCTCTGCCTTTGGCTTAGGTCATGATCCCCGGGTCCTGGGATGGAGCCCCAATTAGACTCTCTGCTTAGCAGGGAGCCTGCTTCCCTCTCTCTCTCTCTGCTTGCCTCTCTGCCTACTTGTGCTCTCTCTCTTTGTCAAATAAATAAATAAAAAAAATCTTTAAGAGTTTAGCTTGGATAAACTTTTATAGCCTGCTATCCCAACTCTTGTGTTGATTAAAACAAATCCTTTCTCATTTTTTGGTGCTACTCTCTTCAGCTTCAAAAAAAAAAAAAAAAAAAAAAAAAAAAAGAGACATTCCTTGTTTTGTTTTCATAATGTCCTACTGTTCAGTTTCTTGCCTGCTGAGCATTAGCCTCCCCAAATCCAGAAACAATTTGGAGAAGAGATGACTAGCATGGGCTTTCAAGCCAGTCTGTCTGGGTTTGACTTACGGTTCTTTCCTCCCCTCCCACTCTCCCCTGTCCCCTCCCTCCCTCCTTCCCTATTTTCCTTCCTTCCTTCCTTCTGTATCAGCTTTACTGTGCTGTAATTCACATTTACATTTGTAAGATATTTGACATTGTAGTGATTTGATATCCATATACATTGTGCTTAGTTTCTTTTTAAAAATGGTGATAATAGGGGTGCTTGGATGGCTCAGTCAGTTAGCCATCTGCCTTTGGCTGGGACATGATTCCAGGATCCTGGGATTGGGCTCCACATCGGGCTCTCTGCTCAGTGGGGAGTCTGCTTCTCCCTCTCCTTCTGGCTCCTGCTTTGCCTGCTTGTGCTTTCTCTCTCATCCTTTGTCCAATAAATAAAATCTTTAGGAAAAAAAAAATAAAATGGTGATAATAAAAATGCTGGGCTCATAGGTTGTTGTGACAATTAAATGAGAAAGTCCATGCCAAACATGTAGTATTTTCTCATGGTAAACACTCAGTGAGTGATAGCAATTATTGGCGTGATGATCATTAAGTGTGCTGTTGCTTGAAGTGGGTATATCCATTGTTTCTGTAAAGGGTCATACATTTCCTGTAGCAGCTAGTCAACCCTGCCACTGCAGGGCAAAAGCAGCCACAGACAATCTGTAAGCAAGTGGGTGTGGCTGTGTCCCCATAACATTTTTACAAAAACAGGTGATAGGCTGGAGATGGCCCATGAGTCACAATTTGCCAGCCCCGGCTTTGAAGCAAGAGGGGCTACAAATATGACATAATGCAGTTATGGAGGGAGGCTCTCATTCTTGATAGTGGTGTTTTATTGAAACCTGTAGGGAAACTTCTGTTATTTTTGAGAACGAATAAAAATTCTGGGAAGACAGAGGACGGGTCAGGACTCGAGTCTAGGCAGAACTTCAGGCTGTAAAACATAGGCTTCATTATTACCAGCACACATTTATGGCTTATACTGTGCCAGCCAATGGGGATAGAAAATTCTATGGGACTCAGGGCTCACGGGGAAGCACTTCTCATTTCCTCTCAATACGCTTCTTATCCCAGGTGTGGCTTCTAATGGTGGGCATGTAGCTGGGATTCCCGGGGAAGGTAGTTGTAGGACCAAATTTTCTTGTGGGAAATCATTTTATGGGGATAAATATTTTTCCTTTGAAGTGCTTATTTAGCCATGTGGAAGCTACTCCGGGGCTATGCCTAGAAAGGAATTCTTTAAGGGCCTTCCAGCATGTAGTTATAGTTTCATTTTTCAGTGCAGTGGAGCAAGGCTGTGAAAGTGTACTCTGCGTTTAGAGGGGAAAAATGTGACACCTCGCTGTCCCATTTATCAGGAGCTTGGCACTTTTGTGGGCAGCAAGGAGACTTGTAAAGAAGACAAATAAAACCACTGGGAACAATAGTGATTCACTCCCCGAGAACCCCTTGCCCAGCTGTATTCTCTCATTTCCTGGAGTGTAAAATCAGTCCCGGTCCCTGCAAAACAAGAAAGCCAAATTGAAACACCAAAGCGAGACAGGGAGAGAGGGAAAGAGACTTAAGGGATGGAAATGGGGGAGGAGATGTGGATGGAGAAAGCTAGGAGTCTTCCTATTGCCCCAGCCCTCTTCCTACTCGAATGGAGACAGGTAGGAGGCAGAGGCACAGGGAAAAGTGACCTTGAAAGGAAGGAAGGAAGGAAAGATGGAAGGAAGGAAGAAAGAGAAAGAAAGAAAGGAAGAAAGAAAAAAAATGCGAAGAGGCTGCCAGTCTTCAGGGGTGAGATAGGACAGGACATAGCTCACTGTGACACCTGAAGCTAATTTTCACTGTGGACGGCCTCACCCTGCTGACCTGTCCAGTAGTATTCTACTACCTGTGTCTCAGAGGAAGATGCACAGACAGTTACCGGCTGTGGGATGGCATCTCGAATGCACCCACATGCCCATCTATCCTGTTTAAAAAGCTAGCTTGTTGGTAAAATAACGGTCCCCCTGGGGCCCTAAAGTTCATAAAATGATATTTATTGGCTATTTACAGCTAATTCTTCTTGCTGGTCAGTAGGTATCATTTCTTAAGGAAAATGCATAGGATTGAAGCTGAAAATACCTTTTGCTTTTCTGGCAGCAGGTGAGAAGCATGGCCGCGTGCTGCTTATAAATCATGGGCTTTCAACAAAAACCTTGACTGTGGGAGGGGAGGGCGATTTTGTGGGGTTAAAAAATTTTTTTTTCTTTTCTGTAACTTCATTTATGGAAGAAAATGTTTGTGCTGTTAGGCTTTAGCCAATAGAAATTTATTGAGTTTCCCCCCTTAGAGATCTTAAAATTTAATATGTGCTAGCCTTTGGTTTTTACATAGGGAAAGGGCAGGGGATTTGGGGGTGGTGACAAGAGAGTATTTTCTGCAAGGGAAATGTAGAGGAACGTGAGATAATAAGCATTGCAGTGTTCCTCAGGTGTCCTTTTAGTGTTCCCAAAAGCTTTTGCTGAAAATTTTTGGATAGATGATTTTGAAGGTCAGAAAGTTTTGTTTTCCTGTGGAGTAGATCAGCCTTACTGGTAGCTGAAGTTCATAGGCCATAGGACTTGAACGACATTCACCTAAACCTAAAGGAAGCTAGACTTTAGTCAATAAAGGACTTCAATAAAAATTGATGGTGGTATTTCCTTGGGCTACAGACATCAATTTTATTACAGCTATATCCCACATTTGATTCTAAACTGTGGCGGAGGTCTCCTTTTTAGAACGGAATGAATTACATAAGCGCTACTGAATAACTCACTTCTGTCTGTGAGCTGAAGTTCCAGGGGCCTGTACACAGAGGTGTGTCTAGCCCATTTGTATGAGGTGGCAAGAGGATCCAGAGGGTAACAGTGGAAACAGGTTTTCATGAGCACTGTTTGTGGACAGAAGCCAAATGTGGATGCTTGTCTGTGGTTAGAATGACCGTTCCCATCTGGAACTCTTGTGATCCTTGGGTCACATGCACTGTTGAAAAGGAATGGCAGGGGAGGCTCGAGGAGCATTCTCACATTTGGAGAGATGGCATAAAAGCTCTTGGAGATGGGAAAATAAACAGAAGCAGGTTTGAATCTCTTCTCCTATAGCAACTCAGAATATTTCAAATTTCCGCTGTGAGGCGTGTTGTCTCATTAGACTGCCGCAGAGCAGCCATTCAGGATATTCACTTCATCAACAGTGAAACGGAGATCAGATCTTCCTTCTGCCTTCCATTATCCCCGTGCACTGCTGGGGAGATGTCTATCTCCTCTGGGAAGTGAAATGTACACTACCTGCTTAATAATTAACCTTGGGTGTCATGTAAACTGTGAGAATTAACTCCTTGGCTCTGGAAATCAGAGTTTATTCAAAGGACATCCTGCACCGTGCAATAAACCGTTCATTGATTCTGAATCAACAAGAAAATACAAACAGGAACCTAATTACAAAACCGATGGGCAAAACAAATGAAATTTTTGAGCTCTGTAGTGGTCTGTATAGACTCTATCCACCCCTCTTCTTCTGAAGGACATTTATATATAAGTGACATTCATGACTGTTGATAAAGATCCTTGTCATCTAATCAAAGTATTACCACTAAGATATTTTCCTTCATTCATTTGCATATTCTAATTACTTGAGAAAATGATTCAAGCAGGAGATACGATTTTATACTTGATTAAAAGCTATGGATGTTTATTTATAATGGGACAAGTTTCCTACCTTGAACAGTTTTGTGTTCATAGCCATTTCAGACTTTTATTTATAAATAAAATATTTGTGTGGGGTCTAGTATTTATCCTAATTTCTAGTTAATATGGAAATGATGCTGGAGTTCTCTATTCTTGGAACCTACTCATCTTCAGTAGGGCTACTACTTCATCCCAGTAGGGTTCCTGGGAGTCCTTTTTTGATGCTGTGTGTGGTATAAACCTTCAACAAGGAGGAGCACACTCCAGTTATAGCCTCAAAGAGTCCATGGGTTGCCATCGTCTCTATCACTGGCCCACCATTACCCCGTGGCTGAAAGGTTATGCATTTTTTACAGCATGGAAGGTATTTTCACTCTTAAACAGAAGTCTCTTCTGTCCAGCTGCCTGTTTTAGTTCAGCAACTAAATAGTAGCAAGAGCTTTTACACCTGGTCTTTTGGTGCTTCGGACCCAGCAGGTGCTATGATCACAGATATATAATAGTAGAATGTGATGAAAATGCTAGCAAGTATAAATCTGGTAATCTTGGATTCGTATCTCTTCATCCCACTGGACATAAAGGATTTGAGTACTTGATGGGGGGAAGGGGAATCTTGATCTGATGTCTTGGTCTTTGAAATGAGATTAAATTAAAGGTTTGTAGAGATTCATGGGACTTTGACTTGTCCTTGTTATCCTCTTTACATGGCAAAATGACATAATAAGAAGTATAATCCTCCCACGAATGTGGCATTGCTGGAAGAAGCTATTGGTGTTAAAAATCAAACATATACACCATCTTCCCCCATTCAGAACAGTGTACATCCCAGTATTTTAGCTCACATTTATTCTCCTCTGATGTGACATTGTCTCCTTGCTATGGTGGGTCAAATTTCTCTATTTCTGAATTTAAAAAGCTTTGTTAAAATTCTAATAATTCCCAGACTTATAAGAAGCTCTAGGCTTCTTGAGGGCAAATACATGTATAAATTCATTTTGTTTACCTCTCTGTGTAGTGCAAAGAGGGAGAAACTAAAAATAATCTTACAGAAAAATGAATCCTATTATATAATATGTGACTGGTTTAAAGTTATAAACAAAAATTTACCTTTGAGAGGTAGTTAGAATATTTTCTGCTCTGAAGTCCTTACAGAGAGTTCATGTCCCTTTTTCTTTCCAGACAGTCAGAGGTGGGTCCTCTCTTTCCCACACTCCTCCTGTCAACAACTTTTCAGTGGTGCTAATGTCCATAGCCTGTCAGGTATTACAATTACTTGTGTTTGTACTTCATATTGGATCATAAACTTATTGAGGGAATTTTGTCCTGTCATCTTTGTATTTGCTCCAACAAATAAAAAACGTGACTTATGCGTAGTAAATGCACAATAAATTAATGGTTTCTCTTTGTCCTTTTGAGAATTTTGAAACAGTTTTCAATAATTCATCTTAAGATGAATGCTTATTCAAAGGTGTTTGTTTACTATACTCTGTGCTCGGTGGTGTCCAAGTTGCTGGGGATATAGCAGTGAATAAAACACAAAGATTTTTCCTGTGACTCAATAAGGAAGAGCAAGTAAATATATACCTTATTTGAGATGGGTGATCAGAGTTAAGGAGAAAAATAAATCAAGGTGGGGAAATGGGTTGTAGGGGGGCTTTTAGGGAAAGCCTTTCTGGTGGGGTGACAAACAAAGAGAGACTGGAGGTTGGAGATGCCAATGAGGAGAAAAGTCTCCTAGGTTAAGGGGATGGCAAGTGTAGCCCGAGGTGGGAGTGGGCCTGGAATGCTCAAGAAAGAACAGTGGATCAGTGTGTAGCTATAGCCTGGGGACTGAGGGCAGAAGGAGTGGGAGCTGAGGGCAGAGAAGTAGCAAGGGCTGACATCTGTGCTGGTAGTCACATCTAAGAATTTGAGCTTTTGCTCTGAGATGGAAGTCCTGCTGGAGACTGATGAATGTTGGAGTGGCATGATTTGACATATAAAATTAAGGAAAAATTGTCCATGATGAAAGTTGTGTTTTGATTATCAGAAATTTCACTCTAAGGTGGAAGGCAGTTAAATGGGTTTAGCAATGTTTGAAGTGAAAGTGTGAAAATTAATTAAGAGAAATCTCACCAACATGGAGTCAGAGGGTTTGGCAGGGGGAGTTCTCATGCCCTACAACTTGTGGTCAATTACAAATGCAATAGGAAGAGATGTACCTTGCACATGCATACTATGGCTACTACCTTACTATCCAAGCAGGAGGTAGGAAATCTTCCTCCTCCCCCTGGCAACAGGCCAGCCAATGAGGGACAGTCAAAATCCAGCCAACGAAAAGCCACTATACTTCAAACTTGCAGTTTACTCCAGTGCACTTTTTGTTTATAATGACCTTCCCAACTTTCCACCTCCTTCCTGCAATTCTCTGTTATTCTGGAATAAATCCGTCTTTTGCTGGTGAAATAACTGGCAGTTTTATTTTTAAGGTTAACAAATGCATGCCTTAATTATACCCAGCATACTGAATACGTTTAAAGCAGAGTACTGCAAATACCGTGGGCATCGGGTTGTGATTCTGAGGTGAATATGAACACTTACAGCCTCTATTTTGTGACCTACATTTTAGTGCATCTTACATTTCTTACTTAAAGCTTTATCGATGCACTATTCTGAATATGTTTTTATTGCTCCCTTACTTATCTACCAAGGATTTTCTGCTACTTGAGGTACTTAGTAGACGCCAACTGTAATAGCTGGAAGTAAATTCTCACAAGGTCAGAAGACACTGTAGACCAGTGGTCACAAACTTTTCGGATCTTGCATCTCTCTCAGTAAAATGTTTTTAAACCTTCACCCACAATCTATGTATATTTTTCATTTATATACATGTACTTCAATGAACATATTTGTTTATTATAAAATGTATTCTTAGAGGGATTAAAAAGGGTGACATAAATACAAACACCTTAAAATGACATTTTATTGTTTGATAGTTACAGAGTATTTTTGCTCTCATTAAAATATTATCACAATTTTAAAATGAGAGCAATGTACTTGCATGTACTTTATTACTTTGTAGACTATTAGTTTAAAACTTCGCAGTAAAGCAATTAGCAGGTATGTTTCAAATTCAATTTATTTTGAGACTTGGTTTTCAATTATTGTCATAGTTGAAAAATATTCCTCAAAAATATTCAAGTGTAAGAAATCCATCATGGACCTCACTTACTTAATCATGTAAGTTAATTTTCAACCCCAAATTCATCTTGCAATGGCTTTTGTTGAAATATGGTTAGCAAATTTCCATCTTCTGTGATCTTAATCAGATGTTTTTGCAAAACTAATTTGAAGGTAATGCATTTAATGTTTCAAACAAAGGCCTTCGGCACCCATTGAAATTCTCCATTTGGAAGCTTTAAAAACAGTTGTCAGACAGAAGAGTATTTATGGTGATACACCCACAGTGTTTTCTTCAACAGAATCATATAATGATATAATATATAATATTAATGATAATAACATATAATATAATGATAATAATATGTAATGATATAATATAATGATGGAAAGATTTCCAAATGTTCATTTTTCACAATGCTCTTTCCATACACGGATTCCTTTTGTAAAGCAGTTGCTTTTTTGCTTGGTGGTGAGACATCTAACTCACCTCGAAGAAATGGACTTAGTGTGGAGCAGAAGAAGAGCTGGTACTGGAAGTAGGAAAAGAGTGAGTGAGCATTGCCATTGCTATCTTCTTATATTTCTACTTGCAGCATTATTAGCATGCTGGTTTTTTTTTTTTTTTTTTCAGAAATATCTTAAAGCCATCAAAGCATATAGTGAAGATTGGTTTGATGAAAACTAGGTACCCCCACGTGCGAATCTGCTTATTTGGGCGTACGTAAACCATAACATAGAGCAAGATGTCAACCACCAAAGCAGCAGCAAGGGAAGGGCTGTCTGTCAATGCCTCCCACTACCCTTTTCAGACAGACTTCAGACCCACACATCTCCTACTTGGCAATGGGACATCTTTGCTGAGTGCCAGAGCTGATCCATAGATTAGATATTAGAAGAATGTTATTTCTTTCTCTTTTTAAGGATTAAAATACACAAAATTAGAAGTTTTAATATTTTGTTCAGCATTCCTGAGGATCATGTTACACATTGCTGGGGCTTTGTGCATCCCACTTTAGCGACTATTGTATTAGATGCTGGCATTTTTGGTTGGGGGTCTTGAAGATCCTGATGAGCTCTAAAGTGTTAAAGTCTTGCTGCTCCATCCTTTGTAAGATCCCATCAACAAAAGATCAACAACAACAACAAAAATGGTTTGGGGGACAGAGATAATTAATTACATCACAGTAGTAATTGAAAGCAAAGTTAATTAAACTTCCTTTAGGCTGGTCATTGCTTATGTTCAAATGCAAACGAGTGTCTACAGCTGTCCCCAAAGTACCCTGTTGTGATTGGGATGGCTTTCAGTACAGATTCTTCCTTTTAAAAATTCCATTTTCTAGCTACCTTCTGTCTTGCCTCTCCTTTTACTTTTCCAAGGTTGGGTATGCCATTGCTGGGGTTCCTTTATTCCTTCCCTGCTTTTGATAGCAAGTTAGTGTGATCTCAGGAAGGAAAGTGGTTGGAGCCCAATGTACTACCCATCTTGAATTAATGAAATGTTTTTAGTGACATCTATTTGTGATGCCTTTGTTTTTCCTCTTTTTTTTTTAGTTATTTTCTAAAATGGGCTCTGGGAAAACAAAGCTTTTTTTTTTGTTTGTTTGCTAGCTTAATGGTGTGAATGCACCTCTCAGAGTTTAAAATTCCCAGGGCTGCTTCAGAGCAAAATTTTTCTTAAGCTTTTCTTCTTTCCCTTTCCTGCAAAATATCTTGAGAGAAGAGTCAGCTGTTAAGAGGAATTAAAAAAGATGTGTGGCGGTGGTGTTGAGGGGTCTTGCCACAGCTCAGTAATGTGGGCAATCTAGGAACATGAAAAGGCAGTAGAAGCAAAGGAGTTTAGTTTTCTGAGCATGCAGAAATATTATAATATTCCCTTTTTCCTCCCTCCCTCCCTTCCTGTTTCCTTACTATAGACCATAGAGACATTTATAGTAAATTCTGTTGGGAGCAAAAAGAGAGATAAACTACTTATTCCAGATGTGTGGAGTTGAAAGAAACCCAAGAACCCAAGAGATCTCAGAGCCTGAGTGAGGTAAGAAGAGTGACCTCATGAGAGAATAGCTCAGTGTGGGGTATTGGGGCCAGGGAAAGTTTAGCTGGGCATCCATACAGGCGGGGGGCTGATGGCCTGACATGGGGTATCAGAGCCTGATGGGGGACTACTGCGTGTAAGCAGTCAGGATAGTGCCCCAGGCAGGCTAAGGAAGATATGGACAGAGTGTGACACCCTTTTGCAAAACTTGATTTTCTACTTTTATGCCTCATAAGGGACAGGAAACATTTCTCCACCTCTGTAAACCAAGGGAAGCATTGCTAAATCAATAAAAGGTTGACCTGCTGTACCTTCACTTTAGACTGTCACAAAAGGGGATGTGAAAGATTAGGAGGGAAGCACTCGACGCATAAAGCATATTCCCGGGAAAGAAATAGGAAATTGGTGTTTCAACAAGTTTGGATAAAAATGTTTATACACAGTTGGACTCCCAGTAATTCTGTGTTCATGCTTACAAAGCATGAGCAAAAATAAAAAAAAAATCTCTTACCTTGAATATTACCTTAAGAATGGGAAGCAAGAAGCTGCTTTTTTCTCCCCCTCCTCAGAATGACTTTGGTATAACAGAGAGGAAAGGCTTTGGAATCAAATTTTGTATTTATAGTTCAGGAAGAGCATCATATATTTCATGAAGGCATCATCATGGGGCTATCGAAAGGGAAGACATTCTAGCTTGTGAAACTGAGTAGATCTGGTGTAGAGAGTATCTGGTCCTTCTTAGGAGTACCGTGTCTGATCTTCCCAACCTGATTTATATAAGCCATGATGTGGAGATGGTACAGTTGAGGGCTAGAGGCCTGTGTGCCTCTCTTCCATTGTATAGCTTTATTCCCACACCCGCTCATTAAAGGGGGATCTATTTTGAGCTAAGATATAGCGAGGTTGCAGGTTTTTTTCTTCATATTCTTTCACTGCAGTAGAAAAATTTTGCCTTTTCTGTGTTTTTTGGCCATTTCATAATGGCTGTCCTCGAGATGCTTATTCTTCTGATCTAGAATTCACTTAAAAAATGTATCTGACTCTTAATATGTTCAAGATAAGTGAGCTAGAATAAGTGGTGTTCTGTTAAGGTTTTAACAACCAGCTTTCAAGAAAAGAGGACTCCCCTGCCAACAGTTTCTAGCTCCACCATTACTGTGGCCCATAGTCCCATCCTGCCTAAGTTCAAGCTGCCACTGTGACCCCACCAGCTCACAAATTCAGCAGTCAGTCATTGCAAGCTAGTACACACCAGCTCCAGGACACTCCTGAAACCCTAATTTGGAAATTGTTCCTATTTAAACTGAGCTAATTTCAGAAAAGACCCAATTATGTAGGAAGTACAACCTATGTGATTGGTCTCTTGAAGTTGTGGTATAAAGTGGTAACAACTCTCGCCATTTTTTAAAAAAATCCACTTCTCTGTAAGAAGTAACAGCAGAACTAGAACTTAACTATTTTTAGATACCTTTAAGCCTGATGTGGTGACATTATTCTATTTTTTTTTGATCTGTTGGATGAAATGAAAATAGAGATAAAAGTTGCGCTGTTTAGTTTCTCTGATTAGATTTAAAAATAAAATGAAAGGTTAATGAGCCTCTGATTACCTTTTCTGGAGAATTATAAACATAATAGATTTAAACTATCCAAAATTGACCTTGTCAGGTCTTCCTGTTGGCTAAGAATATTCCAGAATGAATGCTGAAAGTTTCTTCCAGTTCTTTTTTGATGTTTGGTTTTCTTGAAAAGAGAGGACTATATTTTATTTTCTTACACATTTCTCAGATTACTTTTATTCTTCACTGTTCTTTTCTGTGTTTTATTCAGTACCCCTTGACCCATCAGTTTGCCAATTGTACTTTTTTTTTGACAGGGACACGAAATCATTTTTATTTTTATTTCTATTATGTTATTTTATTTCTTTTTAGTATTCCAGAATTCATTGTTTATGCACCACATCCAGTGCATCATGCAGTATGTGCCCTCCATAATATCCACCCCCAGGCTCACCAGGGTAGGCCCACCATCCCCTCCAAAACCCTCAGTTTGATTCTCAGAGTCAACAGTCTCTCATGGTTTGTCTTCCCCTCTGATTTCCCCCAACTCACTTCTCTTTTCCATCTCCCAATGTCCTCTGTGTTATTCCTTATGCTCCGCAAATAAGGGAAACCATATGATAATTGACTTATTTCATTTGACTTATATCACTTGATATATTTGACTTATTTCACTCAGCACAATCTCTTCCAGTCCCATCCGTGTTGATACAAAAGTTGGGTATTCATCCTTTCTGATGGAGGCATAATACTCCATTGTATATATGGACCATATCTTCTTTATCCATTCGTCCGTCGAAGGGCATTTTTGTTCTTTCCACAGTTTGGCGACTGTGGCAGTTGCTGCTATGAACATTGGGGTACAGATGGCCCTTCTTTTCAGTACATCTGTATCTTTGGGGTAAATACCCATTAGTGCAATTGCAGGGTCATAGAGTAGCTCTGTTTTTAATTTTTTGAGGAATCTCCATACTGTTTTCCAAAGTGGCTGCACCAATTTGCTTTCCCACCAACAGCGTAAGAGGGTTTCCCTTTCTCCACATCCTCTCCAACACTTGTTTACTGTCTTTTTAATTTTGGCTATTCTGACTGGTATAGGGTAGTATCTCAATGTGGTCTTGATTTGAATCTCTCTGATTGCTAATGATGATGAATATTTATATTCTTTTTATTTTTGATTTTCTTCAGTGAATTACCTGAGAGATGGATTTATTCATAGTATAATGAACATAAATTCCAAAATGAAAGCAAATTAATAGTCAACTAACTTCCTTTACTTAGACATACTCTGGGCTTTATACTGATCATTGATCTTGGATTATCTAGGAGCTTTCAGTGGTTCTGAATCAGCTCATCTGCCCCAATTTTTAAGATTCTGATATAAAATATTTTCTGAAGTGATACATGAAGAGATATGCTTTTTAAAAATCATGTGTGGAAATTTCTGTCTTTGTTCTCTTAACATTACATATTTATCTGGAGCAGGTAAGTATCAAATTTTCTTACAAAGGTTAAAGTTCAAAGTTATATTATATTATATAGTATAAAGTCTACAAATTTATTCTCCTGTACTGCTTTTTCATCTACTCCTTCATTTCCTTGCTGTTTCCTTTTGTCCCCTCCTCTTTCTGCTTTGGTTGTTTTAGTACTAGCAAACTCTGAACACTCTGAATGTAAGCTTTTCTTCTCATTCATCTTTGATCCACAGCATTTGAAACTGTGCTTGGCATATAGTAGGTTTTTAATAAATATTCACTGAAATCCATTTTTAACTTCTTAAGGTAATTTCCTGCTTATGAGTCAATTTCTCTTGGATCTTAGACAAAGGATCTGAGTCCTTTGGATGGGCAATGAGATGCAAAATAAAGAGGCTATATGGAGTAGGTGAGAAATAGAGGATTTTGATTTGAGATGCTTGTCAATGGCAAGTATAAGAAGAATAAAAAGAACATGCTTTTTGGTGGGTTGAAACCTAATTATTGAAAAAATTTTGTCCAGCACTAGACTGATCAACTGTCTTGGTTTGTTTGGGACTGAAAATGTTCTGGGAGGTGGGACTTTCAATGTTTAAACTGAGAAAGGCAAATGTGGATGAGTTATTCATCTAAGAACTGAACTCTTACGGTAAGATGGAAAGATACTCTGCTGTAGTGGTTCTCAACCTTGACTTTGGAATCACCTAAGAAAGACTTGAAAAGCCATGACACAGCCCCAGAATTCTGACTCAGTCAAGATGCTGCCTGGCATCTGGATTTTAAGAGACCTCTGGGTGAGCCTAATGTGTAGCTAGGGTAGAGAACCACTCATGTCAGGCAATACTTGGTGTAGGACATAGTTGTCCTCATGGCTTTGGCAATGTACAAGTTATCTTGACTTGGTAACCTAGACTGGATGAGGCAGTTTGGTTTGGGATTGGAGATTTGGTGAGAATGGTGACTTGGACTATGTTAAGGCTTGCTTTGGTTTTTGCTGCTGTTTACTGATGAAGTAACATACAAGCAATCAAAAGTTATACTGCAGATTGGGAAACAGGAGGGTGGATAAAATTCACCAGCTCCTCACATGCCTCTCTTGGAAGGCATCTTGACATAGTCCTTGTGGCCCTGGTGACTGGGAAATTCTCCTGATGGGAGTTCAGAGCTGTGGATTAGCAGCTTGGATGCCATGAGTGAGGATGAATATGTCACCTCCACCTGAAAAGCCACCTACTGTATCAGGATATCACTGCTCACTCTCAGAAACAAACTCCTGCTTTCTTTCTTCTTATCAAATTATTGTCTCTACCAGGCTTGGTCAGGGTCATAGAACAATAGAAAAATACAGCTGTGGTCTCCATTTGTACGTTTTCCTTACAGTATATCCCAGCGTCATTAACTCTGACAAAGACTCTTCTGGAGATGGGTTGTTGGCAGCGGTGTTTCTGTTTTACATCTTCAGAAATGGAAGTGTGCCAAGGTTAAATTTACCAAACCTGGCCAATGAAGATGAGGTTAGACTGCTTTCCCTGAAGCCCTGGGAAATTCTACCCAGCTCTTCCTTGATAAAAGCTTGATATAAAGTTTAGCCACTCTGCACTATGTTTATAAAGGGGCCAATCCCTTCCTAATGAGAGACGGGTGGAGATAACAAACTCATTATCCATAGGCTACCAGAGAGTCATTATGTGGAAATGACTTTGGCTCACTTTTGATCTGGGTGGTATGGGGATATATAAATCTAGTAATAAAAGGCCTTAGCTCTTGCAGATAAGCCCTGAGGTGCTCAGTCCCCTAACGGCTTACCCTTTTAAATTAAATTAGAATGATTCCTTTATCATTTAGGCAGCAACATTGCATTCTGGTCAAGCTCTGTGAATTTTTCTAGAGGTAAGGGGCACAAAAACCTGTACAAACTGTGCCCTCTTTCAATTTATTGTAGAATAATGGAACAGCAAAAGAGTTCAAAGGGAGTATCGGTGCTTTGGGACACTTTAAATTGTCCTGCTTGGAGGGTCTCATCATGAAAAGTGGCAGGGAAGGGGGACAGGATCATATCTGTGTGGTGTGCCGCCTTTCTAGCGGTTTGCCTTCTACCCAGTGTGGCTTTGCTGCTGTGGCATTGGTAAGTGGGGATTTAGAACACAGCAGTGTGGGTGCTGCTTTACTGTAAACATAATAATCTTGGCTTCAAAACATCATTAAAACTTGAACCTGAATGCTACTTATGCTTTGTCTATATTTTATGTTCTTGTAAGGACCTAGTCTTTCCAGTCTACCATCAATCTTATTATTATTATTTTTTAATTGGTAATACAGATTTTCCAAATTGTAGGATTTAACTGAAAATCTGTTGCTTGTGAACTTGGACTTCTTGGGGGGGGGGCGGTCCTTTTCCCTAGAATCTGTCCAACCACAGCAGCTGCATTTTTCTACAGCAAAGCTCCTTAGTAGAGGCCTAAGCTATCTCCCTCTGCATATCATCTGCTTTTACACAAGCCAGTTGGGTCTCTGCCTCTGATGTGAAGGGTGAGCTGTCAGAAGAATCCTGGAAAATGATCTGATGGGCTTCAGTTCTTCTAGAGAGAGGTTCAGAGTCCTTTCCTCTCTTAAAAGTATCAAACCCTTCAAAAAGTGATACACAACAAGAGCATTTTGTTTAGTAATCTTCAAAAGTGATGGAGGAAAGTGTCTTAGACAGGAAGAAAAATCTCTTACATGGGGAATGTGACATAGGTTCAAACTGAGGAATGATTATAAATCGTGCCAGTCTTCAAGTTATTAAAATCCTGCCCTCCTCAGTGAGTGGGTTTTCAGGAGCTTTTCTTTAAATAGGGTCACAGAAAGCAGCCACCATCCCAATAATGAACTCTGTCTTTCTGATGGTAGCAGGCAAGGGGCTCTGCAATTTCTGTATGTAGTACATAGAAGGAAGGATGATTTCTGCTATGGTGAAAATATTTATTTTATTATCACAACAAAAATGTCAAGACCTAAAGGACCAGCCTATAGGCTGAAAAATGAATTTTCATTCCAATCTTGAATCCTTATTATACAGTATAATGAATATGTTCTGATGACTGGAAGTAAGTGATAAGTGGTGCAAAATTTGGAAACCAGTTAAAAGGACCTTGGCTTTGCCCATTGTTTTGCATAGTCCTTGATTGTTAGGCAAATTGGAAATGGAGAAATAAGTGATTAGTGATATAGAACATTTACTAAGACTTTTTAAACAAAGATTATTATGTATTTGAACACTTATTATCTGTATGGCACTTGTTATTTGTTAAGAATTATTTTAACATTTAAGCATAATTTTGTTATCAAGAAACTTACAGGCTGGTAGGACAGATGGATTACATCACCACATAAGGACAGTTAAATATGGTATGTGCAAAGCACCATGAAGCAGGTAGTGTTGGAGTAGCTGTGGCCATTCAGCAGAGAGAGGACTCATTTCTGGCTGTGCAGGTCTGGAAACTTCGTTGTGAGGGGGGCACGTTTGAACTGGGCCTTGAATAGGTGGAGGTGGCAGAAAGCCAAGCCAGACAAAGGTGGCAGAATTTATAAAGTACAGATGGGAGAGAGTGATGGGTATTTTGGGAAATGGCTAGTAGCTAAAGTCAATGAAATTGTCAAGTTTCTGTGAAGGAGATGTGGAAGATGAGATGGGCCAGTTGGTGAGAAACCTTGATTTCAATGTGTGAGAATTTATTTGTAATTCAGTCGTTGCCATTGGGATTTCCAGCTGGTGTAGATCATGACAAAAGTGGCCTTCAGAAAGGCATATCCCTCCTTGCTCTTTGTTCTGAGTATGATTGGTTGTGAGGAGAGTCAAAGGTAATTTGTAAAGTATATTGAGCTACTAACTGATTTATTATAAAAAAAAAGACATTAGATTTGACGAACATTTAACAATGTCTTTCTCATTCACAGGAGGAGGTTGAAAGGGTTTCAAGATCTTTGATAAGCCCCGTGACTCTCACTATGTACGCAGAGAACAAGGAGGAAGAGTATAGCCTTAGAAAATGCCTCCTCCAAAGATATGAGAAATTTCTTTCAGACCATTCCAGCTGACCTTGATATTTAGAATGATCTGAGGTTTAAAATCTAGGATAATGGATGAGGAAGGAATATATGGATAGTGGATAAGGAAGCAGAATATAGGCCCACTAATCTGTACAACACTGAATGAAATGAAAGAAATGTGTCATGTACTGTTAGGTACTGTTTTCTTTAATCAGTCATTTAACTGTGGTTCTGAAGTGGACATGCAGGAATGGGAAAATCACATTGGTTCTTCCTGTGTGAAGAAGGATATTAATGATGATGTCTCCTTGTGTGGGGAGGGACCTATGATAGAAGCTATGGTACCTCATTTTTGGGGGGAAAGACTGAAATGATAGTGTCATGGACCATCCGTTTTATTTACCCATCTGTCAGATAATAATCAGTGGTGTGATTTCAGGATTTCCCTAAGTTCTTCAGAACATATTGACATAGGAACTTGTTTTGTTATTGCCTGTCTTCTAATTTTCATGTAGATTCTTTTGCTGAGATGTTAAGCACAGCACACATGTCCTATTCATGCTATCTAATGCACAGTTAAAGATTATATTTACTTATTTGAGGGAGAGAGAGAGAGAGAGAGAGGAGGTACAGACGGAGACAGACAAGCAGACTCCCTACTGAGCATGGAGCCTGACACAGGGGTTGATCCTAGGATCCTGAGATCATGACTTGAACTGAAATCTATAGCCAGATGGGCTGAGCCACCCAGGTGCCCCCATTTAATGCACATTTAAAGGGCATTTTGATCAAAAAGTCAGAAGGATAAAAAGCCTCTTATGGGAAGAAATGGACATTTTATTAACTATCTTCATTGCTAAATGCCAGATAATTCTTTGAGCACATTCTATCCTAAACATTGTCCCACTTAATTTTTCCACAAAACTAGGGAGATATTATCAGACACCACTCCCTCCCCCCATTTTTGAATAAAGGCTCAGCCTGTGGAAGTGATTGCCTAAGCACGGAGTAAGAACAGCAGGGTTTAAATCTGGGCAGATCTGAGATCCAGCTCCTTTTCTCCACCATGCTGTCTTTTGAGGTTTTGAAATCCATGAAAACTATAGCTTTTCTGACCACAGACAGTCTGCTGAGAATCTTAGAAATGAGTTGACAGGTTGCTCTTTGGTTCTCAAATGTGGTAATTATTTTATTCGTTTCTCTTTCGCCATCATCTGTGCCTCCTGTTGGCCGCCCGTGGACATTTTTCTCTCCTGCGGTTCTGAATGTAGGAAAATAGAGAGTAATGACTATCACCACAGGTGGGGAGTGGATTTACCTGGGTGGCGTCGTGTAGACTGGAAGTCCCTTAGCAGCTGAAGGTTGATGTTCTAGAAAATCTTTTGACCACAGTGCCAGTTGTTTTTCACTTGGGAGTTCCTCAAGAGGAGGAGTCTTTTGATGATAAACAGCTGTTATCATTTAACATTTAGTGTCCTTCCACACTGTGGGTATTATGTTTGCTTGGCTTTAGCTACAGACCTTTCATGTGTAGCTATAAGTATGCGTGTGTCAGAGCTGATTCTGTGGTGGGTCAGACTTTTATAGAAGTGGGCGAATGGAGAGTGGAGGACAGAGGTGATGTTACAACCTGTCTCTCACCTTCAGGTTGTAACCAGATTGTTGAAGGTGTTCATAGGTACTGTTTCCACTTCCAGATCCAGTTGCCCCCATCACTCCATTTAAATTGTTCTTACAAGGTCATCTTGTGAATTGTCCTCTGGACTTCTTACTGGGCTTTTTAAGAGCTTCCCACATATTTACCATTCACTCCTTCTTCCTAGAAAACATTCTTCTTGGCTTCCCTGTCCTGTCATTCTTGGGTATTTTTGTCTCCTGACTCCCCTGGCCACTTATCAGCCATCTTGGGGGCTTTCTTTCTCTACTTAATTTCTTCATCATAGAGATTCTCAAGACTCAGCCATCTGTTCTTTCCACTTGACATTTGGGTACTGGGTGATTTCATCTGTTCTTGTGGCTCTAGATTATTCTGCCAATGAATCTTAAAGTTAGACCCTTCTCCAAGTCCAGGTCCATGTTTCTGTCTAAATGATAGTCCTTCTTGGATATACTATAGACACCTCCAAATGAACATGTTCAAAACAGAATTCATGTTCTTATTTCCCAAACCTGCTCTTTCATGATCTCTCCGGCTTATCAAATGGCTTTACCATTTATGTGGTTGCTCATGTCAGAAACCTAGTTGGCATCCCTCCCCCTCATTACTTGCATCCAACTGAGTCATTGATATCAGATGCCACTGAATCTACATCCTAGAGATTTCTTACATCTCTTTCCATCCTCCTAATTTTGAACCAGCACCATCTTTCTCCTGGGCTGCAGCTTAAGCCTCCTACATGATCTCCAAACATTCACTCTATATAACCTCAAATACGTTTTCCTTTTGGCAGCCAGATTTATCTTCTCAACATGCAATCTGATCATCTCACACCTCTGTCTAACATTATCTCCAAGCTGCCATTTGCTGTTATTATGAAAGGTCACATTCTTAATTGGACTTGGTTTCTGTTTACCTCTTTGATGTCATTTTTTTGCTATTCTCTCCCTTGTGCATTATGCTCTCAGCTCGTGGGCTTCCTTTAAATGTTGGGTTTTTTTTTTGTGTGTGTGTGTCCCCCTGAGGTTTTCAAGTGTTCCTAGACCACTCTTCTCCCCATCTCTCCCTTCTTCTAGTCCCCAAACTTGATCAACTTCTATTCATCTTTCCAATCTCAGATTAGATGTCCCTTTCTTCATGAATATTTCTTCAGTTGCTCCTTCCTCATAGATTTCCTTTATCATACTTAATAAACATTTGGATAATTATTTGCTTAATATCTATGTTTCTGCTTAGATGACAAGCTCCAAGCTCTATTAGAGCAGAGATGTATAATTTGTTTTCACTGCTGTATCCCCTAATGCCTCGCACAGTGTTTGGCAAAGAGTAGGCACTCATTATATATTAGTTGAATGAATGGGTACATGAATATTCCTAGGGTGCCTATAGAGCTATAATGTCTAACATAGTAGCCACCAGTCACATGTGGCTATTGAGCTCTTGACATGTGACTAGCCTAAATTGAGAAGTACTGTATGTGTAAAACACAAACTGGATTTCAAACACTTCATTTGAAAACAATGTAAAATACCTCATTGGTATTTTTTTCTTCTTGCCGCATATTTAAATGATAATATGTTGGATATATTAGGTTAAATAAAATGTAATATTAAAATTAATTTAATCTGTTTCTTTTTACCTCTTTAAATGTGGTTTCTAGAAAATTTAAATTACATGTGTGGCTTGCATTCTATTTCTGTCAGACAGTGCTGTTATAGAGTATAACTTTGAACTGAAATTGAACATCAAAGCTTTTAAACTCCCTTGTATTAAAATGTTAAAAGCCTCCATTTTAAGACCTTTTGCATTGTTCATACTGCAACCTCATTCTTTCCCTTTCCAGTGTGCTTGGTTACTAGGCTCATGGGGTCATCAATCTCTCTGTCTTGCACCTCCCAACTCAGTTGCTAATTTCTTTGCGGTCACAAGGGTGCCTGAGAAAGATCTGTAATTGGCAGTCCCCTTAACAGTGACCGTAGGGAAAATTTGCCCTTGGTGCAGTGATAGTGCCCACTTGTCAAGGGATCTCTCTACTCACAAGTCTAAAAACTACGTAATTGGTAGGTGAGTGAGAAAAAAAGAGTGGTGTTTGTCCTTGAAAACACCTCTTCCTCTGAGTTTGTCTTAGCCATGTAGGAATGGTTTGTCATCTGATAATGAATACACCCCCTCCTCCACATCCTTCCCGTGGCTTAGATTTTAAAAGGAGTTATTTAGAAATATCTCTTTCGTTTTCACTACTTTCCCTTAAAAATGTGAAAAAAAATCTTTGTTGAGATGCTTTTAAATATCTTAAACCCATCATATTGTTTTTGCCTTTGCTGCATTCATGCTAGTAATCTATTCTGATTATTTGCCATCTTTTTTCATTATGAAGCAGTCCAGTGAATTGACTTAATTTGAACATTACAGGGAAAAAGCAGTTTTCCAGTTATTAGCTTGGTGTTATTTAATATATTTGAACACTATGTATATTAGCTGAAGTTCTCCAGAGAAGCAGAACCAATATATGTAGATATATAGATATATATGAGGACATTTATAGTAGGAATTGGCTCACGTGATTCTGGAGGCTGAGAACCTTCTATTTGCAAGCTGGGGAAAACTGGTGTTGTAATTCAGTCTGGGTCCAGAGGCCTCAGAACCAAGGGAGCTGATGGTGTAAGTCCTATTCTGAATATGAAGACCCGAGAACCATGGACGTTCCATCTCAAGTGAAGAGAGCAAATTTCCCCCTCCTCTTCCATTTTGTTAGGCCCTCAGCAGATTGGGTGATGTCCACCCACTTCATGAGGATGATCTTTACCTAATCAAATGCTAATTTCTTCCAGAAACACCCTCACAGATACACCCAGAAATAATGTTTTACCAGCTATCTGGGCGTCCCTTAGCCCAGCCGAGTTGACACATTTAATTAGCCACCACATTATAGATGCTTTATACCATTTACAAAATAGGAAAGAAAGTCTTTGGCTTCTGTCTTCAAGGAATTTACACTCGGATTCATTAGCCTCTCAGTCTTGGACATCACGTGCAGTCTTGCACTGGCTCTGCCTGAGATGGGAGGCATTACATGAGAGAGGTCATCTCAACTACAATTATCTGCATTTCGCCTGGCTTTCTGTTCATGTCCAGCAATTTCTGATTAGGCTCCCTGTTAATGTTTGCATTTTAACTCTGACCACGTTCAGAAAAATCATCCTTACTCCCTACTAGTTGCCCTGTTTTTTCGATCTTCATGAGCTCACCATCCAGGCATAATGAAGCTGTCTCCTTTCCATGACTATTGTTACTGATTTGAGACCATCAGAGTGGACTATGGTTAGTGTGCCTTCTAAACCCCAAATGATGTAGAAGAGGCTCCTGTACAGGTCCCCTGGGTCTCTGGGTCATATACCTATGAGAAGCATTTGAGGGTTTTTTTTTTTTTTTTTTAACTTTGTGGGTGTTGTTTTGACTGGGTGGACTGGCTCATCAAGGAGTCTTATTGTCCATGTCCTCTGAGCAGAGCACTTGTCAGTGCTTCAAGCTTATTGACTTTTCTTGTTATGTCCCAGAATCACTGGCCCCTCTGGGTTGTTATAGTGGGAAAGTCCCACTTAACAGGGCTCTCGAAAGCCCCATGTGACACATCCCACTTGTCACCGGGATATCAAGGAAATAAATGACATGTGGGTATTCAGGGTTTAGTGCCACCCTAAACCCTGGGCTGTAGTGTTCCACATATCAGGCTAGAGAAGGAACCCTATAGTGACTTTTTGTGGGTTGAGGTGTCAGTAGATAAGTAGTAGCCAGCTCTTGAGGAAATAAGAATGACTTCAGAGAAAAGAATTTCTTTTAATAAAATAAAAATTTTTGTCTTGTTATCAATTTCTCAAATACTTCAAAGGCACAATGTTCTAAGTCATATACATGCACGCGCACACACACACATATATTTTAAAGCTTTGAAGTATAGTGTATTTCTTCTTCAAAGATCTATGTGGTGTTAAGTGAGTTTGGGGAGAATGTATTACTATATAGATATCATTAGGGATAGAGAATTGATTAAAAAATATATGGAGGTGTATGTAATGAATGATTAAAGGTGAATGGAATAGAAAATCACTATAGGTATAGTTAACAAGTGAATGAGGAGAGATTTTATCTATCCGAATGTGTTCTCTGAGTATTATTTAATAGAGAATGTTATCAGGTGTTTCTAGTTACAGAGATTTTTCTTATATATTTATTTAGCTGGCTTCAGAAGAAAGAGAGTGAGAGAGAGGGAGAGAGAATTTTTTCCAGGTTTTGACCAAGTTGTTCTCATTGTCTATAGCCCTGCAGATCCCACTGTTTGGTCAGATAATCTTTTTTGGATTTCATGAGTTGGTCTACTTAACCTGGCTTGATTTTTTTTTTTTTTCTTTTGCAACCAAGAAACCTCTGAAGCATACACAGTCTTGAAGGCTATTTTTCAGAAGATAGTAGGGATTTGATAACATACCTTTCAAATTGCTTACAGATCAACATGATAGGCTTGCTAGTTTAGCTTTTTTTGGGAATAATTTCCAGTTCAAGGTACTCATGGTCTCACTTTAACATAACCCATTGTAACAAATATTCTCTTGTTTATGTTTACTTCTGTTAAACAATCTCTTTCCTATAAAGTCCAGTTTTAAGACTGGCTTTAGACATTAAATTAAATTTAAACATTAAGTCATTAAGCCATTGCATCATTAAATCATGACATCATATGGATTCCATATTTTTGTTTGAAATGGGAGTTTTTGTTTCCTGAAGCTTTCTGTTGCAGCTGATGTAATAGGTGAAGAATGTTCTAGCACTACTGTAAATGAGGGTAGCTGGTGGAGAAGGCTGCCCAAGTAAAGCCGTAGAGAAGAGGAGAGTTCCAGAAGAGGTTGTGCTTCTGGTTCCCAAAGACTTAGACTCACCATCTTGGTGGCCTAAAAGGTAAGATCGGTCCCACTGTCCTGACGAGGTGTCCCAGGTTACATGAATGATGACCAGCAGAAGTTCATGGAGAGTTAATGTCTGGTTTGTTTCTTGATTTTATTTCTTCTGAAAGTAAATGCCTCTGATTCTAAATTTAAAAAGATGTCTTTACTTCAGCTGAAGCAAACATGATCAGTTTGACTGAGATCAAGATGAGCAATATATAATTTATACCATCTGAAGCAAATTTTCTCCTGTCCCTTCCTGAGGGTGGAGGACAGTTGCTATTTAAAATTTTTTTTAAAAGATTTTATTTATTTATTTGACAGAGATGACAAGCAGGCAGAGAGGCAGACAGAGAGAGAGGGGGGAAGCAGGCTCCCCGCCGAGCAGAGAGCCCGATGCGGGACTCGATCCCAGGACTCCGGGATCACAACCTGAGCAGAAGACAGAGGCTTTAACCCACTGAGCCACCCAGGTGCCCTGACAGTTGCTATTTAAAGATACATGTTTCATGAGCAATTTTTTTTTTTTACCAGAATATGAATTATAAGCATAGCTCTGTCATATGTCCCCAGCACATTAAGCCAGTGTCAAAAGACTTTTCTCAATGTTAAATACTTCTGTACTGGTTGGTTTTCATTTATACCTACAGTTTATTTGCTGAAAGTTATTTTCTAAGTGTAAGTGGTAGCACACTTAGATGAAATTCAGTCTGGCTAAGCCTATGCTCACTCATTGAGGCTTCTCCCTGACTGGGTTTGCCCAGCGTTGAGATATCATGGTGCACAGGTTCACCCACTATTCGACGCTGTGGATCATCTTATCTGGAAGTGTTCTTTAAATCAGATAATAAGATTTAGAGATTGAGATTGACTGAATTAATGTGATTATAAACAGTCTACCACAGACATTTATGTGTGACACATTATAAGGTTAGGTAGTATTTTTGAAACAAATTTCCAGCTCCTTCTTCATAAAGAGGAAGTGATAATTCTGAACCGTAGAGTTAAAAATACAGTTTCTTCCATGTTGTTCATATCCTTTTCTTTGTATCCCAGTGCTATGCCCTGCACTGTCTGCCTCTCCATCTACCTCTTGCTTCAGGCCCCTTATCACTGTGCCTGGGCTTTCCTTAAACACTAGTGAATCACTTACCTCAGGTGATTCCTCTAGAAGATTTTATTTCCGTTAAACGGACTATGGAAAAAACGACTGCTTTACTTGTTAATGACAATGCCTCAGTGAGACTCCATAAGTTGTGACTGGATTCTTTCCGAGGTCTTTGTTCCCTTTGTGGAAAGTAAGAGTTTTCTGTGCTGAGGGACTGAGAGAGACAAAAATATTTATTGGTGACAAGAGTCATTGTCTTTTTTGAGTTCTGGCCAGAAACAGATTTGTCCCATTTTGTATTCTGATATGTTTTATAAAGTACAGAAAGCCTTCTTCAAACAACACCTCAAAATCATTGCTTAATTGCGCCATGCCCCATATTGGGTGGGCTTTAATTTTCAACTTTTTTACTCCCTATGGAAAAAAGCAGAACCCAGCATTTTTTTCTATGTAGTATACAATGACATTTGGTTTACACTGGTTATTTTCAGGCATTTAAAGGAAGTTAAACTTTTTATTTCTTACTCCTTAGGAACCAAATATGTCTTTTTATGGAATTTTGTTTTATTTATCCATAATTTATGGGGGGTGGAAGAGCACCTCAGGAAGCTTCCAGAAGGCTTGATTGAAGTGTAGCAGTCATGGCAGTGGTCAAGGAGGTTTCATAGCACGTCAAGCATGTAAATTAATGCAGCCATTATGGAAAACAATATGGAGTTTTGGCAAAAAGTTAAAAATACCACAACCATACCATCTAGCAATCCATTCTGGGCATATATCCAAAGGAAATTAAACCAATACTTTGAAGAGAGATCTGTACTGTCATGTTCACTGCATCATTATTCCTAATACCTAAGATTTGAAAACAACCTAAATGTCCAATGATAGATGAGGGAATAAAGAAAAATTTTAAAAGGTTTTATTTATTTATACGAGAGAGAGAGAGAGAGAGAGCATGCAGGAGCAGGGTGAGGGGCAGAGGGAGACAGGGAAGCAGATTCCCAGCTGAGCACAGACGCCAATGCAGGGCTTGACTGCAGGATCTTGGCACATGACCTGAGCTGAAGACAGAGCTTAACTATTTGAGCCAATGAGGTGCCCCATCACAATTTCTTTTTATACATACACAATGGACTATCACTCAGTTATTAAAACTAGAAGGATGGGCACTGGGTGGCTCAGTGGGTTAAAGCCTCTGCCTTCGGCTTGGGTCATGATTCCAGGGTCCTGGGATTGAGCCCCTCATTGGGCTCTCTGCTCAGCAGGGAGCCTGCTTCCTCCTCTCTCTCTGCCTGCCTCTCTGCTTGCTTGTGATCTCTGTAAATAAATAAATAAATAAATAAATAAATAAAATCTTTAAAAACAAAACAAAACAAAACAAAAAAACTAGAAGGAAATCTGGTCATTTATGACAAGATGGATGAAACCAGAGGACATTATGCTAAGTGAAAAAGTCAAACGCAGCAAGACAAATACTTGATATATGATCTCACTTATATGTAGAATCTAAAAATGTTGAGCTCATAGAAGCAGAGAGTAGAATGGTGGTTGCCAGAACTTGGGGTATAGGGGTTAGTCAAATGCTACAAATTTACAGTTATGAGATAAATAAATCAGGTGATCTAATGTACAACATGGTTACTATAATTAATAATACTGTATTCTATGCTTAAAATCCACTAACAGAATAGATCTTAAGTGTTCTTACCACATAGCAAAAAAGGTAATTATGTGAGGTGAGGGATGTGTTCATCAATTTGATTGTGATAATCATTTTGTAATATATACATAAATCATCCTTAAACACATACAATTTTTATTTATCCATCATATTTGGATAGGGCTGGAAAAAACTCAAAATACAGTTATTGTACTGCAGGTTCATGTGTTTCAAAGTTAGCCACAGTGGGTGCTGGCAGCACTCTTAACTACGTGATGTGTGCAGGTCGTTAAGTGGGATAAATGATTCTTTCTGAGGTCAGTGGCATGTGGTGATGTCCTTAGGGCACCGAAAAAGGATGTAGAAGTAAGGTTGAGTGGCTTTCTGCATCTTTTTGAATTTGTTTAAGCAATAAAATAGCCTGTCTTAGATGTCTTGTAGACTGAAGAGAATGACAGTTGGAAATGAGAAATGGGAAAATTCAGAGGTGTGTGATGGACCCAATTTAGATGGTAATAGGTGATAATTTTGGTCAGTGTCCATGTACGAGAGCAGATGACCAGGACTTTGTGGGTAGGTTGATGGGAAGTTCAATAGACAGTCTGTTAGAGTGATCTTGGAGAGTGTCCCAAAGTATAATAAGTTAGGATTCTGTTAGTTGAGAAATGGATTTTTAAAAATATTCATTATTTAGGAAGAAGATGGTACCAATGGGTAGGATAGAAAATAATGAAGGTAAATAAGAAATACTGAGATGTAACTGAGGATAATACCATGGAGGGTCATTACTATGTTTCCTATAGAATGGTTCTGGAAAGTGTAAAGATTAGATACCAGGATGATAGGTCCATTGGACTGACCTCAGTACTTGAGTGTTTCTGTCTTGTTTAGTCTGAGGTAACCTAGTGACCTGCCTTTTCCTTATAATACTTATAGGGATTCTCTTACCTGGAACTCCATATTAATCAATTAAAACTGATTATTAGTATATTGGTAATTTTGAGTCTCCTGTTGAGAGTTACTCTTGTGTACATTGTGGGAGAGGGGGTTAGTTAAATGAGACAATCTGTTAGGATTCAGGTAGAAAATACTAGAACTTCCACTCACATTTATTATGTTTTACATATGTGAGAAAGAAATTAAGCTTTAGTAATATTTAATATGCAGATTGGCACTGAATTTTTTCCTTAGTGTATATATAATTAGCTGTCATAGGTCACCAAGTAGATGAGATGGCAGCATTGCGGTTCCATGGTTCAGTGCCCTCACTCTCATGCTCTCTCTAGAATGTTGTAGTATTTTGCAGTTCAGATGCACCTGGTTAAGTGGATCTATGGATTAAATGGATTAATTAGATGAAAATAAGAATTCTCACAAATATTCTGAGCAAGAAGTTTGGATTGGAGATAAACCAGTAATATCAGGGAACTACCAAAAATTGCAGCTGATGCTCCTATAATCTTAATTTTAACTCATCAGTCATACCACAAAACAGTCACAGTTTAAAACCATCAAGATGAGTTTAAAAAACAGACCATTGTTAATAATCAGTCTTATCCAAAGTACATATTATGCCAAATAATAGTAGTGAAGGACAGTAGTACATGTATGTATTTATAAATAAATAAATAAATAAATAAATATACACCTATTGGAAGTGAGTATTCAACGTTTTTTTCCCAAGGGGATGGATATGTGATCAAAAAGTTTCGACACTGCTGCTCTTGATGATTTCTGTAGCATGAATATTACAAGCATGCTTTTCAATCTTCTAATACCTATCTAAGGTTGTGAAGATACTTAGATCTACAACTTTCAGTTCTGCTAGAGCAAGTTCCACATATGTTCTAAAGCCTTTACTACAGTGAAGTTAACGTGATTTCACTTCTTTGAGCTTCTAGGCACTGGATCACTTCCATTTTACTTTTCGGCCAGCTTGTACTGTTCTGGTCTTCCCAACAGCCCCTCTCTTTAATGCTCTCATTAGGAAGACTGCATTTTTCAGTCTAAAAAGCAGGACAAGGCATGTAATTGTGGAACATGGAAAACCAGACATGTCTCGAAAATCTGGGATGTATGATTAGCATGGCTGAGAGTATTTACTATAATGAATGCTAGGCAAATAAAAGCTCCAGGTTATTTTGTTGATTGTCTAAGACAAGACTCTTCTCAAATACTAGGTTATGTGGAAGGATGGTCTCCCTGTGTTGCCTCTTGAAACATGGCATGTACTTAAATTTCAGTGTGATGACTACCCCGTTTTCCAGGCTTGTGTTCAGTCAGAATATGACTCACAATATGTAAATGAGGCAGTAATTGTGTCTGCACTTTAAAAGGTGCTGGATCGGAGATCAAGACAAATTTGGCATGTTTTACATCCTGTGTTCTTAATTATTTGATTAGAGTTGATTACTCTTCAGTTCCACTAGGAAATGTAATTGGGTAGGCATCTGTAATTTGGTTTTGCGTGTTTGTTTTAGTGCATGTGTTTTTATGTGGATGTTTGTGTGTTTTCAGTTTTCTTTACAAGACTCCCTGTGTAAGCAGACACTAAAAAGGAAGATAACTTCCATCTTACCATGACGGCTCTGGGTGTGGATGTAAGTAGTTTCTTTAACTTGGATTACTGCCCTTTCTCAGCTGATTTATTGTATCCTTTCAATAGTTTTTGGTTGCTTATTTCACAACCAGTCTTCCACATCTGCTTTTTAGATTATACTTAGCTTTTAGGATGTCTTAGAAAGAATATTATTAAAAAAAAAATTTCCTCCACAGATTGTTTTATACAGTGGAAGTTTCTTTGTTAAACAAATTTTGTATCACTTAATCAGTTCTATAGTAGAAAAATATAATGAATTATACCAGACAGGTAATAAGCCTGAGGCACAGAATCCATCGTTCAAAGAGAAGTGTCAATTTTAATTTCATGAAGACTTTCTGACTTATAACCAGCAGGTTGTCTTTTTCATTTTATTTGTTTTGAATGATGTTATGGATTCACTAAATAGGTTTCCTTTTCTTTTCTTTTTTTCTTACAAATAGAAACTAACTGAATTAATAAATGTCAATTGTAGTAGGTTCAGACTGACCAGACACAGATTACATTTGGATAAATCCAACAAGGTTTATTTATCTAGAGGTTATAGAAAGAGGGCATAACAACATTATCCGGGTCACCTAAAAAGGACCTCCCCAGCAGGCACACTAATGTGGATGAGAAGTCCAAGTGACTGTTGGTTACATGAAAATTTCTGGAAGCTCAGTGTTTCCTTCTATGCCCAGACTTTTATACCCACGGATGGAGCAATTCTGCATGTGCACTTTGCTTGTGAACCGGGACCACTCATCTGAGCCAAGTGCATCTTACCTATGCTGGTTTTAAAAAATATATGGAAGGAAATACACACATACACACACACGATCTCCTGTGTGTGGTTTGGTAAAACACACTTAGGCTTGAACATAATGCTCATTTATCATCCTCAGGATCTCTAGGCCCTCACAGCCTGGACTTCTGGCTTTCCTGAACTGCGAGCTGCAAACCAAGGATGGGGTCATTTATTCAGACAATTCTAGACTCAGGCTAACAGCTCTTTGGGACAAGTAGTAGAGTTGTCATGCACATGTCCATCATGAAACAAGAAGAATTCAAACTACCTATAGTCACTCCACTAAGAGATACCCAGCATTTACATTTTGGGGGTAATTTTCCAGGCATTTCCAAAACAAAATCATACTAGGAAACTATTTAGTAATTTGTTTTTACCCTAGCAAAATACAGTAGATATCTTTTCATATTAATAAATATTGAGCTATAATTACATAGTTATTTTAATCACTATTTTAATATTCTATCATATAGTTTTGGATTACCACTTAGCCAACCAGCTATTGATCAACATTATGTTGTTTTTATCTTCTTGTTATTATAAAAATGTTATATTGAATCTCCTTGTAGTTATATCTTTAGCTAGCTGTGTTGTCAAATTAATTTCTTTCTTCTCTCCTGTCAAATTCTCTTACACTTATTGTGTGAACAAACAATTCAAGACATAATGACATTGTTGAATGCTTCATGAAGGATAAATTTAACTCTAGATAGTTGTTAAGCAACTAATGTCTAAAAATTGGCTACTGGTAGAGAGTAGTCTAAAATAAAGCTAATTTAACCAAGAAAAATCATGTTTAGAGCAGGGAGGATTCTTTTTGTCTTTTAGGTCAAGTACAGATTAAGTACAGAAATCTACTTAGCTCTTTTGGGTGTGTGGTTCAATGAATATCAATAAGTGTACATAGGCGGGTAACTTCCTTATTGAACCTTTTGCTCATCCCAGAATGTTCCCCTCATGTGTCCTTGTAGCCATACCTTTTTTACAACCCCAGCTTCTGGCAACCACTAATTTTCTTGTGATACAGTTTTGTTTTTTTCTGAAATGTCATGTAAAAGGGATCATCCAGCATGTAAGTATCTTAGTCTGGCTCCTTTTCACAGCCATCTTTTCATCTACATCATGGTATGTTTCAGTAGTTTGTTCCTTTGTGCCTTACTCATCAGTTGATAGATGTTGGGTTATTTCTAGGTTCGGTTTTTTCTTTTTTCTTTTTTTTGGCATGATCATTAATAAGGCTGTTAAAAATATTTGCATATAAGTTTTCATGTGGACGTATATTTTTATTTTCTATTAAAAAAATCCAGTAGGGTTACTGGGTTGTATGCTAAGGGTATTTTTAACTTTATAAGATACTGCCCAACTTTTCCACAGTAACTGTACCATTCTGCACGACCACCAGCAACTAATGAGTGTTTCAGGTGCTCTGCATCTCACCAGAACTTAGCATTGTCAATCTTTTTCTTCCGTTCTTTTAAAATTTTAGGTATTATAGTAGGTGTGGATTGAATTTCATTGTGGTTTAAATATGCATTTCTCTAATGGCTAAAGACGTTGAGCATCTTTTTATGCACTTTTTTGTCTTCCAGATATCTTTCTTGATGGAGCATTTGTCCAAACTTTTCCCCATTTTTAAAAATGAGATTTTTTTATTATTGAATTTTTTAATGCTATTTAGTAAGTTTTATTTGATTTAGCCCCCCTTTTTTTTTAATTATTGAGTTTTGAAAGTTATTTGAGATAGATCATTTCAAACACCACTCTCTGAAAAGGCTGTTAGAGAGAAGCACTTTGGGAATAGTGTACTAAGACCTCCAAAAATCTTCTCTTCCATAGAAACAGCAAAAGCACAGGCAGCAGTTGTGAAAATCAGCATTTTTAGGACTCTGAAAATGAATCAAAGGCTTGCAACAATGTGAGGGCCATTTATTCAAGAAAAATGACTGGATTTTTGTAAGAACAGCAAGCTCTGAAGCATTTTGACTTGTTCTGTTCCCATCCCCTTTCCAAGCTCTGCAGTAGCCCTGAAAACCAGCTGCCTCACAAGCATGGCAGTCAGGGGAAAGCAGCCTAATGCACTGAAGAGGAAGAATGAAAGCCCATCTCCAGAGAATTGTCAGAATTTGACCTGTCTGGCAGCTCCTTGTAAAAGACCTCTTCACAGAGGTTGGTCTGTATTTGATTTAACTTTGAGCTCACTTAGTGGAAAAAATCCTTTCTCTAGGCTGTTTGTCAAAAACAGAATAATCAGCAGCCATTGTTTAATGCTCAGCTGCATGAGCTAATAATACCAGTTGAGGCAAACGAGAGGCTGGATGAGAAACTCAATAGTAAAATATGGGGAGTGAGATGTATAGGGGGGCTTTGGAAAGCTCTGACATATTCCTGGAGTTGTAGAAGGCTATGCCTATGTGCAGAGCTGTGCGGTACCCAGAAAAGATGTGAGAACATCCTGATTTCTCACCCCTGGCTGGCCTTGACCTTCTGCACAAGCAGGAAGCAAAGTTTGAGGCAGATTTCAGGATGCCAGAATGTTGAAGTTATGCGCCAGCAGACACTCAGGCCCCTCCGCAAAGGCTGCGAGGCTTATTGGTTCAAAGCATTCAATGAAATTTCTGTTCAATTCCTAGCTGACCACTAAGCTAACTGAGCAGAGACTCCGGTAGCTGCACCTGACAAAGAATACAGGCTTTACAGAATTGATAGTCCAGGGAAGTCACTAAACAAACAGATATCAGCAGCAATAACGACAATAGGCAGCAAAAGCAAAACTCCCTGTGTGTGTGTGTATGTGTGTGTGTGTGTGTTGTGGGGTGGAGGATCTTATTTTCAGAGTTGCCCCATTATATCGTTTAAAATGTCCAGTTTTCAACAAAAAAATTAGGAGACATGCAAGGAACAGGATACTATGGCCTGATCATAGGAAAAAGGAAGTCATTGCAAACTGTTTCTGAGGAAGACTTTAACAACACTATTTATAAACCAACTAGAGCTAATAGACATCTATGGAACACTTCACCCCAAAATAGCAGAATACAAATTCTTCTCAAGTGCACAGGAACATTTCCAGATCAACCATATGTTAGGCCATAAAACATGTTTTAATAAGACCCAGAAGTTTTCACTGGTGAATTCTATGAATGTTAAGGAAGAATTCATACAAATTCTTCACAGTCTCTTCCAAAAAAAGAAATAGAAGAGGATCACTTCCCAACTCATGCTATGAGGTCAGTTATTTTGTTACCAAAATCAGACAAAGACATCAAAAGAAAGAAACAGATCAATATTCCTTATGAATAAAATGTAAAAAATCAACAAAATACTAGCAAACCAAATCTAATAACATATAAAAAGGATACTAAACCATGACCAACTGGGACTCACCCCAGGATTGCCAAGTTGTTAACATATGAAAATGAATCAAAGGAAACAATAAAGAGGCAACCTATGAAATGAAGAAAATATTTGCAAACCATGTATCTCATGAGGAGTTAATTTCCAAAATATGTACGAAACTTTTAAAAGTCAAGAGCAAAAACAACACCACCACCACCAAAAAACAAACAAAAACCAAACCAAATTAAAAAAAAAACTCAAAGGCAAAAGTCTTGAATAGATGGTTCTCCAAAGAAGATATACAAATGGTCAAGAGGTACATAAAAAGGTGTTCAACATCACTAATCATCAAGGAATGAGATACTACCTCACACATGTTAGGATGGCTATTATGGGGGGGGAAAAACCAAAGAGAACAAGTGTTGGAAGGTTGTGGTGAAATTGAAATCTTTATACACCATTGATGAGAATGTAAAATGATGGAGCCTCTGTGGAAAATGTCAGGGAGGTCTCTAAAACACTAAAAAAGTATAAAATATATAATGAAATGTTATTCAGTCTTAAAAAAGGAAATAATATCATTTGCAAAAACATATAGACCTAGAAAACATTATGCTAAGTGAAATCAATTCAGTCACTAAAGATTGAAAGTACATACACTAATATGAGGTATTTAAAATACTCAAACTTATAGAATCAGAAGATAGCATAGAAGTTTCCAGGTGATAGGGGCAGAGGGAAATCGAAAGTCGGTTACTGGGAATAAAGTTATAGTTATAAAAGGTGAATAGTTCTAGAGATATGCTCTACAGTGTAGTGTCTCTAGTTAACAATGTGGTATTGTGCACTTGAAAATTTATTAAGGGAGTAGATGTCAAGTTAAATTTGTTACCACAAACAACAATAGCAGCCTTCCAAAATAAAAACAATGAACCTCAGGAAAAAAAAAAAGGAACACAAGGATGGATAAGTTTATTGCCTTGATTATGGTGATGATGTCACAGGTACATGCATATATCCAACCTTAACAAATTATGTACATTAAAAACATGCAGTTTTTATATGTCAATTGCACCTCAATAAAATTGTAAAAAGGGAAAATCAACAAATGTCATTTATTAGTAGAATAAAGGACAAAAAACCCACTATAGCATCTTTAGATACAGAAAATTTGACAAAATACAAGTTTTTCATAATAAAGACATTCAAGAAACTAGGAATAGAAGGAAATTTTTTTGGTCTTATAAAGACAATCTATGAAAAACTCACAGAAAACATCATAGTCAATGATGAAAAACTAAAAGCTTTCCCCCTAAGATCAGGAATGATTTAAGGATGACCACTCTCACCATGTGTATTCCATATTTTCCTGGAGGTTCTAGCCAGGTCACTTAGGCAAATAAAAGGAATAAAAGACTTGTAGAGTGAAAGGAAGAAGTGAAACTGTCTCTATTTGCAGATAACATAGACGACGTAATCTTATGCATAGAAAATTCCAAGGAATACACACACACACACACACACACACACACACACACTTTAGCACTAATAGTGAGTTCAGCAAGATTGCAGGATATAGGAACAATATACACAAATGATTTTTTTTAATGTATTCAAGAGCAACAAACAACCCAAAAATGAAATTGGGAAAGCAATTACATACAATAGCATCAAAAAGATCAAAATGGAAAAAAAAAGATCAAAATGATTAGTAATAAATTAAACAAAATACATGTAAAATTTATATAAAAACCCATAAAACATCATTTAAAGAAATTAAAACCTAAATAAATGGGATAACATCCTATGTTCATTGATTGGAAAAGTATATAAAGATAGAAATTTTATTTATTTATCTATTTATAAACCCCCATTTGTCTGAAATGTCCAGACTAGGCAAATTCATGTAGACAGATTAAATTAGTGGTTTCTAGAGGCTGGTGTAGGGGGAATGGAAAATGAGTGTTAATGAGTATAGACTTTCTTTTTGGAGTGATGAAAATGTTCCAAAGTTAGATAGTCATCCTTGCACAACTCTGAATATATTAAAAAGACTAAACTGCACATGTTAGAAAGGTGAGTCTAAAAAAAAGAAGGTTGAGTTTTATTATATGGGAATTATATCTCAATAAATCTGTTATCAACAAGACAATTAGAATTGGAAGAATTTAAAAAACACTCACAGAAAAGAAAACTTGTCCTTTAAATGTACAGAAAAAAATTGCACTTCTGAGAATGAATTACAAGATAACATACTACCTTGGTTTTTGGTTGTCTTTTAATACAGAACGTTGTGTGAGTTATACACAACAAGCACTGGTCCCCAGAGAACATTGGCCAGTGAGTAAGCTGTGACCTAAAATATGGACTAGACTGTTTTGGACAAAGAACACTTGACAAATGATTATAGAAAAATCATAGAGCCTTAAGGCCCATGTGAGAGAGTAATGGAATTTACTTTACCACTTTCATCTTTCCTCAAGAAGATAAAAACATGTGCTAGGAAAGGTAACTCCCCCTGGACTGTTTCATGAAAGCTATGAAAGGACCTGTTAAATCTTTCAGAGAATATATCTTCTTGAACATTTTCTGCAGTTGAAGAATAGTTGAGATGATGAGAGAAGAAAGAAACAATGAAGTCGGGTGAGAGGTAAGGTTGTCTAGACCCCTGAAAAGAAGTATCCGTCAAAATGCCTCAGTATTGTCACCAGGGACTGGCTACCAAGCTCCGAACCAACGGCAGTAATCCAGTTTCTGGCCCTGCTTATAGGTGTTGCCTGTCACCAGAAAAGAAGGCCAAATTCCAGAAGCTGCACACTCCAAGCAAAGCCCTCCTGACTTAGTTTTCCACCAGTCTGATACAGTTCTGATGCCATGCTAACCCTCCAGATGACCTTGAGATCATTACCATCTAATTGTAATAACCAAAAACACACCAACTAATCCATTGATAGATTGCACTGCATCCATTCCAGGGAAGAAAAGAGGTGACACTTTGATTCTGAGGAGCCTCCTGCCCTCTCCGGGAAAAACCCTGAGGTCAGTTTGCTTACCAGCTCCCTTAATTACCCTAACCCCATAAAACCCTGATTGTGAGACCTAATGGGGAGAAATGTGCCTTTACAGCATAAACTCCACTTGTTCATTCTCTGGTCACTAAATAAATTACCTCCTTGCCATCAAATACTGTTTAGTTATTTGACAAATAAATGGTTTTGAGTAGAAAAAAGCGCTGCCACAGGGTAACAGGAGAGGAATCACTAGCTGAGAAGTTACTATTCCTCCACTGGAACATTGACAAGGCCCACCATGAGATTAGCTGGTGAACTCTCTAAACAGAAGTAGCATCTCAATTCTTGACCCTTGTCATGGATTAGATAGGAATTGCCCTGAATCATTTAGGTCTAGAACCATCAGGTAGATCGTGCTTCCTGGAATAAGGCTTTGAGTGGAAGAGTTGTGTATGACGTTTCATTCCTAGATGCTTCTAAATTTGGGGCCTCTCTTCTGTGTCTAATAGTATTTTGTCCATTATTCCATGTACAAGATAACTGTAGACCGAGAGGAAAACGGAAAAGACCAAGAGCCCTCGAAGAGTTGATGATTAGTCTTTTTTAGTTTTGTGCCCTGCTTGTCCAGGTAGAATAAAAGGGTTTTTTGGACAGTAATAATCGTGTTATAGTAATAACGACTACCATTTCTTGAGATACTTGTACTTCCCGTGAATTGTCTCATGTAATCATTACAACAGTCCTATGATATGGGTAGCATCATGATTCCACTTCTTAGATGGGAAGTGGAGGGATGGAGGGGTTAACGAACTAGCCCAAGGTCATGTTGCCAGTTAACTGCTACACCTGGGATATGAATGGAGGCAACTTGATTCCAGGAGCATACTCTTTGCTATTAATCTGTATATGTTTTATATGACATTTTCTCTATGGTGTTTAAGATCTGCACCTCACACAGATCACAATGACTTGATAGCTTACAAAATAAAATAAAATAAAATCGTAAGCCATAATAAACAAGGTCACAAGGAGCAGCATAACATCAAACCCATAGTAAGCTCTCAAACTGTTAGGTTTTCTGGGAGAGTGGGGCTTGAACCAGATTTAAAGACAAGTTCTCAATATCCTTGCACCAAAGAATTACTTGGTGGTATTGGTGAGAAATTTAGATCTTTGGGCTCCTTATCCCAAAGATTGTAATTCAGGTCTGGATATAGAAACTTGGGAAGTCACCTTTAAAAAACAACCCAGGTCTGTTGTTTTGGCCCGTAATGGCTGGCAGCCCACACTTAGAGAGATAGTGTCTTAAAGACTGTGGGACTTGATGAGTAAAAAGGAAGAATAAGCAGGGCATTCAGGCAGTGATAGAGTCATAATGTGGTCCATGTAGGTGGATAGGGGGAATAAGGAGCAGACCAATTGGCCCCAAGTAGTCAGATGTGATGGTGGTTGTTTCATTTACTCACTTCTCCAACCATGTGAGCACTACCTGTGTGCTGCTTCCTACAGGCACTCTGGAAATACAAAGATGGATAATGGCATAGTCATCTTTCTCAGGGAGTTCATCTATAGAGGAGGGGAGGACACACACACATACCACACACACACACACATACACAGCTGAACAACAGCACAGTAGTGGATGCATCTGCATGCTACGGGGAGGCTACAAATAAAACCAAGACCAACTTTGAAGGATGGCTGGGGTTTGAACAGAGAGACATGGGTAGAGGATAGTCCAGATGCAGGGAACTATGTGATGAAAAACATCATGATGGAAAAATGCAGAGAAAGTTCCAGCATGCCAGAGTGTGGAATGGGCATGAAGCACATGAGAAGTGACAATGGGGGAGCTGACCGGAAGGATGTGTGTAGACTGGATGGTGGAAGGCCTTAAATGTGAAGGCGGGAATTTGGACTTAATTTTACCAGCAATAGGGGCCATGGGAGGTTTTCGGTCAGGCACCGTGAATTCAGTCAGGAGTAGTGAGTAAACTGCATTTGCCTGATTAGAGCAATCATCCAGGAATACTTAGGAAAATGTAAATTCGCAAGCCCCTCTGTGGTAGATCCTGATTTAGTGGTCTTGGGCAAGGCCTGGAAACCGTTATTTATAAAAAAGAAAAAAGAAAAAAAAAACCCTCATGTTTCTCATGTTCAGGAGTGTGTGGGCAACACTGAAATTAGGAAAGCCTGAATGGCAGGTTGGGAGCCTGTCGCTATAGTTTAGATGGGAAGTAGTGTCCACATGTGGGGGTGCCCATATTGATTGTACTGGAGCAGAGAGACCCAGTAGCTACTGCAGAGGTAGAATTAGGAGGGCTTAGTGCAAGGATATGAGAGAGAAGGAAGAGACAATGACTAAGAAGATGTTTTGCCCGAAGTTCTGTAAGATGGTGCTGTTAACCTCATTAGGGAAATGGTCTTTAAGCTTGAATATAGAAAGGCTGATTTTGAGATACCATTAGGAGACTTCTTCATGCAGTTGGACCATAGGTCTGCATCTCTGGACAGATTTTGGGAGCGAACGTGTAGCTCTGGGAGTCATCAGGTAAGAGATGACAGTTGAAGACATGTGATGGATCCAAAGGGATGAGACCCAGCTGCAAAACATCGGAGCAACCAGGAGAGGGAAAGAACCAGTGTGAAAACAGAGAGGGGTGTAAACGAGTGCAGTGTCAGGAAATGGAGAGAGAGAAAGTTTTAGGGGCCAGAATGGTCAGCACTGTTAAATGCTGAAGGCAAACACTTCTGTTTAGTGATGTTAGCCTTGTAATTTCGCTGTGGCTTAATTCTTAGGGTTGTGATAGACGTGGAAAATTTTAACATGAAAGCATCTGGATCAGTCTGATTGACAGGTAACCTTACAGAGGCACAAGAATTGCAATTCCCTCTCTTTCTTATAGTCTCTTGAGGATGAAAATTGTATATGTACCTTTAATTGTCTGATTAATTCAAGATGGTTTATTTGTGTGATATACTTCATTCTTTCAATTGGCCAGTCATTTTTATATATGTAGTTTTCAATGGTTTCTTGTAATACTTCAAATTTATGTAATTTTAAAAGCTTGTCCTATGAATTGCTATGCCATTTTATATCTTGCTGTTGTCATAGCAACTGGTTATAGTCACCTCCTTTTCACCTGAATCTCTCAGTCTGGTCACTGAAAATTGCATGCAAATGTGAGCTTCCACATCTTACAGGAAGGGTGGGATGAATGGGAGACTTCTGATTTGCTTCTTCTCTGATAAGAGTGTTAAAATTTGGAGGATGCGAGACTAGCTTCTGTTTTGCAGAAGGTTAGAGAACAGAAGAATCTTGATAGGAAGTGTCAAATAATGGCAGTGGGAAGGGAGGACGATATAGGCCTGGGGCCTGAGGAGGAAAGTAAGAGGGTGACAGGGGACTGTCCCAGACTGAGGACTGACCTGGGGCTTTAATGTGGCAGGAGGGTGTGGGTTCCCAGACTTACCCACTCAGAGCCTGGAAAGTGTCCATCTTTAACTCTGCCTCAGCTTGTGAAAGCGGCCAGCACAGTCTTGGAGCTGAAGGAGCCCTCTTTCTGTCCTGGAGGTAGGAAACCCTGATGGGCTGGGAGACGCTCTGCCCTCATCCACTGCAGAAGGGAGAGGCGTGATTGCGGCCCCAGCTGCAACCTGGAATACATTTTCCTATCGGACCATTTCTGAAAGTTGCGGGTACAATGACAATATTGTATTCAGCTACATTCTGAGTTTACTAGGCTTTTGTAGACTAGTCTGACAGGTATCATACGAAAATTTAAAAAATGGCCTTTGGAACTCTGTGGATCTGAGTTTCAATTCCTCTAGGACCACACGTTCTTTGTGGGACCTTGGGCAAGTTACTTAACCTTTCAATGCCTCCATTATCTTACATCTAAAATGGGTATAATTATATGCTCCTCATGGTATTTTAATAACTTGCTGAGATTCCATATACAAAATACTGAGCATTGTGTCTGACATATAATAAATGGTTAAAATGGTAGTTAATGGTAAAGTGTATTCCAAATTCCAACAAATGACTGACGAGGACTTCCCTTATAAGATACACCCACGTGCGATGGTGAAAGGCCAGCTTGAGACATGTCTCTTTGCTGGACTGGCTTACCCTTTGACAACAATTTACATGGGCATTTTTTATTATTTAACATTTATTTAGTAGTGACAGGGAAAAACTGACTTTTAGCAGAAGCAGACTTCCTCTTAGCAAAAATTTTATACCTTATTCTTTCTGTTCAAAATAAGAGGATTATTTGCACGTGACGTTTAAATTTATTTAAAATGGTCTTATTTTGCAGTGTCCCAACATTTATAAGTAGAGAGAATTATCCATATTCACCAGGACAGAGATGACTTACATGGGTTTATTACAAAATCTTCACAAAAATGTGTACAGCCAATCAAAATGATTTTTCATTACACATCTCTCTGGGCTATATGGACAAAAGTGCTTGCCTTTATTTTGTCTTTAAGTCATCTGGTGTCCTAACAGTTAAAATATTAACTGCTAACTTTATTTGATTTTCAACTCTGTCTGCCCTCATGATTTACATTGTTAAAACTCAATTTCTAGAAGTGAAAATGGTCAATATCTTAGATTTTGAGTCCCTTTCCCCTTCCTTGTCTCCTTTTGAGATGTCTGGGGAGAGGAAAGGGAGGTGTGGCCATGTGTGGTGATTGGTGTCTATGACTCCCATGGTCTCTGGGATGATGACCACCATCATTACCTGGCTTGCTGTCTGCCCCGCATGACTCACAGTTTGCTCTTTTCCTCTGCTGGGTAGAGGAAGTTCCACGCTAGTTTTTCTGGTGTGAAGGACAGACAGACCTGAGGGTGTCCCCAGTAATTCTACTGTTCATATTTTTATGTAGTCCCCTTTTGCTGGGGTGAGACCTGTCAGTTTCTTCAAGTCAACAGAATGTAGCAAAGGTGATGGAATGGCACGTCCATGGATAAGTTAGATTATATGGCAAAGGGGAAAAAGGATTTTACAGATATAAACAAAGTCTCAAATCAGTTGATTTTTGAGTTAATCAAAAGGAAGATTATCCTGGGTGGGTCTGATTTAATCGGGTGAAGGTCCTTAAAAGGACTGGTCCTTGAGAGATCAGGGATCCAAGCAGTAGAAACTCTCCTTGTGGATCTGACAAAATAAGCAGCTATTTTGAAAATGCCCACATGGCATGGGACTGTGGGTGGTCTCTGGGCCTAAAGGTCACCTCAACCTGACAGCCAATAAAAAATTTAGGGCTTTCTATTCTGTGGCTGCAATAAAAAGAATCCTGCCAACAATTTAAGTGAGGTTGGAAGTGGGTTCTTTGAGCCTTCCATTGAGAATGCTGCCTACAGGCACTTTAATTTTAGTCTTATGTGGCCCTGAGTGGGGGGACCCCGTGAAGCTATGCCTGGACTATTGACCACAAAAGCTGTGTGATAAAAAACATGCGGTGCTTTCAGTGGCTAAGTTTCTGGTAATTTATTATGCAGCAATAGGAAACTAATACACCTGGAAGGATCTACCCTCCCACCAGCAGTTTCATGTCTCTGAGGGTAGCTTCTCCTTCCCTACGACCTAACCTTCTTCTGTAGGTCTAACCTAGGCCTTACTTTAGGGCCCTTTACCCCCCACATGGTGCCCTTTTGCCAGTCATCTTGGCTGGTCTTTCAGTTTTCCGGATCTCAGCTGTGCCACATGCGAAGCAGGGATAGACTGCTCAGAAATGCTAAACGTTGGAGACTGTCTTTATCTGACCAAACCGCACTAACAAATTGGTGGGGCAATTCCCCAGGTTGGTTTCAGAACCACACAGGATGGGTGTTCTTCAGAAGTCCTAAGCAGAACATGGGGCAAACTTTTTTCTTCTGTCTTTCTGTGTTATCTTTCCTTACTCATCTAATGCATAGAAATCAGGGCACAAGCTTCTGGTTGTCTTTCTCCCTCTTTTCTTCTTCCACAATCTCCTTGGGGAGCTGATGGCGAAACTCCCCTCCAGCAGTCCCAGCAGTACATTCTCTTCCTTTGATAGAACAGTGAGATACAAGCCTTCATTATCACAGAAAGTTGTTATTTTCTACCCTAGGGGAAAATGCTGTGAGTTAGTTGACTCCAGGCTAAATTGGAAACTCCAGGTTTGGCTGCTGATATATTAAAGGAAGAGATAAAAGAATTTATGAACTCTTCATTCATTCATTCATTCATTCATTCACTAAATATTTGCTGGATGTCTAATATATACCAGGCTCTGTTCAGAGGGGGTGCAGCAGTGGGCAAAACACAGAAAATACTTTCTGGGATAAGAATGAAAGCCTGATGTTCAAGGTTATTTCTTGCTGTATAATCTTATTTTGCATATTAGAAGCTGCATATTACTTCATTCTTTCTGTTTGCATTCTTTCAATGAAAAAAATCCTTCTCTGTCCCCAGTCAAATGCCCACTAAGGTGATGGTTACATACTCAAAAATGCAGAAGAAAAACCATATTGATAATCTTCAAAATATTACCATAATTGAAAATGTTTAAAAATTATTTTTTTCTGGATTTGGTGTTAGAATGTGTTTTCTTCTTTAATTCTGTAATTCTTTTTTTTTTTTCTTTACAGTTTTTTTTTTTTTTGTAATTTTTCAAATAAGACAAGGTATTGGGAGACATACTAAAATATTTAGAACTTGGATAATAAAATGAGTGATGTGTTTCTGGGAAACTGCACTATGCCACCGAGTGTTTGCTCAAAGTTTCAGATGATTGAAAGCGTTGAACCTAAGTAACTATCAGCTGATAGTTGCTGGTATAGCCTGTAGTTGTACTGGGGATCGTGTACATGTATGCTTAAAAAATACTCAATAGAGGTCAGCTGGTGCTGTTGACAAGTGTTTACTTTTTTAAAATTAATTTTATTAAAAAATTCCATGTAAGGTTATTATTTTGGCAGGAGTAAGACCCATTTCCATTTCATTATTTTTAATTTTTTTTAAAAAGATTTTATTTATTTACTTATTTGTCAGAGAGAGAGAGAGAGAGAGATCTAGAGAGAGCACACACAAGCAGGCAGAGGTGGAGAGAGAAGCATGCTCCCTGCCGAGCAAAGAGCCCGATGTGGGACTTGATCCCAGAACCCTGGGATCATGACCTGAGCCGAAGATAGTGGCTTAACCAACTGATCCACCCAGACGTCCCATCCATTTCATTATTAACATAGGGGTTATATGTGGAGATTGATAGTTGGTATAATATTTTTAATTCATTCCAGTGATGTTTTTATGGATCGATTTTGTGTGCTCCCCAAAATCAAATGAAACCCTAATTGCTAATGTGATAGTATTTAGAGATAGGTTTTTGGGAGGTAATGAGGTAACGACAGTGGAACCCCCCTCATGGGGTCAGGGTCCTCACAAGAAAAGACTTTAGAGAGCATGTTTTCTGATACTCTCTGTCTGCCAAATGAGGACACAGCAGGGCAGAAGCCAGCTGCAAACCAGGAAGAGAGCTCTCATCAGAGTCAACCGTGGTGGCACCTTATCTCAGACTTCCCAGTCTGTAGAACCAGGAGAAATAAATTTTTTTATTGTTGTTTAAGATCCCAATATGTGGTAACGTATTGTAGCAGTCTGGGCTGACTGAGGCATACGCCTTAAAGATGGGGGCTTAACTGAGCCATCCTTGAATTTTCCTTTGTGTGTGTTGTATGGCTAGGTGTCATCAGAGAAGCTTGTGAGAGAGCTGTGGGTAGAGGTGTCTGGGAATCCCTGTGATGATTCCATTACTCTATTTCCTCTAGTCAGGGGTTAAACTAGGACATGGTGTCCCTATGTATCTATGGGTTTATTCCTAGCATCTACTGGATACTGTGTTATTTTAAACAAAATAAATGCCTTTAGAACTAGTGTGGTACAACAGATTAGATTAAAATATGCTTAATAAGAAAAAAAGATGCCAAAAGAAGAAATTGATGATGATTCTAGGAAATGAATGTCCTTTCTTTATACCACAAGATGTATACTGAGTACTTTTTAATTACAAGGACATTGGTATGGCAGATTCAGGTCAGAGTAATAGGGAAGGAAGGAAGGATGGAAGGAAGGAAAGAAGGAACAAAGCACAACCCAGTGCCACTCAGGAAATCTGGAAGACTCTAATTCAATTATATTGTCTGCCCTTGGTGGAAAGTTCCAATTTTCATATTCCTCACTGGCACAGCAACCAGGAACAGAAGGTATCCAAGAAGGCTTATGTGATATGCCAATGTGTATTTCCATCTGGAGTAATATGGCAGATAAAAAAGAGACCTAAAATGTATCCCACCACTTGGGAGCTATTAAATAGAAATAAACATCAAGGCACAGACGGAATGGGGGAAAATAACTGAATAAATAAAACATAGGCAAGAGGGCTTGGTTTTTTAGGTCTTTTTTTTTTTTTTTAAACTAAATTTTCAGTTGTAACCCAATATTCAAAATTGTAATTGCAAATAACTAGTATCTTCCCAATTTGAATCTTCTCCAAGCTCATCGTTTACCAGATACAAAAGGTATCAGAAGTCCAAATAGTGATAAGTACAAGAAATAGGTAATAACATAACACCTCGAAGTTATGTGATATAAATTTCCTTTCTTTGTGTTATTTGATGTCTAGGGAAGTTGGTCCATAGTTCTTACTGTATATTGTCTAGAGAGGTGTTGAAATCCTGCCTGAGTAGGGGAGACTTTGAAGATCAAGCAATGAGACGGTGGATCCTGGGCCAAGGTGGGTAAACTGATCGTGACACAATGAGAGCCAAGATGGTTTCTACCAACAGAAGGAACAGTTTCCCTATTCCTGATAGGGAAGGGGGTTTGGTTATTGATGTAGCTCAGGTGGAGAGCAGACGCTAGTTCCAGTATAGCCTGTGGTTTTCCAGAAGGGGAGGCATTACAGGCCAAGTTTTCATGGAGGAGAGCCAGCAACAAAAGAAAGAAGAAATGGCTGTTTGAAGAAGAGCTGAAAGAGAATTTCTGGCCTTTTTTTTTTAAGACTTGGCATATACAGTGGAGTCCTGGCAAAGCTGGGAGAAAGAACACAGAAGCAAATCTTGCAAAAATGTTGGGGTGGGGGGAAAGCATGTGGTCAAGGACAAAGCTAATGGTTTTTGGAGATTGAAGTCTATTGAATTCTCAAGGCTAAGAAGCAGTGTGTGCACTAAATGTATGATATGTTGATATAGAGCATTTTCATTATTTAAGTACTCATAATGCTCTAATCCCTTGGCCTATTTTATTATATCTTTTAAATGTGGCATTTATCATCACCATAGTATGCACCTATCTGTTTACTGTTGGTCTCCTTCTACTAGGCTCTGAAGGGGCAGGGACATTCTTGGTTTCATTTATTTATGTGTGTAGGATGTCACCACAAATGGATATCAAAATAAATGTATGTATTTATTTATTTGAGAACTAGAGAGAGTTAGAGAGCCCAAGCCGGGGGCAGAGTAGTGGTGGAGGGAGAAGGAGAAGCAGACTCTCTGCCGAGTTGGGAGCCCTTGTGCGGGGCTTGATCCCAGGACCCTGACGTCATGACCTGAGACAAAGACAGATGCTTAACCAACTGAGCTACCCAGGCATCCCCCAAATAAATGCATTTATGCATAATTATGTTTAATGCTCACCCTGGAAGTCCAAAATTTGCAGGAGTCTGGGAAGGACCAGGGAACAGGGCAGAAAAATTACCAGTGTTAGGGGTGTGGTTTAAAAAGATGCCCACAAATGATTTGACATTCCTCCTTTCAGAATGTGGAACCTCGCTCTCCTCCTGGGAGCGTGGGCTGCACTTAGTGACTGACTTCTAGTAAACTGACAAGGCAGAACTGTTGGGTGTAACTTCTGAGGCTATGCCACAAAAGCCATTGTGACTTTTTCCTTGTTCTTTCTCTGGTTCACTCATGCTCTGTTTGCTCATCCTGGGGAAAGCACCCTGCCAGTTCCTGAATGCAGTCAAGCAGCTCTGTGGAGAGCCCACAGCTGGCGTGAAGTCAGGCACCACCAGCAAGCACGAGTGAACTTAGCAGCGGGTCCTCTAGCTCCATCAAGCCTTCCTCCCACCTTAGCCCTTGCTAGTGTCTTTTTTTGCAGCTTTGTGAAAGACCCGGAGTCAGAGCCACCCAGTTAAGGTACTTCTGAATTCCTGGTCCACAAACCCGAGATACTAAATGTTTGTTGCTTTAAGCCATTACATTTGGGGGTAATTTGTTATACAGCAACAGATAGCTACGTTGGGAGGAATCTGCCACTCAGAAATAGTTTATAAAACTGTTACTTGGGAGATTAAAGAAATACTGCATGAATGGAAATGTATACATCTATTCCTACGTATTTTTATTATTTCTGTTTCCCTTTGGTCTCTTTTTTTGAGAAGACCGTATTTTCACATTTTTACAACTTCTTGCGATGGCTACTATCCTGCACATTATCAATGGCTCATAAATGATGATGACAAGTTTACATTTTTATGATAAAGTTTTCTGACAGGATAGAGGTCACTTTTGACGTCAAGATGTCCTTCCCTTTTTCTATTCAGTTTCACTTATATAGATCCCGATTTGTCATATCTGGGGAATGAAGAAACATGGCCGTGTGTGTGTGTTGGACAGAAAACAACCTCTAACAACCACGTGTAGCTTCTTTTAAAACTCACAGAAGAGCTTGAAAACATGGACAAAAGCAGAATTAAAATGCTGCATGATTAATTAATATTTTTTCTTAAACATTGGTTGAAAACGTGGTCCTTTCACAAAGGGGATTTAATGAACTCTGGACCAGAAGCGTTTGGCACAGAATGTATTTTCTTTTAACTCACAAATATCTAAATTGGAATGAGGAATATTAAATGATATTAAATCCAGATGTCTCTTGGAATCTTCAAGGAAAAGTGTGTAATTTCTTTTTGAGAGCTTGTTTTGCCATGATCTCTTTCCTCATATTCAGAAATGGAAAACACTGATGAATTCATCTGTTTTAACCCGGGCAGTGATGTTGGCTTTGGGGTCAGAATAGGGTCACACCATTTGTAAGTTATGTGGTCTTGGGCAAGTGATTTAGCTTCACTGACAGTTGGCATTTCCAGCTGTGGAAACTCCCCCATTCATCTGCTCCAACATTCCAGTGGACAAGGATGATAGTGATGATATATACACTGTATCTGAAACCAATTCACAGAGATGAGTTGTTAGCTTGGTACTTAAAATAACCTTCAAATTGAAAAAAATGATTGTATTTCAAACTCCCCCTCCCTGCTGTGAGATAAACTCTAGGGGCAAAAGAGCATGGTTTTGTTACAGGCCAATAATTCAGTAATACAAACATAATATGGAGAAAGACTAAGTGGTCCAACTGCATTTTTGTGTTAGAGTTGGCTCTTATTCGAACGTGTCAGCAGTGGTGTGGTATAAAAGGGCACAGCAGTATTCCTTCCAGCACTCTGCATGTGTCAGCCCTGTTGAAGGGTGTGAAACCAATCTAGGTTTAGCCGTAGAATTTTGAAGCTGTGGAGAAATGTGAACGATCCAGTAAAGGGATACACGTGTGTGTATGTGGACTGGGATGGTGTGGCTCCATGGAATTTAGGTGGATGACAGTTATATCTTGTCAAACCTGGCAAAGCTATATTTTTCAGGTGGAAGTGTCTTTTATGCTTGAGATGTCCTCATTAGTGAGGAGATGAGAATTTCCCTGTCATCTGCAGGATGAGCCTGTGACCAGATGGTAATATGATGTGGACTCAGGAATGATGGAGTTGTCTTAGCCCTCAATGGCTCTGGACCAGAGCATTGTGAAAATATAAAAAGTAGCACTAACTAATGACTACTTGTTACTTAACTCTGTGCCAGGCAGCATTGTTTTTTGTTTGTTTGTTTGTTTGTGGATTTTGTTCTTTTTTTTAATTCTCATTTTTTAATTTTTATTTTTTTTACAGTGATCATGTAGCATTGATCATGTAGCTTGATACCCTGCACCTCTTTACCCTCTGCTTTGTGGTCATCTTAACAGACTGGTGGTATCTGGACCTCCCATTAGCACAATGGTAATTACTTTGTGGTTCATCATTTGACCTTAACCCAATTACCTCACTTACCACTACTTGTTAGCATTCTAGAAATCCCTCTTTTGAGTTGAGTTTCCACCACTATTCACTCTGGAGTATTTTCATCATTTATTTTTTATTCTGCTTCCTTCCACACTCCCCCTGCAATAACTCACTGTCAATGAAGAAAGTCACTTATTCTGATGACTCTATCTCATAAATGGGTTGTCATTCATTCAATGTGCTTTGTTCTAGGCACTGGAAAGAGAGTGGTGTGTAAACAGACAAAAATCCCTGCCCTAGCTTACATTTTGGTGGAGGTAGATGGATAATTAGACAATAAAGTAAAATGTAGCACAACAGAGAGTATAAGTACTAAGGAGAAGAATGAAGCAGCGAGCTAGGATAACAGGTAGAGATGGGTAAGGAAGGACATGCTGCTTTAGACAGATTGTCCAGGGAAGACCTACTGACTCTTGAATCAATTTGAAGGAGGTGAAGAGCAGATTATTGCATCTCATTCTGACTTGGTGTCTCATACTACAGAGCTTCTCCAAATCCCTCTTTAAGCTCCTTCCAAATCCTTACCTTTAGGAGTTCAAGATGCCTCTTTCTTTACCCGGAAAGTGTGAGAGAACAGAATTTATTCTGCTGATATTTATTGAAAGTCAGTCAAGCAGAATGATCAACTAATCCTGATCTCCTGGAGCTTCTATTTTAGTGGTCTTATATTCTAGCTTCATTAACTCTTCCCCTCTCCTTTCTTCTTGAAAATGTCTTCAGCTTTCTCTATTCTTCCCCCTTTACCCTGATTTATTGAGGTATAATTGATAAGTAAAATTGTAAGATGTTAAAAGCGTATGATGTGATGATATGATATATCTATACATTGTGAAAATATTATCCCATCAAGTTAATTAACACATCCATCACCTAATATTTTAATCTATTCTTTTACCTGTTACTACTTAAAAGAGCTAAATCACCTTTTCCCATCCACCTGTGCTATTGATCCCAACTTCTTCTGTCTTCCTCTAAAATTTAGCGCCATCAGCAATTGCCATTTTGTTTGTTAAAGCTTTGTTCCCTGCTTCACTAGTTACTCACTTTCCTCCTGCTTGCAAATGAGTTGAGGACTCCCCTACACCTAAAACACCTCTTGATTCTTCTTCTAAGCTTAACTGCTCAACTTCCTTTCATGACAAGTATCTTGAAAGTTTTAAAGGCATTGTTCCTACCTTTTTACCACAATGTTACCATAGTTTCAAGTGGAAAAATCAAAACACGTGGTTTATAACAAGATAGAATAAATTGAAATTGGGAGTTTTCCAGAAAATCTAGGGTTGCGATTTCCTACATGATTCCCATCTATGAACTAAGCCTGCCCACAATTTTACTGAAAATGCTTCCTTAGTAGTCCTCGAAACCCTTCTGGCATCAAATCCAAAATAATTTTCTTATCTTACTGCCCTTGAACTCTTTGCAGAAATATAAAATTGTTGATGTTATGTTTTGATGTCCTTTCTCTTAGTATGCGGCAGAGAACTATTTCAGTTATCCCTCTCTTCCTCTTTTTTATGGCTTCTTCATCTTTCACTGACTTCTACTCTTATCCCTCAAGAGTGCACATTCTTTAATGTTCTGTTCATGGACCCTTTCTCCCTATCTATTTTCCTGCTTGATGAAAAAATATAACTTAATATTTTTTAACTGCTTGTTTGACACCCATATTTGCATCCATAGCTTCCCAATTTGTATCCAAAGTCCCGATTCTTCTCTAAACTCAGGCCAGCATTTCTTTTTCTTTTCTTTCTGTCTTCCTTTCTTTTTAAAAAATTATTTATTTTTATTTTAAAAAAGATTTTATCTATTTATTTGATAGAGAGAAAGAACAGAAGAAGGGGGAGTGGGAGAGGGAGAAGCAGGGTCCCCACTGAGCAGGGAGTCTGATGCAGGACTCCATCCCAGGGTGCTGGGATCATGCCCTGAACTGAAAGCAGACACTAAACCAACTGAGTCACCTAGGTACCTTGGAGCCATAATTTTTAACTGGACTTTGTACAACTTAAGTATCTTCAACCTAACACATCTGAAGCTCAAGCCTTCTCCTTGGTTGTGTCCTCCATCAAATCAGCTCACCTTATTTTTTGTTGATGTTGCCACCCTTTTTTAGTCATCCAGGCTTGAATATTCAGTGGAATTTTTGACTCTGTTCTTTGTTTTTCTTTCCACAACTTATCTATTGCTCTGACCATTTTAGTGCCCCTCCCTGATGTTCTTTCAGTATCTTTTTTTCCTTCACTATTTATAAATACCTTATTTATTTGATTACCTATATACTTATGTATTTCCTTGTTGAAATGTGATTTTTTGATGATGAACAAGATCTACTCTACTCATCATATCTCCAGCTTCTAGTGCAATGCCTGGCATTTAGTAGCTCTTAATGAATGTCTATTGAGTGAATGAATGAATTGAATCTTGTTGATTATTTCCCTGGGATGTCTCCAATCCACCAGTCCCAATTCAACCAGTCCTGGGTTGCCAGTCCCATAACTTTAGTTCAGCTCTTGTTGCTGATTGCTGAGATTTTTGCAATAGCATCCCAAGTGGTCTCTTTTCTTTTTTCTCTTCCTGAGCTATGGATATCTATCCATGAGGATAGATAGCTACTAGAATTCCTGTCCTTTAAAAAGTTTTTTAAAATTTTATTTATTTATTTATAAATATTTTTTGTATTTGAGAGAGATTGAGTGTGTACATGCATGAGTGAGGCTGAGGGAGAGGGGCAGAGGGAGATGGAGAAACAGATTCCCTGCAGAACAGGGAGACCCCTCATCCCACTGCACTCGGGGCTCCATCCCAAGACCCTAGAATCATGACCTAAGCCTGAGCCAAAGGCAGATGCTTAACCAACCTTAACCAACTGAGCCACCAGGTGCCCCTTCCCCTCTTTTTTTTTTTTTTTTTAAAGGAAAGCTTCTAAAAAGATGTTCCTGTTGGGGGGAGGGATTATTCTATCCCCCTTAGCTGATCATTAAAGGTCTTCTCCACTTAGCTCCAAATTACTTTTTCTATCACTGTCCCCATTAGGCTCCACTCATACCTCTGTAGATCAAGAGCTTCATGCACAGGACCAGGTATGCAACTTGTAGCTATCCTTGATAAAACAGTTGTTATTCCTGGGAAAGGGATATTGATAAATATAGCCTGAAGGCTAACTGATCATTACCAACTCCATAGTTATGAGGAATTCATAATGTAAGTTAGAGCTTCACCTTTACATATACTGTAAGTTAGACTCTTCTCCAGGATCTATTTTAATAAGAATGGAAAAGGGAGGTATTGGAGGAGTACATATACTTAACTCCATTAAGTAACGGATGAGAAGGGAGATCTGTGTGTTTGGGGAGGTTGGTTTGCAACAAGTAGATTCTGGCTAAACATAATGTGGACTTAGATGATGCTTTTCCTTTCTGAAGTTATAATTGTGAAACCCCATTTAATTTTGTTTGAAGTCATCTGAATATGGATGGAATTAATGATTTGACATATTGCTGATTAAATAGAGTGGGTACCAGTGGAAAAAGAATAAACATTTGTTGAATGAATAGATAAGTTGCCTGTCTAGGCACGTTTGACATAGCAAGTGAAGAAAGATAATGTAGCTGGAGAGTAATTAGCATGCAATTTTAGGAGGGGTGGATTAAAAACTTCCAACTAATATGGGGACTTTATTTTATTTTATTTTTTATTAACATATAATGTATTATTTGTTTCAGGGTACAGGGCTGTGATTCATCAGTCTTACACAATTCACAGTGCTCAGCATACCACATACCCACCCCAATGTCCATCATTAAACTACCCCATCCCTCCCATCCCCCTCCACTCCAGCAGCCCTCAGTTTGTTTCTTGAGATTGAGTCTCTTATGGTTTGTCTCCCTCTCTAGTTTCATCTTGTTTTATTTTTCCCTCCCTTACCCTCTGATCCTCTGACATGTTTCTCAAATTCCTCATATCAGTGAGATCATTTGATAATTGTCTTTTTCTAATTGACTTATTTCACTTAGCATAATACCCTCTAGTTCCATCCATATCATTGCAAATGGCAAGATTTCGGTTTTTTGATGACTGCATAATATTCCATTGTGTGTTGTATATCTACGTGTGTTTGTGTGTGTGTGTGTGCATGTGTATCACATCTTCTTTATCCATTCTTCTGTTGATGGACATCTAGGCTCTTTCCAAAGTTTGGCTATTGTGGACATTGTTGTTATAAACATTGGGGTGCATGTGCCCTTTTTGATCAGTACATTTGTATCTTTGGGGTAAATACCCAGTAGTACAATTGATAGGTTGTAGGGTAGCTCTATTTTCAACTTTTTGAGGAACCTCCATACTGTTTTCCAGAGTGGCTGCACCAGCTTGCATTCACCAACAATGTAGAAGGGTTGAATAAGGGGATTTTATAACTGATACTTACAGACTTAGTATTTACTGAATGAAGGAAATCTAGGGAAGGACTGGTTGGGTAGCAAGACTTTGAAAGCATATAGTGCTGGTTGGAATTCTGATCTGCTATTCACTTCCTCTTTGGTCTTGGATTTTTGTTTCTCAGCTTTCTCATCTGCAACATTGGGAATATCTACCCTGTAGGATTATTATAAGCTTGAGATGAAGAAGTGAAACACCCAATTTAGTGCCTAGCACTGTTCATGTCACCTTATATCGGATCAAAAAGTGATAATTATTATCTCTAGTATTTAGTGGATTCTAGAGAACATTCCCCTGGAAATATTCAAGAATATAAATAATTCGTGATACAGGTAGTTTAGATTTCCTTACTTTCCTAGACATTGTCCAGTTAATTTAGGTAATCCTTTCTGGTCCATCACAATTATGAAATAGCATTTTACATGAAATACACAAGCCAATTACAAATAGCATGCCATAATTACTGTTTTGGTGACTTTGGAGAAATGGAATTAAATTGTAAGTAAAAATGTTGCCTACTAATTTGCACATAACTGAGTGAAACAGCATTGTCATGAGGGAAAGGGTCAGGATACTACTTCTGTTCTCACAGAAAAGCAGTAGGATGTGGATAAGAGGTGGCCACCCAGATGACATTCTATGAGATGACTTTTCAACAGCTGTGGTTCATTTGTAGAAAGCTGATATTAGTGACTGATTTTCTTTATTTCTCTCACCATCCTAGTAGATTGTTGGAAGTATTTGCTTTCTCTTCATTCCAAATAGTAATTGCTAAATAAAGCTAAGGAATCTTGTGATATACAATTTGAGCTGTCTCAGAGACATTTTGAAATATCTTTATTGAGTGTTTATTACTAAAGCATCTAATCATTGATTAATTAATTAATTAATTAATCACATCATTAATGTGCTTTAATGGTTAATAAATCACATTCACCTGAGTGTATGTACAGAGCCAGCATTCCCTCTACAAAGGCTCAGAATTTTCTTTACTTGTCTATATCAACCACTTTTCACTAAAAAGTTAATGGTATTTCATTGACTTCCCAGTAGAGGTACTCTCTATAGATCATGCCTACATCAACAATATAATTTTATATGTCTTATAGCTGAAACATATCAAGACTAATAGTTTTTTCTTTTACTGAAACATATTTGAAATCACAGAATGTTTTAAAGATTCATGTACTATGAAGAATATTTAATATTATGCAAGGAAACTTACATATTTCTGTAGCATTCAAGATGTGTGGAAGGGTATCTACCTTTCTCTCACAACACGTATCTATTCTCTTTGTACTATTGTTTGAGGTTTGGAAAGCATGTCCTGATTTATGGTTATGATTTTGATGAAGAAATTTTATTTTCAAAATATGAACTGATAAACTAGGTACATTTTTTTTAATCAAAGAATTTACCATAAATTATATGATGTGATTCTGGGAGTTTAAGTCATTGATTCTGGTCCTGCTTCTATTACATATTAGTTGCCTTAATTTAAAAAAATTACCTAATTTATTTGTGTCTTAATTTTATAATCCATTCAATTGAGATAATGTTAAATTTGCTTATTTACCTTATAAAGCTAGTATGAGGATCACATTAGAAATAATCTGGAAATGTTGTGTAAAGTTTAGGTATAACTAAATTAATGGTGTCATTATTATTTGTCTTTAATTAAATTTTCCCCCAGCTTCACTGAGATAAAATTGACATTTAAGATTGTGTAAATTTAAGGTGTGCAATGTGATGATATATGTCTAAAATATCATTGTCTAAACGATTACCACAGTAAGGCAAGTTAACACATCATCACTTCAGATAATTGCCTTTTTTTTTGCTTTTGTGGTGAGAACAAACATTTAAGATCTACACTTTTAGCAACTTTCAAGTATGCAATACAGTATCATTACCTGTAGTCACGATGCTGCACAATAGGTCCCCAAACTTATTCAGCTTATAACTGGAAGTTTGTGCCCTTTGATTAACATTTCCCTGTTTCCTCCACAAAACTGACCCTGGCAACCATTCTCTAATATGAGTTTGGCTTCAGTGAATTATGGAACACTGAAAAGAAATAAAATAAAACAAATAAACAACCCCCCCCCCAAAAAAAAGAAAAAAATAATATGAGTTTGGTTTTTTTTGGATTCCACATATAAATGAACATACACTAATTTTCTTCCTTTGACCTATTTCACTTAGCACAATTCCCTGAGTAATATTCGTATATATGTCTGCCTCTCTCTCTCTCTATTTAAATATAGATTTCATAAATATACTTATATCTCATTTATATAATCTCACATATATCTATATCTATCTCACATTTTCTATATCTATTCATCATTGATGGATACTTGGATTGTTTCTATGTCTTGGCTATTATGAATATGCTGCAGTGAGAATGGGAGTGCAGATATATCTTTGAGGTAAGGATTTAATTTCCTTTTTCCATTTTCTGGAAGTGGGATTGTTGGATCATATGGTAATTCTATTTGTAATTTTTTGGGGGAACTTCCATGCTATTTTCTTTAGTGGCGGTACCAATTTACATTCTCACAACAGTGGAAAAGTTCCCTTATTTCCACATCAGCACTTGTTATCTCTTGTTTTTGTTTTATTTACTTATTTTGATACTAGCCATTCTGATAGGTGTAAGGTAATATTTCATTGTGGTTTTGAATTGCATTTCCCTGATGAGTAGTGTTGTTGAGCATCTTTTCATGTACTTGTTGGCCATTTGTATGTACTTTTTGGAAAAATGTATATTCAGTTCCTCTCTCCATTCTTTAATTGAATTATCATCACCATATTATTGTTATTAATAAAATTAATAAAAAATTAATAAAATTAATACTTTATCTGATAAGTGGTTTGAAAATATTTTCTCTTCTGTCCCAGTTTATTTTTCTTTTGTTGCTTGTGCTTTTTCTGTAATATCCAAAAAAAATCATTGCCAGAATCAATGCAAAGGAGATTTTCCCCCTGTGTTTTATTTTAGGAGTTTTATCTTTTCAGGTCTTATGTTGAAGTCTTTAATCCATTTGGAATTTTTTAATTAAAAGGGGTTCAGTTTCATTCTTTTGCATATGATTATCCAGTTTTTCCAATACTATTTATTGAAGAGACTATCCTTTCTCCATTGAGTACTCTTGATGCCCTTGTCAAATGTTAGTTTGTTGTCTATGCATGGAGTTATGTCTTGGCTCTTCATTCTGTTCCATTTGTCTATATGCCTGTTTTTATGCTAGTACCATACTGTTTTGATTACTGTAGATTTGTTGTGCAATTTGAAATCAGGAAGTATGATGTTTCCACCCTTGTTTCTACTCAAGATAGTTTTAGGTATTTAGGGTCTTTTGTGGTTCCATATGAGTTTTAAGATTGTTTTTCTATTTCTGTGAAAAATGTTATTGGAATTTTGATAGAAATTGCATTCAATCTGTATATGGCTTGGAGCAGCATGGATATTTTAACAAATCTAATTCTTTCAATCCATGAGCACAGACATTTTCCCAATAGTTTGTATCTACTTCAGTTTCTTTCATCTATGTCTTTTAATTTCAAGTGTACAGATATTTTACTTCCTTGGTTAAACATATTACTAAATATCTTATTATTTTTGATGTTTTTATAAATGGAATTGTTTTATTTCATTTTCAGATACTTCATTGCTACTGTACAGAAATGCATTCAATTTTTGTATTTTGATTTTATGTACATCTTGCAACTTTACTCAATTAATAAATTTAACATTTTTTTGGGTGAAATCATTAGGATTTTCTATATATAAGATCATATCATCCAGAAATAGAGATAATTTTATTTCTTCCTTTCCAATATGAGCACCTCTTATTTCTTTTCCTTGACTAATTTCTCTGGCTAGGATTCCCGTACTGTACTGAATTGTTCTATACTGAAGAGGATGGGTGAAAGTAAATACCTTTGCCTTGTTTCTGATCTTAGAGGAAAAACTTTCAAGCTTTCACCAATGAGTATGTTAGCTGTGGGCTTGTTGTGTATGGATTTTATTATGTTGAGGTGTGTTCCTTCTATGCCCAATTTGTTGAGATGTTTATTATGAAAGAACATTAATAATGTATTTTCTGTACCTATTGAGGTAATTATCTGATTTTTATGTTTCATTTTATTAATGTGATGTAATATATTTACTTATTTATGTATGTTGAACAAATTTTGCATTTCTGGGATAAATTCCATTTCCCCATGGTGGTATATAAACTTTTTATTGTGCTATTCAGTTTGCTAGGTTTTTTTTTAGGATTTTTGCATCTATATTCATCTGTGATATTGGCCTGTAGTCTTCTTGTAGTGTCCTCATCTGGCTTTAGGGTAATGGCCTTATAAAACAAATTTGGGGGTGTTCTCTCTATATTTTTTGGAGTTTGAGAAGGACTGGTGTTAATTTTTCCTCAAACATTTGGTAAAATTCACCATTGAAACCATTGTTGGGAAGTTTTTTTTTTAAAGATTTTATTTATTTTATTTGACAGATAGAGATCACAACTAGGCAGAGAGGCAGGCAGAGAGAGAGAGAGAGGAGAAAGCAGACTCCCTGCAGGGCAGAGAGCCCGATGCGGGGCTTGATCCCATGATCCCGGGACCATGACTGAGCCGAAGGCAGAGGCTTTAACCCACTGAACCACCCAGGCACCCTTCATACTGAGGTTTTTCATCCATTTTTAGTCTATTTTTGTGTGTGGTGGAAGGAAATGGCCCAGTTTCATTCTTCTGCATGTGGCTGTCCCATTTCCCAACACCACTCGTTGAAGAGGCTGTCTTTTTTCCATTAGACATTCTTTCTTGCTTTGTCAAAGATTAGTTGACCATAGAATTGAGGGTCCATTTCTGGGCTCTCTATTCTGTTCCATTGATCTATGTGTCTGTTTTGGTGCCAGTACCACACTGTCTTGATGATTATAGCCTGGTAATGGAGCTTGAAGTCTGGAATTGTGATGTCACCAACTTTGGCTTTCTTTTTCAACATTCCTCTGGCTATTCAGGGTCTTTTCTGGTTCCATATAAATGTGAGGATTATTTGTTCCATTTCTTTGAAAAAGATTGATGGTATTTTGATAGGGATTGCATTAAATGTATAGATTGCTTTAGGTAACATAAACATTTTCACAATATTTGTGCTTCCAATCCATTAAGCGTAGAACATTTTTCTATTTCTTTGTGTCTTCCTCAATTTCTTTCATGAGTATTTTATAGTGTTTTGAGTATAGATTCTTTGCCTCACTTCTCTCCATCTCCCCATGTCCTCCATGTCATTCCTTATGCTCCACAAATAAGCGAAACCATATGATAATTGACTTTCTTTGCTTGACTTATTTCACTTAGCATAATCTCTTCCAGTTCCATCCATGTTGATACAAAAGTTGAGTATTCATCCTTTCTGATGGAGGCATAATACTCCATAATAGATATGGACCATATCTTTTTTATCCATTCATCTGTTGAAGGGCATCTTGGTTCTTTCCACAGTTTGGCGACTGTGGCCAGTACATCTGTATCTTTGGGATACAGACCAAATAGTGTAATTGCAGGGTCATAGGAAAGCTTTATTTTTAATTTCTTAAGGCATCACCACACTGTTTTCCAAAGGGGCTGTACCAACTTGCTTTCCCACCAACAGTGTAAGAGGGCTCCCCTTTCTCCACATTCTCTCCAACACACTTTGTTTCCTGTCTTGCTAATTTTGGCCATTCTAACTGGTGTAAGGTGGTATCTCAATGTGGTTTTATTTGAATCTCCCTGATTGTTAATGATGATGAACATTTTTTTTCATGTGTCTGTTAGCCACTTGTATGTCTTCTTTTTTTTTTTTAATTTTTTCAATTTATTAAAAAATAATTTATTGAATTCAATTTATTTATTTTCAGAAAAACAGTATTCATTATTTTTTCACCACAACCAGTGCTCCATGCAATCTGTGCCCTCTATAAAACCCACCACCTGGTACCCCAACCTCCCACACCCCCGCCACTTCAAACCCCTCAGATTGTTTTTCAGAGTCCATAGTCTCTCATGATTCACCTCCCCTTCCAATTTACCCCAACTCCCTTCTCCTCTCTAACACCCCTTGTCCTCCATGATATTTGTTATGCTCCACAAATAAGTGAAACCATATGATAATTGACTCTCTCTGCTTGACTTATTTCACTCAGTGTAATCTCTTCCAGTCCCGTCCATGTTGCTACTTTGGAGATGTTCTGTTTATGTCTTCTGCCCATTTTTTGACATGATTATCTGTTTTGTGTGTGTTGAGTTTGAGGAGTTCTTTATAGATGTTAGATATCAGCACTTCCTCTGTATTGTCATTGGCAAATATCTCCTCCTGTTCTGTGGGTTGCCTCTTTGGTTTGTTGACTTTTTCCTTTGCTGTGCAGAACATTATGATCTTGATAAAGTTCTAAAAGTTCATCTTCGTTTTTGTTTCCTTTGCCTTTGGAGACAAATTTTGAAAGAAGTTGCTGTGGCTGATGTCAAAGAGGTTACTGCCTATGTTCTTCTCTAGGATTTTGATAAATTCCTGCCTCATGTTGAGGTCTTTTATCCATTTTGAGTTTATCTTTGTGTATGGTGTAAGAGAATGGTCGAGTTCATTTTTCTATATGTAGCTGTCCAATTTTCCCAGCACCATTTATTGAAGAGACTGTCTTTTTTCCACTGTATATTTTTTTCCTGCTTTGTCCTGGGAGCTTTTTATCTCTCCTATTTTTAATGAGAGCTTTGCTGGATGTAGTATTCTTGGCTGCATATTTTTCTCGTTTGTGCTCTGAATATATCATGCCAGTCCATTCTGGCCTGCCAGGTCTCTGTGGATAGGTCTGCTGCCAATCTAATATTTCTACCATTGTATGTTACAGACCTCTTGTCCCAAGTTGCTTTCAGGATGTTCTTGTTGTTACTAAGACTTGTAAATTTTGCTATTAGATGATGGGGCATGGACCCATTTTTATTGATTTTGAGGGCGGTTTTCTGTGCCTCCTGTATTTTGATGCTAGTTCCCTTTGCCATATTAGGGAAATTCTCTGTTATAATTTCTCCAATGTACCTTCTGCCCCTCTCTCTCTTCTTCTTCTTCTGGGATCCCAATTATTCTAATATTGTTTCATCTTTTGGTATCATTTATCTCTAGAATTCTCCCCTTGTGGTCCAGTAGTTGTTTGTCTCTCTTGCTCAGCTTCTTTATTCTATGTCATTTGGTCTTCTATATCACTAATTTTCTCTTCTGCTTCATTTATCCTAGAAGTAAGAGCCTCCATTTTTTATTGCACCTCATTAATAGCTTTTTTAAAGAGTCAACTTGCTTAGACTTTAGTTCTTTTATCTCTCCAGAAAGGGACTTTATTTCTCCAGAAAAGGATTGTCTAGTATATTTCATGCTTTTTTTGAGCCCAGCTAACACCTTGATAATCATCATTCTGAACTCTATTCTGACATGTTACTAATGCCCATATTGACTAGGTCCCTAGCCTTTGGTATTGCCTCTTGTTCTATTTTTTTGTGGTGAGTTTTTCCACTTTGCCATTTTATCCAGATACGAAGAGATGAATGAAAGAACAAAATACTAAAATGGAGGCAAAGACTCCAGATTAATGTACCCTAACCAAATCAGAAGATACCCAAAACTTTGGGGAGAAGAAAGGAGGAAAAAATAAAAAATAAAATTTTATATATATATATATATATATATCAGAGCGACCTACTTGATTTTGGGTATATTCTGGTCTCTTAGGAGAAACTACCTCCTAAAATTTTAAAGAAAGAAAAACATATATATGAAAGTAAGGGTAAACATGATGAAGGGATGGAATATGACTGTAAAGATGAAAATTAAAAAATATTCTAAGAAAGGAATTGATAAGAAATTGATTGGAAAAGGGGAAAAAAAAAGATGAGAGAATGTGCTCAAGCTGGAGACTAGAACAAAGCCATGCACGAGATTTAGGGTATATTTTGATCTATTTGAAGGAATTGTATCCCAAAATTTTAAAGAAAAAAAAAACCATATATATATATACAAAAAGTAAGGTTAGATATGATGAAGAGATAAAATATGACTATAACAATGAAAATTTTAAAAGATATTTAAAAAAAGGTATTGATAAGATAAAATGCTTAAAAAATGTTAAAATGGGAAAGAGGAAAAGTTATAAAAAATAGAATAAGAAAATAATAAAATTAAGAAAATTTGCCTTTGGAAGACTAAAGGATCATGAGAAAAAAGCCATGAAGTCTATGTGTTGCTTTCCCCTAGCTCTGGAGTTCTGTAGTTCTCATTGATTGGTGAACTTGATCTTGGCGGGATGTTCTTGCTGATCTCCTTGTGGGGGAGCCTGTTGTAATGATTCTCAAATGTCTTTGCCTGAGGCGGAGTTTCACTGCTCTTTCCAGGGGCCAGGCTAAGTAATCTGCTCAGGTTTGCTTTCAATAGCTTTTATTACCTGAACACTTTCTGTATAGCTTGGAGGAGGAGAATGAAGAAGGTGGCTTCCCAATCTTTGGCCCTGGAGATGCTGAAAACTCAGGGCCCCTCTCCTCAGTGCACTCTCAGTGAAAAGCAGTCAATCACTCCCATCTCCCTAGTCTCTGGCTGCACTCCTTGCTCACCTGGCCTGTGACCGAGTGTTTCTAACTCTGGCACATGGCCCCATTGGGAGTCTCCAAACCCAGCTGATTCCTGCAGTGCATTGCCATGCCTCTCCTCTTGGAGGAGGAAGGAGGGTGTCTCTCTGGACTTTCTACTTGTGGGGTCTCTGTTTAAAAAGCAGTGACTGGACTGTTCCTCAGATCACAGTTTAAGGTAACCCCAAGCTGAGAGCATACTCGTTGGCTCCGTCTCTGTAGCTGGGTTCTTCCTCTGATACCTGGAAGCTCTGCCACTCTCAGGCACTCCTGGTCTTTCTGTGACCCTGTGGGTCCTGAAACCGCACTGTCCCTGGGAGGGCTCCACCCTTGCTTAGTCTCTGGAGTGACATCCCTCAGTGGAGCAGACTTCTAAAAGTTCTGATTTTGTTCTCTGTTACTCTACAGCTTGACAGGAGCCAGACCCTCCCCTGTGGTCTATCTTCCTGTTAATTCAGGTTCACTTCTCTGCCTGTCCTACCTTCCAGAAAGTGGTCACTTTTCAGTTCCTAGAATTGCTGCTCTTCTCTATCTCCTGTTGAGTTTGTAGGTGTTCAGAATGGTTTGATAACTATCTAACTGAACTCCTGGGACCTTATTGTATTTCAGTCTCCTTCTCTTCCACCATCTTTTCTTTTTTCTTAATTTAGGTGTTTATCACCATAAACTTTCCTCGTGGAAATGCTTTTGCAGCATTCCATAAATTTTAGTATGTTGTATTTTCATTTGTCTCAAGACAGTTTCTAGTTTTCCTTTTAGTTTCTTCTTTGACCCAATGGGGTTGTTCAGGAGTGTGTTTAATTACCATACTAGTTTTCCTTTTGTTATTGATTTCTTTCTTTCTTTCTTTCTTTTTTTTAAGATTTTAAATTTTTATTTATTTATTTGAGAGAGAGAACATGAGCGGCGGGGGGAGAGGCCAAGGGAGAGGAAGAACCAGACTTCCTACTGAGCAGGAAGCCTGATGCGGGGCTTGATCTCATGACCCTGGGATCAGGACCTGAGCTGAAAGCAGAAACTAAACTGACTAAGTCACCCAGGTGCCCTGATTTCTACTATCATACCATCATGGTCTGAAAAATACTTGCTACAATATTAATTTTAAATTTGCCAAGACTCATTTTGACCTAATATATAATCTATTCTGGAGAATGGTCTGTGTGGATTTGCAAATTATGTGTATTCTGCTGTTGGATGTGGAATGTTCTATTTGTCTGTTAGTTCCATTTGACCTATAGTGTTAAATACTTATAGGGAGCATATAGATGGGTCTTTGTTTTTGTTTTTTTAAATTAAGCCACTCTATGCCTTTTAATTGGAGAATTTAATCCATTTACACTTAAAATAATTATTGATTGGCAAGTACTTACCAATGCCATTTTATTAGTTTTTTTCTGACTGTATATAGTTTCCCTGTTCCTTTCTTCCTTTGGGAATTGATGATTTTCTGCAGTGGTATGCTTTTTTTTTTTTCTTTATTCTTTGTGTATCTACTGTAGGTGTTTGCTTTGTAATTACCATGATGTTTTCATAGAACATCTTTAGATTCAACAGTATATCTGAATTTGACTACATAGTTATCTTAACCATTGTGTTTTATACTATTATGTTACTTTTAATGTTCTTTCATTTCAGCTTGAAAATCCCCTTTCAACATTTCTTGTAAGGAATATCTAGTGTTGATGAACTTTTTTAGCTTTTGTTTGTTTGGAAGAATCCTTATATCTCCTTCATTTCTAGGGGAAAACTTTGCTGGGTATTTTTGGTAGGCAGTTTTTCTCTTTCAGTTCTTTGAATTTGTAATCCCATTCTCTCCTAATTTGTAAGGTTGCTTCAGAGAAATCCACAGATAGCCTTATAGGGTTCCCTTGTCTATAACCTTGTTTCTCTTGCTGCTTCTAAAATTCTCTTTTGGTCTTTGGTTTTAAACAGTTTTATTATAATGTGTTTTGGAGAAGATCATTTGGGCAGGGAGAGTGGCAAACAGAGGAAGAAGCAGGCTCCCTGCTAGGCAAGGAGCCCAATGTGGAGCTTAATCCCAGGACACAGAGATCATGACCTGAGCTGAAGGCAGACACTTAACCAACTGACCCACCTGGCACCCCTTGTGCAGAATTCTTAAGCTTGTATATCTTCTCTTCATTCTACAGAGCCAAGCTGGGTGCTGACAGCATCCATTTTGCTTTCTCTAGAGTAGGTATGAATGCTCAAGTTTGTGTGATTTTCTGTCTCCCAGGTCTGTAGGGGTAGGTTTTTGCACATGCTTATTAGTTGTCTGCAAAAGTTTGCTCTCGCCACTATTGGGAGTACACACAGGGAGCCAGACACAATGTTGGGATTTGTACAGGCTTGGTGCATGGAGCCCTGAGGGTTCCTGTGGTCTGGGTAGGGGAATCTGCAGGTGAAGTATTTCCAGTGGCTTGTGGGTGGGCTTCCTGTTGGAAGATGTGAGGCACTCAGTAGGCTCTATGCACCTTTGATACATTCTGTTCTTTTTCTTTTCCTTCTTTTTTTTTTTTAATTTTATTTATTTATTTGTCAGAGGGAGAGAGAGCACAAGCAGGCGGAGTAGCAGGCAGAGGCAGAGGGAAAAGCAGACTCCCCGCTGAGCAAGGAGCCCAGTGTGGGACTCGATCCCAGGACTCTGGGATCTTAACCCAAGCCTAAGGCAGCGGCTTAACCAACTGAGCCACCCAGATGTCCTGATACATTCTGTTCTGTTCCCTGGATGCTATTCTCCCAGCTCTCCCTGCCTCTCCCCCCTTGCCCCTCCCCTCAGTCTTGCAGTTCTGGATGGTATTCAGTATTCTGGATAGGATGAGAAACAAGTTAGTCTGTTGGACAGTGTGCTGCGCAGCTGGAGTGCTCACTTACATGTTTTCACTTTCTGCTATGGGAGAAGTTTGGACCAAGAAGGTGCTAAACTGCTGCTTTGGGAGAAAGGTTATGCAGGTAAAGTGAAACTTTTCCTCTTACCCTCTTCAGTATTTCTAGTCTCAGATTTTTTGGATCCAGTGGTGTGCTGGAACTTCTCTTCTGGGCCCCTGGACTTCCACAAAGACTTTCTTATCTCTGGGTGGTTTTCTGAGTCAGTGTTCTTTTCAGGGGAAGACAGTAGAAAACCCTTATTCTGCCACAATGATGACATCACTCCTTTAAGTCTTAATTTAAATGCAATTTCTAGCTTTCTGTATATTAAAGCATGAGGAATATTATAATATTATTAGTTAACAAAGCCATTTTAATTCCAATTGAAAGTGACATGGGACTTTGACTCTAAACTCTAATTTAGTTTTAATTTCCATTTGTAGTGAATGATATGAAATTACATGAAATGACTTGGTTTTATTGGAATCAGACTTATTGGAATCAGATTTAAGTTTGCAAAATTGCATAGGGACTAAAGATACTCCTTTTGAGATTCAAAATTATTAAAATACATGTGATGGATGTAAGTAGCCCCAACTAAGGTCAACTGTAAAATGTTATCAGCTCCTGAGAAAAACTCACTATAATGCAAAGGCTGTTCTGGACTAGTGACTAGAGATCCTTTTTAGGTCCTTGGGTGTTAAGGAGGAAGAATGGTTTTAGGTATGATGAAGCTACGAATGCGAAGCTTTTTTCTTACCAATCCATCTTACGATGAGCATCCCCTGAGAAAATTGTGCATATTTTCAAGGAAGGGAGATAACTCTTAGGGAAGGAATAGCCTCCTTCTGCACCCTGGCGAAATTTGCTACTTGGGAAGAGAGTCTGGAGCAGCGGCAGGGTATAATGACCAGAGGAAGAATCTTAGTTCCAGCTGCAACTGGAAGATGCAAATGAAGATGCTGAACAGTTGTCATTAGCAGGGAAAAATGGAGGGATCCCTTCTGACTACTCAAATTTTGACTGTTTCTAACTTGTTTACTGATAGCAACAGTATCTGACAGTGTGTTTTTTAGACCTGTAGATGTTTATTGCTTCTCAGACTTAAGTGTGTATATGAATCATCTGAGGATCTGGTTAAAGTATAGGTTCTGACTCATTGGGTATGGGTGAATCTTGAGATTTTACATTTCTCACAAGGTCCTGAGTGAATTTAATGCTCCTGGTCCAAAGACCACATTTTGTGTAGCAGAATGTGGTAGACAGATTTATAGCCCTTAAGAAGATTCTGTACCCTAATCCCTGGGACTCTGAGTGTGTTACCTTACATGGAAAAAGGGACTTTGCAGATGTAATTAAGTTTACTAATTCATTGACCTTAAAATAGGGTGATTATCCTGGATTATCTGTGTGGGTGCAGTATACTTACATGAACTCGTAAAAGCAGAAAGCAGAGAAGAGGAGGTCAGGGAGATTGCATATGTGAGAAAAATTTGGCATACTATTGCTGGCTTGAAGATGAAAAAGCCATGTAAAAAGTATAAGAAGGAACTAAATTCTGCCAGCATGTTGAGCCAGCATCTTTCAAAAATGTGCTTGAAAGTGGATTCTTTCCCAGAGTATCTAGTAAGAAATGCAGCCCTGCCAATCTCTTAATTTTAGTCTTGTGAGCCCTAAACAGAAAGTCCAATTGAGCTATTCTGTGCCCAGAATTATAAGCCACAGAAACTACAAGGCAATAAATGGGTATTAGTTTAGCTGCTAAATTTGAGATTATTTGTTATGGCAGAAAAGGAAAATTAATATGTAAGGTAATCTAGAACATCTAACATCTAAGGGGAGCATCAAATCATCTAGCATTAGTAGGGTGAATATGAGTTCCACATCCAAGAAAGATGTGAGAACAACCACAACTAGCCTTTGCATTAGTTAGACTCCTAGGGTCCTCAGAATTATTAAGAAAGGCATGACTCCAGGAGACTAAAGTTGTTCTTAAACCTGGAGTCATATTAAAATATATTTAAAGAGATAGGAGGACATCTATAGATAGATAGATATATCAAATCACATCTATCTACTGGAGACAATTCTTCATGGGTCTCTTGTATTTCTGCATTCTCACAAGCAATAATATTGACAATCTTGCAGGATGCTTGTATAGTGAACAGACTTGGAATATGGAGACAGTGATGTCTTCCTCTAGGGCAGGGGGCATGTTTATTTACTGTCCAGCATAATAAAGATAATAGTTCCCTCTGGGGCAAAAGTGTAGGACATGTTTGCTTGGTTCCTATTATAAAATATTGGGTTTCTTTTAGCTTGTTTCTTGGCTGTGATGAAAACACACTGTGGGCACAGCATTCACCTGGGCTGCTCAGGATCACCCCCATGGGACTTGGGGGTGGGGAAAGGAAACATAAAGGTGAAACACATGTTTGCTGGGCGGTGAGTAATAACATCCCTTGTCTCTAACCTAGAAGTCTTTTCTCTTCTGTCGCCAGCCATGAAGCTGTGGCAGGCTAACTTGTTAGCTTGCAAGTAGGTTAAACCTCAGATTTTCATAGTTCTTAACTACGTGAGTAAATCTTACGTGGTGTTTATATGTGTGTGTGTTCATGTAGGTTTCAAATTGACAATGAAGGAAGTTGAAGAAGATTGACCTGTTATAGAGTGATCTGAAGTTTCCTAATACCATGAATTCAATAGGTTTTTGGCTCTAGTGTTCTCTTCTTAAGCCATGAAATTTATATTGAATCTCCTGCCATTAAAGAAATTTTATATTCAATCAGCAAGAAGTCCAAAATTTTTACTGAAATAAACAGCTATGCTTAACTTTTTTGATATTATTTTATTACCATAGTCAACACTGTTAAGTAACATATATTCTTCTCCAATATTATTTTATGTAATATGGGATGTTAGTTTTCTTACATCCAACCCAGAGTGTCTTTTTGTTGTTGGAAATACTGCTTAATTTAAGTAATAATGGTAGTAATGATGGTGAGCTACATTCTTGATTAAATTTTTTTCTAAAATGACATATTCTAAATTTTGGGACTTGAAATGAGACTTTGGTAAACATTGTAAGAGATAATTATTATTCTCAATAATTTTTAGGAAGTCGATTTTGTAGCAGGGTCTCATTAGAAAAGTATCTCACTGGAAAAAATATCAAAATTTAGCACATATTCATGTTTTTTCTTAGGCAGACTGGAAAATGTATGCTATCATTTTTCTGTTTTCATCTTTTAGCCTTATAAGGAAGAATATAGATGTGAGTGTGCCCCCAAAAAACCTCGTTTCATTAAAAAAAAAATGTGTTACTTGAGGGCCTGGGAAGGCTGAGGCATTCAAAGTTTAGCTTGTTTGGTATCAGATGTCACTTGATGTTCTTTTATATCAAGGGGTGTCTTTTTCTTCATTGTGTCTGTTGAATATTTATTGTGTCTACCAAGACAGATTAAATATTTGTATGCAGAACAGTTCCAATTTATAAAAAGACTATAAAAGATTATATGTGTATTGTTTTTTGTTTTTAACCACCACTATTTCTCCATCTGCTTTCGTAGGTTTCTGCCAAGAGGAAGAACATGAAATATAATCTGGCCTCAATCCTACCATTTTTTGGAACTCTGTGGAAAAGCAATAACAAGCAATTGTATAATAAGGCATTGTTCCTGTTTACTGAGTGGGACACTGCCTGGCAGACCTGGTTAAAATTAGGGACGGGAAGGGTGAAGAAGATGATAAAGGAAAGTAATTCTGTCTAAATAAGATCTGTCTTTGCTATAGAGGCCTGGCTGATCCGATTAATCAGTTTCTTTTTATCTTAAAATTTCATGGTTAAAAATTAATTAATTCATTTGCCGTTTGCTTTTTTTGAGCACCTTCTCTATACAAAGAACTTTTAGCTAAGCAATGCATTTCTTTTCTTGTAAAAACAGCAAGTCTTGCCAAGTGCTGTCTTTATTCAACAAAGGAAAGAAAAACCTGTGCTTTCTTTGTTTGCAGTGGTGCAGATTTGCTTTCAGTATTTGGAGTTCAACCTTTGAATAAGATATTTTTTTCTTTTCCAACAGATCATTGTCAACATGTGGCTTCTTTTGGCTATTATCTAGTATCTTCCTAGAGAACTCTTCATTCACTCTTTCCAGATTAGAAAAGATCAATTTAGGAGACTAATAAAAAGTCACCAAAATGATCTGAAAGGGGGGAAAAAAAAAGCAACTCTGAGGAGAAGGGTAGTTCTTGTTTCAATGGAATGTTAGAACCATTAAGTTTCTCTTCAATGAGTCTCTCTCCCCGCTCTGATTCTCACTGGATTAGTAAAGTGCCACCATTTGAGACAGGACATTTTTTCAGCTGGTAATGTGACACCATTTGAATATTACGAATCCTGCTTTTTCTTTTTCTTTGTTGTGATGTTTATGCTTGATATGTTTTTTCTAAACTATTTCTTAATATCAGAGGTATAAATTGGACAATGTTACTGAAAATGTAGCAGTGATATTGCTTAGTTTGACACCCACAGGAATCTGACAGGGATGCTTTTATTCTGTGAATTATAAAGATTGTGTTATATTTATAGAAATGATAAGTCTTTCAAAATCATGAAAATGAGCCTTGAACAATCTGAGGTGTGGAGTTTTATGCCTTTGTTGGTCTCTGGTCTCTCTTCCAGTCTTCACTCAATGTAAGCCAGGCCACTTATTTGTACTGTCATTTCTACACATAATGTAATTTGTAAATATCAGTAACAAGAAAAATTTTTTTCATATGGAAAAGAATGTTCTCTTTTTATGATAGTTTATAGAAGGATAGTTGATTAAAAGTCCAAAGTGCTTCTGCTTTTATAAAATAATAGCTTGAGAGTTGATAATGTCTGTAGTCTCCCCTTTTAAAAAAAGTAATATTTCTATTCGAAGAGTTGTCCCATGAATAAATTTTCATGCTTCCTTCCCCTGTCATAAGGATATTTTCTGTATTTTCTTAGTTTGAGAAGAGTATCTTTAGCAGTTTCTTTGATTAAAGTAGGGAATATTCTAGGCAGCCTTCAAAATGCTGTGTAAATTTTCAACTCAGCACCTGGCTCTTGTGTTTTCTTCTCTAGCAATGCAATCCCAAACTTAACTGTAGCAGATAGCACACTCAGTGCCGGCGACAGGTCTTCTGGACTTTCTACATCTTGTCTGATTTAGCCTGCATTGAAGTATCCCTTCTTTTGTAAACCCTTATCTGCCTTGAAAGAAGCCCTTCGCTGGGTCATACTATTTCTTTAGTTCTTTGTTTATGTGTTTGGATTTTCTGGCTGCTCTGTAGACTGTGGGAGTAGAAACGATATTTGAATAGTTCCCATAAATTTGTGATTCTGGGAACAGAGTAGATACTCAGGAAATGTTCTTTATCCCAAAGACTAGCCAGTTCTGGCCCCTGTCTGAGCAGTACTATTAGGTTCCTCACACCTTTGGCTTCTGTCTTAGCTCGGCTGCTACAACAAAAATATCATAGACTGAAAAAAAATAGTACAGACTGGGTGACTTATAAAGAATAGAAAGTTATTTCTGACAGTTCTGAGGGCTGGGAAGTCTAAGATCTGGCAGTGTTGGCAGATTGGGTGTCTGGGGAGGACCTGTTTCCTGCTTCATGGACAGCTGTCTTGTCACCTTGTCCTCACATGGTGGATGGGGCCAGGATCTCTCTGAAGTCTCATTTTCAAGGGGACTAATCCCATTCGTGAGGGCTCCACTTTTATGATCTAGTTATCTCCCCAAAGCCCTATCTTCAAATACCATTATATTGGAGATTAGGTTTTGACATATGAATTTCAGGGGACCCAAACATTCAGTCTATGGTAACTTCCTTTCTGGGAAGGACCAGAGTCTGTATTCAAAGGGAGTTTAAAATTGCATAAATGAATGAGATAATGAATGGGATGTGATCAGTCTTTGTTTGTTTATTGGATTAGGTGAGATCGTCTTTTAAAGAAGGTGAAAATTTATAGAAAAGACATAACAAGTTAACTGTGTGGGAAATGAAAGCACTGATTGAGAATCTTGGCTTTCTCATCCCATACCTGAAACTGGACCATGGTTGTTGTTGTTGTTTTTTGAAGATTTTATTTCTTTATTTGACACAGGGAGAGAGAGAGCACAAGCAGGGGGAGTGGCAGGCAGGATCCCCACTGAGCAGGGAGCCTGACGTGGGGCTCAATCCCGGGGTCCCAGAATCATGAGATGAGCCAAAGGGAGACACTTAACTGACTGAGCCACCATGTTTTTGAAATTAGTTTTTAAGAGTCTGACCTGTTTGGTTAAAAACAAACCTTTGTAAACATTGTTGGAGAAAGTGACTGGAGATAGAACCTAAAGCTGCTTACCTAGTGGTTTCAGCCAAGGGCAGTATTGCTGATGGGTTGTTTCTAAGGGAGAATAGCTCTCTCTGGAATGTGGTGCTCTGGAGTGCTTCTTTGTGAGCTTTCATAGCATGTTCCAGGCCAGGAGATTGTGTTGCTTACTTGGAACACATTTTTCTGCAAGGTGGTCTTTGCCATCAAAATCTGTAAACATTAAAGGCTTTTCTTGACTCCAGAAGTGGGGTGGTAAGTGTCAGTGGTCCCTCTGCATCATTATTGTTTGAGGCAGATGTCTGTGTCTTTTTTTTTTTTTTTTGTATTTTATATGTTATTTTATGTAAGTAATGGGAAATTCTCTTCAATTGTTAAGGCAAAGAAACAAAGAGTGAAAACCATTGCTATGCATTGGATCTAGAAATAATAATACCGCAATCCAATTGTTCTGCCAACACGTTACTGGGGTACACTCTACACAGAGATTACGGCAGGTGACATTGAAATGCTGGTGGGAGTGAGGAAGGTCCTGAATCCTGAGAGCATTAGGCATCCTAAGGTGCATTTCTGACCATGTCCCACACTGGAGACTTCTCTCTGGGCACTGAGTGGATGGGGAAAAATAAAGTCAGAATCTCTGCCTATGCCGTCAACAATAAAATAAGGTAATATTAAGGCTACACTTCTATAGCACTATCTCATTGAAAAAGGAAAAAATTAGTAATACTGTTGAAGAATGGTGACCTCTTTATAGATAGTTGGAACTAAAAGCACAGAGCACTTAGCTTTGGTTTCAAATATTTTTTAAGTCTCAGGGCTAGACAAAACCTACAGGGACTCCATCTTCTCGGTTCTTCTTGGGACTGAATCTGTTTCCCCCTCAGCTCAGCCTCATTCCTCCATTTGTGCAGCATTTTGGCTGTCATCTTGTTACCACTGACTTCAAGAGGGATGGAGTTTTCTATAAAGTTCAGTGTATTTTACTTGTGAAAAGTACATTTAAGAGAATATAATCAAGGTACTGTGACCTATACATCAAGGTACAGGAACTCTGGCTTTGACTTGGCCTAATAGAGATTTGTTATGGGCTGTGTTAACAGAACTTGAATTGGTTGGAAATATACTTTTTTTTTTCCTTTCTGGTAGAAGGAAGATCCTGAAAATACTCAGATGCTTTCCTGACTTGGAAAAGAATATGATGACCTCAGAAATTCACAAGAGCTAATAGCTATTTGATCTATTATTAAAATTATGCTGAAAGATTTTGGAGAAAGATAATATAGGGGACTACATAGACATAAAGCCTTAAAATAGAATTAAGTCCTTAACCTTGTGAAAGGATACATTTTTATTTTTCACATTTGTATATTAATCTTTTACTAAATTAATATCTGTGTATTACTCCCTTTCTTTTTTCTTACTTAGAGGGAAAAAATATTTCTTCCTTTTCAAAGATAGTTCCTCTATTTTTGTCAGTGATCTCATTTATTTGGACTACTTTCAGGCTAGTAAAATAAATTTCTCTCCCCTTTTACATTTTCATGTTTAATCCCTCTTTCTTTAGTAGCTCCTTTGTCATTTATCTACAATAAATTAAGATTTTTTCATCATCCTGGAATCCCCTTCTTTTAACCTTCCTTCCCTCTTGGTTCTATTTTTATTTTTACTGTCAGCAGTGTTCTATTTGTCCTTATGAGGTTGGCATTGTTTTAGGTACTGGGGACATAGAAATTAATCAGTACAGGGACTGTTTTCAAGTAGCTGATGGTCTGTTGGAAGGTACAGATAGGCAGCCAACATGGTAAATTGTAGTAAATACAAAGCTGTGTTATGTAAAAGAGGCTGGAAGGACACAGAGTGTGAAGACATGTGACTGCATCTTAATTCAGGAAAGTTTCTCAAAGCAGGTCTTGTTTTAGTGGATTCATGAGGGATGAATAGAGAAGGTAGAAAGCCCTGACTAGACAGAGGCACAGAACCATGAGAAAATAAATACTTGTTTGGCTGAAGAATAGCAAACTTGGAAGGCATACTCATAGACTGATTCTGTTGAACAAAGTAGAAAATAAGGAAGGATATACCAGAAGATTGGGCTGACAAAAGATTTGACTTCAGTTTTGACTGTGTTGAGTTTGAATGGGGAGAAGCAGGGCACTAGTGAGAGGTAGGGCACTATTTGTGAAGGGCCCTGTATGCTGTAAAAAGGTGTATTCCTTTCCTATTGCTTTTACAATAAATCACCATAGACTTAGTTAGCTTAAAACAACACAGACTTATTAGTCTATAGTCAAATGTCCAAGATGGGTTTTATGGGGCTAAAATTATTGGCAGAGTTGTGTTTTTTCTGGAGGCTCTAGGGAAGAACCCATTCTTTGCTTTTTTTCAGCTTCTAGAGGCTGCCTGTATTCTTTGGCTTGTAGCTACATCACTCGTTCTGGGGATTGGGACAGGGACATTTTTGGAGGGTCACTATTTTGCTTACTAGTCAAGGTATTTGAATTCATCCTGGAGGCAAAGAGAAGCTCTTGCTACATATTTAGGCAGGGAATATTGTTTAGGATTTATGCTTCAGAATTATTCAAAATGTAGATATTTGAGTCAGGGTGAAAAAAGTAGAAGGATATTACAATTGTTCAAGCAAGAATTATGGGGTCCTGAAACATGGCAGTGGCAATGTGGTTGGAAGGGGAGAAGGGCAGACTTAGCTAGAAAATGGATGTGGAACTGATGGGGTGTTTAGGATAATTTATCCTGGATGACTTTCAAGCTTCACACTCAGGGAGCCTAGGCAGATGGTATTTCTGTTATCCAAGATAGACAGTAAGGAATGAGGTGTCAGTGGACTTGGGGTGACAAAAGATTTAACTTCAGTTTTGGTTGTGTTGAGTTTGAGCTGAGAGGCATGGTATCCAGCTGAAAAGGATCTAGAGCCCAGAAGAGAGGACTGTTTTTGAAATCACTGAACAACCATTGCATGGGAGATGGTCTAAGGACAGTGTATAGAATGGGAAGACTTGAAATTACTTCTCTGGATAACTGCAAAGTCTACATTAATGACTGGTTGTACAGAGCTCTTGATATACTTCAACAAGTGCAACTGGACATAACTGTATGTATGTCCAGTGTGTTGTTCAAATACACAAAAAACAAGAGTGGGTTTTCCTCGAGAATGGAGTTAAACCTTTCCTTATCCTTGAATGACTTCCTGTTTCCTCCCATTGATTGAATAAATACCTATATACACTGAGACAAAAATCCAGTTTGGACTTATATTTTACCTCTTTGTGTTAAAATAGAAATACCGAATCATTAAAAATCAATTATTTGTCTTTGGTTTGTTGACAACTAATATAGCTTACAAGAAGAAATACTTGGTAATTCTCCCATTTGAGAATTGTCTTTCAAAGCCACAATAATTATCTGTATTACAATTAGGTTATGTATAGGTATTTCCCAGGGAAGCATTTGAAATGTGTGTATTGTCAATGCTGAACACTTAAAAAAAGTTTCTTTTCTTTACCTTAAGTTAGTGGATAGGGTTTTTATCACAAAGTTTTATGACCACTCCACACGACTTCATGATCCTGTTAGTGTCAGAAAGATGCTATGAGAGACAAACTGGAAGCTCCCCAAGGATTCCCTGCTCTCCCTGGGTTTATTTTCTCAGTGAATAACATCACCCTCTCAGTCTTTTATTTGACCTTAAGGCTTCAGGGTCATCTTTGGCCTCACTTTCCTTCCCTTTGCTCATCTGGTCACCAAGATTTGTCAGTTCCCTTTCTGAAATGACTGATCAGTACTTCTTATTTCTCCAAAACTCCTGAAATAACCTTTTTAATAAGTCTGCCTGTGTCCAGCCTCTCTCCAGCTCTAGTTTATTTTGAACACCATCACTAAACAAGCTTTCTGAAACATGGAACTGATCATATCCATATAAACTCTCAGTAGCTGTCCACTGGCCATAAAATAAAGCTCCAGACTACTGACATCCAAGGCGGGGTCTGCTCTCCTCCAGACACTTGCTATTGGGGACCTCCCGCTCTATGTTTTGTGATTTTTCTCCCTTCTGTTCTGGTTGGAAGGATCTTTCTTTTTTGGCGTGGTGAACATGACTGATTTTCAAAGGTCCAGCTCAAAGGTCATTTCATTTGTGTGCCTTTAACTCTCATTACTGCTTCTACAAGTGTTCTTACCATACAACTGTGAGTTCTTTAGGTGACTCTTTCCCCACTCTTTGTCCCCCTCAGTGCTCTTACCTCTATATCCTTAGCACATAACTGGTGCTTCATAATGATTGAATGGATTGAGTGGCTTGGGGGAAAATCTAATTAGAGTCTAGTTTCAGTTTCTTCCCTAATTAACTATGGGTCTATGGGCTTCTTTTCTTTGCCTCTAAAAGGAGGGAGAATTCAAGTACAGGTATATCAGATCAATCCATGATATCCTGAGACCTCTACTATGACTGTTGTTAATTTATATCATGAGGTTTTAAGATGAAGAATGTGAGCCTGGCTTAGTTTCAGAAGCAGTCATTCTTGTTATTTCCTTCCAGGCATGCTTGGCCAAATAATTCCCCAGGAATCTTTATTTTGACTTTCTGTAGTTTTCCAGTTTCTCAGTAGATTTGCTCATGTTTTCCAGGTCTCTTTTATACTGTTGACCAGGGTTAAAAGCAAGTGGGGGTGCAAGTAATCCTTGTTAGTCAAACTTGACTTCAGCTTGGAAACATGAAAGCTAACCTGTCCCAGACTTTTAGAGGCCATGGTTACCCAGCCTTTTCCCTTCCCTTGCCTTGCCTTGCTTTCACTTCCCTAGCTTTGTTTCTCAAATACCTACTAGCTTGTAAAGGATGAACTTTCTCTTTATTTATTTATTTATTGACAGAGAACATAAGTAGGCAGAGAAGCAGGCAGAGAAAGAGGGGGAAGCAGGCTCCTGGCTGAGCAGAGAGCCCAATGCGGGGCTCAATCCCAGGACACTGGGATCATGACCTGAGCCAAAGGTAGAGGCTTCAACCCACTGAGCCACCCAAGTGCCCCAAGACTGAAGTTTCAACTGGGTTGTGAGGATATACTCAGAGAGGTGGGGAACAATTTTGCTTTTATCCCAAGATCTCAGAAAAACCATGGTTATGTTTTATGAAAAGGCCAAGAATGGACACTATCTCCTATAGAGGTACAGTTAGAAGTGGTGTATTATTTTTGCTAGGGTTGTCATAACAAAGTATCACAAACTGGGATGGCTTAAGCAACACATATTTATTGTCTTACAGTTCTGGAGACCAGAAGTCTAAGAAGATCAAGGTGTCCATAGGGTTGGTTCCTTTTGACGGATGCGAAGGGGAATATGGTCCATGCCTCTCTTCTCAGTGCTTGTGGTTTCCTATCAAATTTTGGATTTCCTTGACTTATAGACACATCATGGCAATCTGAGCCTTCATCTTTGTGTGTGTTCTCCATAATGTGTCTCTCTCTTTGTGTTGAAATTTCCCCTTTTTATGAGGCCATCAGTCCTATTGGCTTAAAGTCAACCAAAATGACCTCATTGCAAAATAACTACCTCTGGAAAGACTTTATTTTCAAATAAGGTACTGATGGTGAGGTCTTCACCATATCATTTTGGGGGGATCCAATTCAACCCACACAAGTGGTATGTGCTATTATGCATGTTGGCTGCAGCCTTAGAGTAAGGTTTTAGAGGTTCCTGGTTGAATTTATGTCAGGGTTTAGCTCTTTGGTGCTGGTGGAATTGTTTGGGGGAGCCCTTAGTGAAGGGGGCTGGGAATGTACATGACATCAGAGACTATTTAGCAATTGGTAGGAAGGCATTTTAATATCTTACTGTCTTTTCCAGCTAATGATCATCCCTGCGTAGAGACTGACTCTCTCTGCAATATATTTTAGAAGTTCTGGGAGGGCCATTGCCTCTTAAATTTCTATTTGTTTGTTGACACCTGAATTTATAGTTCCAGTAACTCATGCTAACTTAAAATATTTGAGCACTGATAAAATGTGAATTCCTCTCTTATCATTTTAATTTGAAACTTCAGCTATCAAGCAGAGACTTGATATGTTCGAATGTCCAGTGTGTATTTTCCTTTCCTCTGTTCATGGTCCTGTTGTAAAAGTCAAAGTGGCCATTAGCCTACCTGATGGCTGTTTAGTTTTCCTTAAATGATAAAAGTAAACACTATTTACCAAGTGTTCGTTGGCACCAGGCACTATTCTTCCCCATGACAACCCTATGAGGAAGGCGTTTTATTGTTTTCTGAAAGGTGAGACAACAGAGCTACAGCAACTTGTCCAAAGTCACAACTAGTAAGACTAGTAAGACTTTTAGAGTCTGTGCTGCTGACCATTGTACTATTGTGCCTCTATGTAAATAATATATGTATTAAATAGTAAACAAAAGAGACAATTTTCCATTAAATAGTAAAACAAGAAACCATTTTCATCATTCTTTTTTTTCCATTCATCTGTTTTTTTAAATTAATTTATTTATTTTCAGCATAACAGTATTCATTATTTTTTTACCACACCCAGTGCTCCATGCAATCCGTACCCTCTAGATTACCCACCACCTGGTACCCCGACCTCCCACCCACCCCCGCCACTTCAAACCCCTCAGATTGTTTTCCAGAGTCCATAGTCTCTCATGATTCACCTCCGCTTCCAATTTCCCCCAACTCCCTTCTCCTCTCTAACTCCCCATGTCTTCCATGCTATTTGTTATGCTCCACAAATAAGTGAAACCATATGATAATTGACTCTCTCTGCTTGACTTATTTCACTCAGCATAATCTCTTCCAGTCCCGTTCATGTTGCTACAAAAGTTGGGTATTCATCCTTTCTGATGGAGGCATAATACTCTGTAATGTATATGGACCACATCTTCCTTACCCATTCGTCCATTGAAGGGCATCTTGGTTCTTTCCACAGTTTGGTGACCGTGGCCATTGCTGCTATAAACATTGGGGTACAGATGGCCCTTCTTTTCATGACATCTGTATCTTTGGGGTAAATACCCAGGAGTGCAATTGCAGGGTCATAGGGAAGTTCTATTTTTAATTTCTTGAGGAATCTCCACACTGTTCTCCAAAGAGGCTGCACCAACTTGCATTCCCACCAACAGAGGAAGAGGGTTTCCCTTTTTCCACATCCCCTCCAACACATGTTTTTTCCTGTCTTGCTAATTTTGGCCATTCTAACTGGTGTAAGGTGATATCTCAATGTGGTTTTAATTTGAATCTCCCTGAGGGATAGTGATGATGAACATTTTTTCATGTGTCTGATAGCCATTTGTATGTCTTGATTGGAGAAGTGTCTGTTCATATCTTCTACCCCATTTTCATCATTCTTGAGTTAGCTTTGTGGTATGTTTTAAAACAATTTTAGCATAATCTATTTCATATTCATATGATGGTAATGAGGAGCATAACAGAAAATGTTCCCTTTCTCCAGCAAAGGTCATGGTGTTTGGCTCCAGACATTGCCATGTTAGGGGTAGCTGTTATGTGATCTGCCTGGCGACAGCTTTTGTTTATGTCTGAAAAGTTAATCTTGGGAATTCATTATATTCATGGAAGCACTCAGGTAGAAAGTTATTGATTGATTTATCCTGGTATATTAAAATTTGAATGCCTACTCCCTGTTGTGAGCATTTTTTATCAAATCCGAGATGACGTTTTTAGGATAACTAGTGTGATAAGGTGTTCAAGGATGGAGTCGATATTTCATTGGTGATATAGAACTTGGCTGCTGGTGACCAAGGACTCCACAAATGAGATCAACCAATTAATTAATCAATTAGTCAATGCTATAGATATTCATTGAGTACCTCCTCTGGGCCAGACATTGTGCTATGTGCTGGGATAGAGCCAGCCACTATTATAGATAAAAAGACAAGCTGAAATAAACATATAGGGGTCTGACAAAATCATTACGTTGGGAGTTTTGCCTCAAGTTAGCTTGGTCTTATCAAATACAATATTACCAATGGATAAAGTGCAAGACGAGACATTTCCTGAGGAATCATGGGTGGTGATTTTTAGAATCCTGCTGTTTTGCTTCCCTACTTTGGTCTAACATTTATTTCTGTCACAGTCTACATTCCCTACACTGGAAGTAGAAGAGGCAAGGGAGGATGGGAAATCCCACCAACACTGGAAGGTCTGGGAAAGAAAATTCATCAGTCATCAGGTTGCAACTTTGTCTCAAATCAGGTTTTGGAATTATCTGTGATTAGAATTTTCTTTGTTCTCATTCATTACCTTTCCTGTTAATGCTGTGTGACAGAGTAAGCCCTAGGTAAAGGTTAACTGATTTACAGTTGAGTTAAATATCACTTCTGGACACAGGAAAACTATAATAGTAGTTGTCTCTGGAAAGGAACTGGGTAATGGGGGAAGGAGAGATGAGGTCTATTTTTTATTCTACCTCTTTTTGTATTTTATCACGTTTGTGGTAATTAAAAAATTAACGTTAACAATTTACAATTTCATATAAACCCATAGTTCTCTAGGTTTCCCAGCATTTCCTCTTCATGCAACTGGCTTCCTGCCCATCTTGGCTTGGCTCCTTTTGGAGGGATTCTTGGAAGGAGTCTAAGCCAAATTTGACTTCTTCTTCTTCTTCTTCTTCTTTTTTTTGTAACATCACACATTGAAATGTACTTGTCATGTTTATTTCAGGCTGGAGCCCAACTTGCCAGGTGATGAATTGTAGCCCTAACATTTTTTTTTTAAAGATTTTATTTATTTATTTGTCAGAGAGCGAGTGAGAGCGAGCACAGGCAGATAGAGTGGAAGGCAGAGTCAGAGAGAGAAGCAGACTCCCTGCAGAGCAAGGATCCCGATGTGGGACTCAATCCCAGGACACTGGGATAATGACCTGAGCCGAAGGCAGCTGCCCAACCAACTGAGCCACCCAGGCGTCCCAGCTCTAACATTTAAGTGTGAACCTGGTGAAAAGGCAGGAGGGTGGGTGTGTCCCTCCACTGCCTTAGGACCCTAAGCCCTCCAGTATTGTTCCCTGGCAGGATCTGTGGCAATGAGCACATTCCATTGTCCCAACATTGCTCCACCATCCCTGTTTCTGGTGACTCACCAGGAGGTATGTATATAAATACACAAATGTGCACATACAAATGCACATGCACAGAAATATACACACATGCAAATATACACACAAATATACACAAATACATGTATATAAAACACACAAACACACACACACACACAGAAATAGCACTCCTGTTTGGGCAGGTAATAATTCCCTTTCTTTTTCAAGGATTCCTGAGTTTTGACTATGGAACTTGAAGATCTGCGAAAATCAGAGAAGTTAAAAAACACATGAATGAATGGAAAAGTCACGTATTTTATTTTAACATTCACAGGGTGGGTGGAGTAGAGATAGGGCCACAGTGAATAACAATTTACTAAGCTAAGGCTCTCAGACAAGACTTTCCCAGAAGACTGACTAACTCTGAATTTCAGTGTGGGAATACAATAGTAATAAACTTTGGTTCTTTCCTGCTAGTACCTTTATGAATTACCTGCTTGAAGTTTCTGTCCCAATTTTCTTATTTAAGAATTTTCAAGTAATAAAAGAGTTGTGGAGGCACAGTCTGGTTGAACACAACCAGAAGCAGAGTAGATGTCAGAACCGAGATGATGAATTTGGCTTCTTCTGCACTGCTGAGTTGATGAATGGGAACTGCTGATAAATCCATACAAATGAGAACTTTCTGGAAGGTAGGGCAGTGATGAAAGACAGCTGTTTTTTGTTGTTGTTGTTGTTGTTGTTGTTATTTGTTTGCTTGTATTTTTGTTTTTAATTCTTTTTCTTTTTCTTTCTTTCTTTTTTTTTTTTTGCCTGATTGTTCCAAACTGTCCTTTTTTAATACACTTTCGGCTCTACTTGGTGTGTACAAATCCCTTCCTGCACTGCTAATGGTTGATTTCTTTCTGAGAGTGCTCGTTTCTAAAAGGATGTTTCAGAGGGGAATTTGGGGATTAAATGGTTGTAACTCAGAGCTAACCTTAGTATTTTTGGCTCACTTGCTGCTTACCCTTATATAATGGTTTAAAAAATAGTTCTTCATACATCACATTTTTTAATGAGTAGGCGGCCATGCCAGTTTAAAGAAAAACATGTATATGCTGTGCTGCCTGTAGCATAATTATTATTCTCTCTAGCAGTTGATTCCATCAATAATGTTCATTAATAGAAATTTTATATATTTTTTTTACTTTTACTAATAATTGCTAGTTTTCTTACTTTATGGATATTTGGAATATAAATATAGCGATTGCTTTATTCCTCTTCCTTGAGAGAGCTGTTTTTCTCTCCCTTGATTGTCTTATTTCTATGGTATTTTGTAGTGCTAAGCTGCCTCTTATGCTATCTTATTACCAACTCTTAAGCTCATTAATAATTCATGCTCCAGCTGTGTGAATTGGTAGCTTTAATTAGCTATTACTATTTTCCAGAAAAGACAGTTTCATTTATGAGTGTTATTTCATGGAACAAATACTTAAGAAAAGCATGCATTTGAAAATGAAATAATTTATTTGAACTGTGTTTCAAGCTCCAAATTTATTCTTCACTGTATTTCCATTTTATTTTAGGTCTTAAAACTTATTTATAAAATATTGGGTTTGTAGATGAGCATATTATCTGCTTTCAATGCTTCCAATATTTTGGGAATGCTTTTGCGTCGCCTTTCACCAGTATCCCATTCCCATTGCCATGTCTTCTCTCAAGTGGTTAGTTTTATATTCTTTTATGGACTGTAAATTTGTGGGCCATACAAAGAGGTGCTTATGGTCTTGTCTAATATTTCATAAGCTTTTGTACTTAGTTTAAACTCAATTAAGTATTTCTTAAGGACATGAAATGATTACCTTCAGCCATCATGTTTCAAATTAGTTGACTCCAAGGGGACTGGATCCTCAATCAGGTGGAAGCTGGCCCCAACAGCAGGATAGCCCAGGTGTTTTTCTACAGAAGCACAGTAAAGGCTGCTTTGAGAAGCCTTTGCATATGTTGATCTTCTGATCAGAGGACATGGCTGTCTAATTATCCTAAAAGATGTAATAAAAAAAGTTTTAAAATTAAGTTACTTTGAATTCAATTTAAATGCTTCAGAATTCACAGACAATGGGAAGAGCAAGGATGTTGCAAAATCCTTACCATAGTTTGTTCAGTCTTTGGGCTTAGAGCCATTGGACCTGATCAATATAACTCTGAGCTATTTTTTTTTCTTTAAATATTTATTTATTTATTTGAAGTGGAGGTGCAGAGGGAGAGAGAAAATCTCAAGCAGACTTCCTGTTGAGTGCACAGCCTGAAGTGGAGCTCGATCTCATGATCCTGAGGTCATGACTTGTGCTGAAGAGTCAGATTCTTAACCAACTGAGTCACTCAGGTGCTCCCTGAGCTAGTATTTTTAAAGAGATAGTGTGATGATTTTATGAAGCAAAAGTTCTGCAAGTAAGTATAGTACAAAAGAAAATCTTTAGAACTGAAGAGTTTAGAAACCTGTTTGAGTTTAATTTAGTTGGGCGAATTAACTCTTTATTTCATCTGAAAAAGTGTCTCTAGGCAAACTTGAGAAAACCCAAGAACACATTCAATGGATATATTTTTACTTTCTTTCACAATGCGAGTATATAAATCAATCTGGGAAAATGTTCCAACTAAGACAAATTCTTAGGCATTTGGAGGTTTGCATATATTTACTTTCTTGTGTGTTATTATGTTCAGGCTGAAGACATCTAGCAAAGATTGTCTGCTACAGATAGCCTTCAATTCTTCTGAGATCAAAGTTTGTTTTTTTTGGTCACTTGCTAATTGCCATTTGAATGATAATTTCACAAATTATAAACAGAGGATTAGGTCTCCGGGTATAAAACCCATTTCTTTCCTCCTGAAAAAATTAATTTATTTCTGTGAAAAAGGTGTCATTACCTTTCACACTGATTTTAGCTTCTTGGGATAAATGAAACTGGAAGGAGGTCTGTTTCCTCATTATGCTATAATACCCCCTCTTCAAACACCGTGGCCATATTACATTTTACATTCCTTTTGCTGCTTTGCCTTGTTAAGGTTTCTGTGAAATGATTTCAAGAGCTGATTGCATTTGAGAGCATGGTTTAAATGGAAATATGGGTCCTTAAGGGAATTTGTGTTATCTTGGAGGTACTTTAGAAGAGGGAAGAGGAAACAAAGATCCATGTGAGGAGGAAGCACACATTTAGGTCTAGGGGAAAGCCATATGAAGGGATAGAGGTGTATTTTGTGGGGATGCGACATGATAACTGTTAACCTATAGCTTTGCATTTTTGCCTACTATTTTCATCAGAATTATTTTGGCTGCAAGTGACCGGGTTGGGTGGCTTGGGTTGTTTATAGGAGGGGGTTTACTGGTGCATCTGAGTGAGATGGGAATAAAGCTTCAAGTGTGCTTTGGTTCATGGCACAAGCTACATAACCAAAACCTGAGCTTCTCATATCCATTTCTTGGATCTGCTTTTTGGCCTTGGCTTTATTTTGTGAACACACATGGAAACGAGTTGCCCATCAGCATCTCAGAGATTTCAGTCTATAGTAAAAAAGCAAGGATTTTTGACTTGGGGTTCCCAGGAAATGTCCAGCATGTCACCAAGACTAGACTGGATTAGGTTACCTGCCTAGCTTACACAAATTGCTATGGCCAGGGAAGGTCTTGACTCTGACCGAAGTCCTGGAACTTTGTGTGTGGGAGCCACAGAAGGGGCTCACCCAGGTCACAATATTTGAGAGCAGGAGGGGCAGATCCCCAAACAAAAATCGAGCCAGTTGCCAGTTGGCAAGGAGCTTGAGGGGACCAAGGGCAAATGTCTACTATACATGCCTTATGGATCTTTCCTTGGCCTGGACTTAATAAATAAGCATTATGTGATGTTTCCATTCCTGGGACTACTCCAGAAAACTCTGAAACCTGGATTCCAGCTGAAGAAGAATCATTTAGGAGGAGGAATATTTATTATTTTACATTTATCCGCTCAACAGAGCAAGAATTAATACTAGTCCCACCTTTAAATGTTAATCCTTTATGAGTATTTCCCGATACCCAAGTATTTGATGCTAAATAGGCAGATAGAATTTGAAGGTGCCTTGAAGTTTATCTGAAACGGGTGTAGAGCCTTGTAGAATTTGGTAAAAGCTGTTAACTCTCCCTCCAGATGAAAGTACCTGGTTATGTATGCACACAGCATGACATACAATTTGAGGGTTTAGCAATTCCAGCTGAACCCCGATGCAGTCCCGCTGTTCACCCAGAGTCTGAATACCTTCTGTGATACCCCTGCAAGAAGTTATCCAGTTTAGATTTGAAGTCTCCACAGCATGGCTGAACTTTGGCTCTGGAAACCCTGGACAAGATGGCTGCCAGCCACCCCAGAAGCTTCCTCAAGGCTTCCCTTCTCATCCTTCACGTTGAAGCTTGGCTTTTGCTTTTCATCCTTTGTCTTTGAATACGGATTCTCTCCCCCATGCCTGTTTCTTTTGTATGTGCTTGTTTTCCTTTCTTCTTTGGACAATTTAATGAACTTTCTGGTGGTGATTCCTCTTAGAGTGTTACCTCCAAAAGTATTTCCTCTGGAGGAGGGATGCTAGATGTTTGCCCCCGATCCAGTTTTCCTCGAGAACTTAGAGGTTCTTCACTCACAAGCACTTGGACATCCCCTGGCCTGGAGCACATGGCCACTAGAGGGTGCCAATGCCATCTTTAGGTTCCTCTGTTAGTTCTTGCTTCTGTGGAACCCAACTGTGTCCTTGGGTAGCTTCTGCCCTTTTGTTTTAATCCAACCTTTCAAGGACAGATGGAGCAAACACCAGACTACAGACCAGTGTGGAGCAGGGACACATGTACTTAGGCTATGTGAACCTGGCAGTCTCACCTCCAGGACTGAGCAGTGGCGCCACCCAAGTCATACCTGAGAGTTACTCCATCGAGTATGAAAATACTCGAGCCTGTGGTACAGGAGAAATAGGACTCTTCCTAGGTGTGGTACCTGCGGTTCCCTTTTTTTGGTCTATTCAAGCCAATGATTCTGGTTGGGAGGTTGGTTGGAAGCTGGTCTTAATTCCTAGTAATTTACCTGCAACTTGCATTGGTGGGTGTAGGAAAGTGGTGCTCTCATCTGATGGTATCTCATCCAGTATTGCGTAGCTGCCTGACATGAAGAGGTTTCATTTTCACTTGAACGGGTGGATCAAATAGACTTTTCGGTGTGTGTTCTCTTTTGAGCCCTCATTTGTTCTGCACTCAGTAGATAAGTGAAGGGCCATGGTGCTGTCGGCATTATCTCAGCCTCTTGCTCTTTGTTTCCCAGAAAGATTGTCTTTATGCCAGTGGCTTGAGCTTTTTCGAGCTTCTAAAATGTGGCGTTGCTTTGCTACACTGGCAGGGAAGCCACTGGCGGTAGCTTTTCAAGTGGTCCTCGGAACTGGGCAGGAGAAAGCGCTCAGGGGCAGCTGAAGCCAGAGCGTGACTTGGACACTCTTTTCAGTATGTGCCCAACACAGGATGGCAGCGTTTGCGCTGTCACTAACCTGCTGCAGGGATCCTCTGAGCACAGGAGCAGGACTGACATGACGTGGACGTGGCAGCCCGGAGGCTTGTTATGCCTGGTTCATGAGTCAGCGTTCCTAAAATCGGCATCGGGTGCCAACATAACAGAGAAAGGGGTGTAAGCTGGAAAGCAATTCAGGGGGAGTTAGAAGTGAAGCTAGATGAGGTTGGCTTATAGCAGACTCCCCAGGAAACGATGGAAAGGGAAAGGTAATACTGCAGGGAGAAATTCGAAGTCGGGAGTGAAACACTGTGTAACCATCTGGGTGATGCACAAACACAGAAAATAATAATGTTGAGCAGCTGAATGGGAAAAAGGCAGCGCAACACTCACCGGACCGCGGACTTTGTAACCTTGCTTGGACAGATGGGGGACACTTACTTAAATGTGGTTGGAGTTTTAGGTCAATGCGAGGTATTAATGTTTTCTCAGATCCTGCCCACTCTCTGATTTTGCCTCAAAGAAAAGTAGGACAAATGCCAGAAGAAATCCATTAGGGATACTGGCTTACAAAAAGCGGTCTTAAAAGTGGCCAAGCAAGTCAATTCCCAGGGAGCATGGGGCAGATTTGTTGGCGGCCCCTCTCAAAACCAGTTCCTCTTGCTCTTAGCAGCTGGGCTGGCTAAGCCCGTCCTTCTCTCCCTCTCCCCATACCAGTTTCCAAGCCAGTCCCCAAGCCAGTCCCCAGCCCTAGGAGGCAAATTAGAAGTCTTTAGGTCATTCCTTCTGTCCTGCCTCTTTTCCTTTTGTTATTCTTTGCTTCTGTCACCTGCAAATATTTACAGAGTGCCTACTAAGAGTCAGGAATTGTGTTTGGTATTAGGGATTCAGAGAAAGACTACAGATGCAGTCCCTGCCATCATAGACCTTTCAACTGAGTCAAGGAGAGACTCAAATAACCGTATAGATACACGTATCATATAAACCTTGGTAAGTGCCAGGAAGGGAAGTTACAAGATGCTATGTGAGTGTCTAACAAGAAGGCATGTCTCTGGGTGCCTGGGAGGCTCAATGGGTTAAGCATCTGCTTTCTGCTCTGGTCATGGTCCCAACGTCCTGGGACTGAGCCCTATATCTGGCTCCCCACTCATCAGGGAGTCTGCTTCTTCTTCTCCCTTTACCTCTCCCCTCAGCTTATTCTCTCCCTCTCTCTCTCAAATAAATAAATAAATAAATAAAGAGGGCAAGTCTTAGTTTGGGGGTATTTAAACCGAGGTTTGAAGGAAAGATAGGAGTTTCTAATTAGTTGGGAGTGGGGATGTTTTGAGTGATTCACTGTGCCCGTAAAGGTCTTATGAAAGGGGGAAGTTTGGAATATTTGAAGAACTATAAGTAGCTGGAACACACAGAGAGAAGGAAAATAATCTAATATGAATCTGGAGAGACAGCCCATGCATGGCTATGCTAAGATCTGGTTCGCTATCTTATTTAGTAACAATGGGAAACTGTTGGTATGTTTTATTTTAAAAATTCATTTATTTATTTGAGAGAGAGCACAGGAGTGGGAATGGAGGGCAGGGACAGAGGGAGAAGCAGACTCCCCACTGAGCAGGGAGGCTGCTGGGGCTCGATCCCAGAACCCTGAGATGGCGACCTGAGCCGGAGGCAGATGCCACCCAGGCACCCCAGCCTTCGGTATGTTTAAAGAACTGGGGAAGGAAGGATAGTGGAGTGGGGATGTGATCATGTATACATTTCTATAAGAATATTCTGGTTACAATATACAGAGTAGAAGGGGCAGGGAGGCTGTGGCTGATTCAGGGAGGGAGTGGGAAGCTGCTGTTATCTGGGGTAGGAGATAGTAGCTTGGATTAGAGTGGCAGTGGCAGATGAGTGGCAGCAGCAGACATAGAGAGAAGTGATAGTTCTGACAGATATTTAGAAAGGAGAGTTGGCAGTTTTTGGCAATGGACTGGGTCTGTGGTACATGTGTGTGTGTCTCTGGGGGATGGAAAGGTCCAAAATGACTTCCACGTCCTGGGCTGGCAGAACTTGCTGAGCGTGGGCCACTCACTGAGAAAGGAAACAGGAGCGGAGACAGATTTTGTTGGAAGTGGGAAGTGGAAAGTCATGAGTTGTTCTTGGACATGTTGAACTTAAGGGACTTCTGCAATATTTTTCTTCCTTTTTCAAGATGGGATTTGAAGTTAATTTATAGTAAGGATGAGAATCTTTGACTCAGCCATAACACTTGGATCTTGTGGGGTCCCCACCCTGGATGTTCAGCTTCTGTTCAGATCTGAGAGATATTGTTTCAGGGCTTTGGGGAACGGCCACACCTAACTTCAAAGCTATTTTAGGACCTGGGCAATTTACATGTATGAACCTTGATTTTTCTCTCCTATCAAGTGGAAGACTCCAGGAGATAATATATGTGTTGATTCTTTGCAGGAACCTTGCCTTATCTATGAAGTAATGATTCCATAGGCAGAACAGTTTGGATGTCTGGCTTAGGAAAAGTTGGGGGGGGATTTGTGTACACCCACTCAGGTCAAGGTTACTACAGAGAAACATGCCTGTGGGTTATTTCTCTATCCCCTTCCCTGGTACTCAGGGAGATATGACTCTATGCTGCTCAGGAAAATTCCATGCCAGGATATAGCAGAACCTGTCAGCCCACCCATCCAGCACTTTCTCTAAGACAGACAGGAGTGTAGTCCCGAAGGGACTGTTAGGGGCCACCAACTGATTACATTCTATTTCTTAAGTTGGGTAGTGCAGTCTTAAGTATCCATTATTATGCCCTCTAACTAACTGAACTATTATACAGATTATTTTGCGTGGATCAAATGAGTCAAAGTAAAAAAGGAAAAGGAAAATAAAAGAGAAGAAGAAAAAAGAGCTTAGTCCCAAAAGGGCCCTTCTTTGTCTAAGTTTTCTTCAGTTTATGTTTCTTTCTCCCAAAGCTGTGTGACACAAATATATACTTTGATTTTGCTGTTCTACTTTACCTTCATTTTGTTTTGTCAATTCCAACATTCATCTTTTCTAATCTTTTTTTTTTTTAAGATTTTAAAAATTTATTTGACAGAGAGAGCACAAGCAGGGGGAGGAGCAGCAGAGGGGGAGGGAGAAGGAGAAACAGGCTCCCTGCTGAGCATGGGGCCTGATGAGATCCATCCCAGGACCCTGGGATCATGATCTGAGCTGAAGGCAGATGCTTAACTGACTGAGCCACCAAGGCACCCCTCATCTTTTTTTTTTTTTTGTGGCTTGTTTTTTATTTATTTTCTTTTATTGAAGTATAATTAATACACAGTGTTATATTGGTTTCAGGTGTTCAGTATAGTGATTTGACAATTCTGTACATTTTTCTGTTTTCATCAAGATAAGTGTCCTGGTAATCTCCTTTATCTATTTCTTTTTTTTAAATTTTTAATTAATTTTTATTTTTTATAAACATATATTTTTATCCCCCGGGGTACAGGTCTGTGAATCACCAGGTTTACATACTTCACAGCACTCACCAAAGCACATACCCTCCCCAATGTCCATAATCCCACCCCCTTCTCCCAAACCCCCTCCCCCCAGCAACCCTCAGTTTGTTTTGTGACTCTTAACCCCTCATCTTTTTAAATCCTTACCCACAGTGCATGAGTAACCTTGCACACCATGTGGCAAGTAGAAGCTACTCAAAAATCATTAGTTCTTTTCTCAGCAGAAGCTGGGTGTCCTGCATTGACAATGACTTTCTCTGAGGCCCTAATTGCTCAGACCTGAATAAGCAGTTAAGTGACCTTGGGGAGCAGAGCTCTCATCCCCCAGTTGGTCTGACATTCATGTGAGATCCTTTACAAATAGTAGAAGATCTTTTTTTTTTTTTTTTAAGATTTTATTTATTTATTTGACAGAGAGAGAAATCACAAGTAGGCAGAAAGGCAGGCAGACAGATAAGGAGAAGCAGGCTCCCCACCCGATGCGGGGCTCAATCCCAGGACCCAGAGATCATGACCTGAGCTGAAGGCAGAGGCTTAACCCACTGAGCCACCCAGGTGGCTCCCCCAAATGGTAGAAGATCTTGAGCCCTAGTGAGATTCTGCTTGGAAGCTGGGATCCCTCCATCTGTTAGACCAACTAGTAGGCTTCAGAGATGTCACTGGATTTTAAGACTTCCACAGGTACAACATGGCTGGGTTTAGGAGGGATTCTAACATGTTTCCCCTTGGAACATGGCTTTGGCTATTCTCTATGGAGCATGCGCTCCAGATCAGTCTTTGACTAGAAAAAATTTCTCTGAAGTCTTTCTGGAACTGATAATAATGAATGCTGAACTCACCTCTATTCACTCAGTAAACACTCCTGATGTCAAATTTAGTTCCGCTTTTTATGTATCTTACTGGTATGGGGAATGGGACATGACTGCAGCTTTCTTATTCTTACCAATGGGAAGGTACTAAATTATAATTTTTTATGTAATTCATGCTAATTGGACACTGTGCCCAGAGCATTTGCATGTTTTCTCTGGTATTAGGCAATGGGAAATATAAGATACACTCAAATATGTTTAGCAAATAATTTACTAAAGATTCCCTTCTTTCTTCTTTTTAAAAATTTTTTATTTTTTTTAATTAACATATAATGTGTTATTAGTCCCAGGGGTACAGGTCTATGAATCGCCAAGTGTACACACTTCACAGCACTCACCATAGCACATACCCTCCCCAATGTCTATAACTCAACCACCCTCTCCCTAACCACCCCCCACCCCCAGCAACCCTCAGTTTGTTTTGTGAGATTAAGAGTCTCTTATGGTTTGTCTCCCTCCCGATCCCATCTTGTTTCATTTATTTAAAGATTCATTTCTTGACCCTACCTACCCTTGCCCTTTTCCATTAATGTGAGAAAATATGTTATCCTATAGGAAATTTTAATGTAACTCTTGTCATTTAGTCTCAAAGCAAATAGAAAATCTGCTTGTAGCTTGGTGTTTCTTACTGGAATTATTTTTTCAACCAGAAGGATATTCTGAAATCAGAGTTTGGCCTTTTGAAAACTGTGTGATGCGCCGGGAGAAGACCCCGCTTGGTGTTTTCCCAAATCCTTCTCCCATGGCTGAGCCTCACGCAGCACCCATCTCCCAACATATTTCAGAGCAAGGGCTTTACAAAACCGCAGCCGCAGAAGTTTTCTTTTTATACCAGTCTAAACACCAGGTTCTACTAGATGCAAATGGGATGCACATGATTGGAGTGATATCATTTTATTAAAACTCTTCTCATGGCCTAGCTCTAAAAGGCCTTCTGTTTCTATTATAGCTAGGTTATTGATGCTAAATAGTTCAGCAAATTGGGTTGTTGAAGCGCATCTGCCATGCATTATTCATTAAGTGTCTCTTTCACAAATCAGAGCTGTCTGTTGCCTCCTCCTGGAGTCCCAGCAGCTCCACTTCTCAGGGAGTGAGCTTCCTTTGTGAGCCAAGAAATGGAGGCCCAGGCACATCCGTCAGGCCAGCACTTGGTTCCACTGTTGTCCTCGAAATGCAATGCATAATGGGGAAAAGGTTTAATTAATGTTCTACAGTAATGTGTCTGTTTATAAAGAAATAATGTACTATAAAATTAAGCAACGTATAGTGAATGTACCTCCTAATGGCAAGGCTGGCATTTTAAGTGATCAGTAAATCACTTAAATATTAAGACTTTCTTGAACAAGGGTAATAAAAGGAGACATTTGGAAATGGTAGATACCGGTACATACAATTATCCACTAAATAAAACATTTTTATTGTGATCACAGTGTTAATCACATTGTAGAACAGCCTGATCAGGAAACGTGAGAAATGGTGTCTGAATTTTTTCATTTCTGATGTGATTCACTTCCACGTTAGTCTGTCAGTCCCAAATATTTAAACCAGCGCGTGACTTTCCGTAGAAGACAGCGTGCTTTGGTCTCCTGGGAGCTGAGAAATCATTTGTAAAACTGCTGACATTGCTGCTGCCCATGGCTAAACCCTTCTTTCCTTGGACCTAGCTGTCTAGGCTTGGGACAATTTTTCAGCTCCCTCCCTCTGGGCTTGTCTTTCCAGCTCTTGGGAACAGAACTGTATTCTCAGATGCTTCGTACTTCCCTCATGGGGAAGGGGGGGTTCTCCCACTTCTGGCTTCTGCAGGCATGATCAGTCCTACTGTTCTTGTCAGCCCAGTGTTTTGGAAGATGATGTCCCATTGCTCATAAGGAAGAAGCCCGAGGGCTGACCTATACAGCTTACTGTTGCTCAGCTGTCCCTTGGAGCTTTTTACACTCCCTCTTGACTGGACTGCTTTGATCCTAGAAGTCACATCGGGAGAAACTAAATGAGCTATGGGGTTTCCCTCCAAGGGTTCAGTTTTTTTTCACTAAACTCCTCCTTTCTGGCATAATATGATTTGGTCATCAAAATCTTCTGCTTTAAAGACCTTTAAGCAACATGCTCCCAAAGCATCGTGTGTGTGTGTGTGTGTGTGTGTGTGTGTGTGTTTCCTATTCTCACTAATTAAAAATTAAGAAAAGGAAGTGAACAAAAGGATACTTTAAACAGTTGTAATTAGAAATAAATAAGGACTTGAGTCTCTGCTCTTATTATATATGATTAAGAATATTCTTCAAAATGGAAATAGTTTGTAAAGTGTGAAGCCAATAATAATGCATTGAAAATGCTTTAGAAAGTATTTATTTGTACTTAATCTTTTGCTAGGCAAATATATGTGAGATAGACCGTCTGGAGAGGGCTTTGTAAAACAAAATTGTCAATTCCAAGATGTTGTGCTTAATGGATTGTGGTGTCTGAATCCCAGATCTCTACTGATGAAAATTTGGCAGGTTGGGAAGTGAGATGAGGGTTTAATGAACAAAATCTAATCGAAGAGTTGGAAATGCTGTTCCTCTTAAATACAGAGAAATTAACAGGCTGGAAAAGGCACAAACAGTTTCCGCAGCGGCACAGAGTAATTTCTGGAACGGGGCTGACTAAAACCGGCTGGTTGGGCTGTGTGGCCACCGGTCAGCTGCTGTCCCAGGCTGGACCTGGCCAGCGGGGGAATTACGTATGCCTGGTTGTTCCCGCGGCAGATCCCTTGCTTTGGTTCCTATTGGTGCACGTATTGGTGTTCCGGGACCCCCTGCAAGGTGGGGTTTTTGATTGGTTTAAAGGCCAGTGTATGTTTGTTTCTTTCATTTGGAGAACAGCATGGAGTCGGGACCTTTCTTACAGTAACCTTGAGTCATGAGGACACAACTACTGTGGGAAGATGTAGAGTTAGAGATTCAATCGGTGGGGAAAGGTTTCTCTGACAACCAGTTAGTTTTCTGCTCTAAATTCCGATGAAATCTCTCTTCTAGTATAAGTTAACAAATCTCTAAAAACTATCTCTAGTTGGGATTCAGTTATGCGCCAAGCCAGTTGCTAAGGGCAACCAGGGCAGAGGCAGTTAATTAATTAACCTCTGTCACTGAGGACAGATTAAGCCAGTGAGTCCTGGCTGGAAAGCAGGTGGGTAGGTGGGGGTGCTCTGGGGCCCTTGGGAGTGGCGGAGAACAGCCTGGCCTCTACCTCGACCTTGCACTCACACTGTACCTCCTTTCCCTGGCAGGAAGCTGGTACCTAGTCCAGGAATCCGTAATGGAGGAGGATGAAGAGGCAAGGCTCTCAGGGTGAACTGGGGATGAACTCCTGATACTTATGGAGGCAAGATCCTTCAAAGGGAATAAAACAAAGCCAGGAGACAGGTACCTAGGGGTGGCCACAGGTCCGTATAATCTGTGTATGTGTGTGTTGGGGGGTGGCTGATGGATGGCTAAGCATTAGTTAATTCCCGCGGAGAGCACACAGCACTTCGGGGTCCAGGTGAGTGGTAGGTAGTGGGGGTCCTCTGCCTGCAGTGCTAATTGCCATCAGAACAGTATCGCAGGATGGCAGGTGAATTTGCTCTTGACAGGAACAAAGTAGAAACACTGGGGGCTTTGAAGTCTTAACTTAAACCAAGGAAAAAGCTAGAGCAGAGCGTAATGCTTTGCTTTCAAATTAAATTTTAGAGTTAATTAATATGAATTATAAATAAGATGATGACCAGCAGTCCTAGAAACTGTTGGAAATGGACTGCATCTTAGACTTGTCGATTTACTTTTTAAAATGTTTCTCCAGAGAGGAGTTATTTTTATATTTGAAGTTTGCTTTAATTTTGTTAAGGATTTCTTGTTTTAAAACATGTAGAAATTCTTGATATTAAAATGTATTTTGCGGCTGTTGCCATTAAAGTAAAACTGTTGCATTGCTTTGGCTCCCTTTGAGCTACGAGACTCAGGATCAGCTATGTTCAGAGCAAAATGGGGGGTAGGCAATTTTATTTCCTGTAAAACCTGGTCTTGCTTCCTCTACTGACTGAAGAATAATTATAAAATGGCTGGAGGATTAGGAAAGGGGTAAGAGATGGAAGTGGAGAGAGAGAGAGAGAGAGAGACAGTGTGTGTGTGTGTGTGTGTGTGTGTGTGTGTGTATCAGCTAGAAAGCAGGGAATGTGTGGTCTGGTCGACTGCCCTATCCTCAGTGCCTGGGTTATAGCAGATCGACAAATACTTCTTTACACCCACTTACAAGGCCCTGCGTGATCTGTCCACCCCTCTGCATGCTACCTCTTTGTCCTCATTTACCCTAATTTTCCTGCTGCTCATTAGGCATTAGTCACATTTTCCTTCATATTCCTTATAACCCCTAAGCCTGTTCTTACCGCAGGCCCTTTGCACCTCCCATTATTTTAGACTAGAATCTTCCTCCTGGATTTAGAAATGGCTCTTTTTTCACTTTTAGGTTTCTGTTCAAATTTTTCCTCATCAGGGAAGCTTCCCAGACCTTCTATTTAAAATAGTGACCCTATTCCCACAGCCTTCCCTGTTCCTCATCTCAGTTTAATTTTTCTTCTTTGCATTTATTAACTCTGGCATAAACATACATATGTCTGGATTGTTATTGGTTTGTATTTCCTCACGAGGACATAAACATAACAAGTGAAGGTTTTGTCTATTTTTTCACTGCTGTTTTTTGGGACCTACAACGATGCCCGACACAGAATAGTCACCCCCTAAAATTTGTGGAACGAATGAATTTCACATATTATTTTGACTATACCTACACATATTAATAGTATAGCAATTGTAGCTCATTGTTTTTCTACTTCATTCACATATATAAGTTAAAACAAATGATTTCCCTGGGGTTTATTTCACAAACACACTTGACAAGCTGGAATGGTTATTTACATGAATTTTGCAAAATGGATAATTACTTTGATAATTAAAAAAAAAAAAGTGATGCAACTTAAGATACAGAAGAAAGTTCAGGGTCAAAATTTAACTTCCCATTTGCTAGTACAGGGTCAGAATCAATTAAAAAGCATGACTGCCTCTGTCCCCTCCAAGCCCCCCATGACTTTGAATGCAGTAGGGTTCCCAGCAGACTTTCCTTTTTATGACACTGGTTATAACCCTCAGACCTTAGCGTGGAATCTTTAGCAAACACTGCATTTTAGATCTCAGGTATGGGAGACTTTTTTTCTTTCTTTCTTTCTTTTTTTTTTTTTTAAGATTTTATTTATTTATTTGACAGAGAGAGAAATCATAAGTAGGCAGAAAGGCAGGCAGAGAGAAAGGGGAGGCAGGCTCTCTGCTGAGCAAAGAGCCTTATGCGGGCCTTGATCCCAGGACCCTGAGATCATAACCTGAGCTGGAGGCAGAGGCTTAACCCACTGAGCCACCCAGGCACCCTGGGAGACTTTCCAATACTGCCTAGGGACACCACACTCAAATTTTTGATGATAATGCTGTAAGGGATGAAATTGGAAAAAAAAAAAAATCAACCAAGAGGTCATTTTTTTTTTTGTTTTTGTGATATGTAACTTCCTGAAAATATCCAGAATTAGAGGGAATAAAACTGCTAACTGCTACTTACAATTCCTTTTTTTAAAAAAATATTTATTTTCAGCATAACAGTATTCATTGTTTTTGCACCACACCCAGTGCTCCATGCAAACCGTGCCCTCTCTAATACCCACCACCTGGTTCCCCCAAACTCCCACCCCCCGCCCCTTCAAAACCCTCAGGTTGTTTTTCAGAGTCCATAGTCTTTCATGGTTCACCTCCCCTTCCAATTTCCCCCAACTCCCTTCTCCTCTCTAACTCCCCTTGTCCTCCATGCTATTTGTTATGCTCCACAAATAAGTGAAACCATATGATAATTGACTCTCTCTGCTTCCAATTCCTTTTAACAAAATCTCCCTTTTAAAAAATGTGGGCGATTGCTTTTGTTTACTTAATTTTGAGAGCATTTTTCCCTAATGTAATTCTTTTAGGAAGTGCATGGATTAAAAAACTTAGTAACATGTTCTCCCACAAAATAATCTGCCTCCCAGTAAGTAACTCCTGGGAACAGTGATGGATAATAGAATCAAACTTTGAGGGCAGGGTGACAGGCTAGCAGGCACCGTGTGGGAAGACATCAAGATGCTTTAGCTCTAAGCAGTGATTTTGAAGTAAACTTCTCTGCATCTCATCTGATATTCTGCTCTTGGCGGCATTAACCAGGCGAAAGTAGTGACTGACCCCCCACCCCCGCCAAAAGCTGACAAAGGAACATTTCAGAGAGGGGAAACTAATTTATTCTGACTGCTTGTCAAGCATCAGCCTAACTAGCCTCATCTTTTTGCCCTAAAAGGTGCAAGATTCTAACCTTTGCTGCTGTGGCGTTGGCATTAAATAACAAAATGGCAAAGTACTTTCTCTTGGGAGGAATATGCATTGGTACAGCACCATTAAGAGCAAGGAGGACTTAAAAGCAGTGATCTTTTGAATTCGGGGGCCAGATGGTCAGCTATATTGACCTTCATTTCTCTCCTATTAGCGAAAAACATTTTTTTCTTTTTAATTCAAAATGACTTATCAGGAAAGTGACAGAATTTTTGAAAATTTTATATATGTGACACAGCCCTCTTGAGCATGTTGCCACTTGAAGGATGTTTGGAACCAGTAATGTCTAGTTGAACTTCCCATGACTTTCTTCACAGAGGTCTTAATGAATACACTTTTTGATGTGTGTGTTGGGGGGAGTATGTGTGGGGAGCTACAGATTTGGGAAGTTCTCAGCCATAGGAAAATTCTTAGATCGATTGATCTTTCTTTCTTTCTTTCTTTTGTTTCTTCTCCTTCTTCTTCTTCTTCTCCTTCTTCTTCTTCTTCTTCTTCTTCTTCTTCTTCTTCTTCTTCTTCTTCTTCTTCTTCTTCTTCTTCTTCTTCTTTTGCTGAAGTTTATTCTAACTAGACTTCCTATGCTCTCATAGGCTGTCACTCAGCCATCTCAGGGGACTGGTTATGGGTCCTGTGTACTGTTAGGTGTTGGGATGGAGGGCACAGGATCTGAAGGGAGCCAGACTTTTCCAAGGACCTTTCAGAAAAGGGTACTTTCATGAGCAGGTGACCGCCGTGGGGGAATTGAGGCTCATGGCCATGGCAAGTCTGAGTGACAGTGTAGAAAAGTCTGCTTCAAAGGTATCCCACCTGAGAGGTGAGGAACTTGTTGTGATTGTCCACTGACTGTCCACCTGTTGTTGGTTGAGGGGTGTTCCCCGGGGCTATCAAGTCTCCAGGGCTTTCTGCCTGACCTTTGTGAGGACCAGGCAGGGCGGAACAAGTCTTGGGAGGCACAGGTGCTTCTGGTAGGAAGCTGTTGGACTGGCCTGTGTGAGAGTAGTGAGCACTGAGGCAGAGCCCTCTCATTTGTCATGTGTGTCCCAGATTCCTGACTGTTCCCCGCCTCTGAAAGAAAGGTCCAAGACAGCATGCGGACTGTTTTGTGTTCCCCACATGGTGCCTGGGACAGAGACATGGAGTTTCACTGGAAAACAGATAGTCTTTTACATTTGCTTTACTCTCAAGTATATAACACAGATGTGGCAGAAAAGGAGAGCTAACACAGGAAACTGGGAAATGGCCAAAAACATTGAGGGCTGTTTGGGTGGGGACAGAGGGGTTCTGAAGGCAGGTGAAGGATCAGGATCTGCCTGGTGCACTGGAAAGGGTATCCGGCTAGGGTCTAGATCAAGACTTAGTGGCAACACTCTCCTTGTATGAGGCCACAGTCAAATCCTTCATTTTCTTCCTGGGATTCTGTTTTTTCAATGCCTTTACTTGCTTCCCAGAGATGTTTAAGATAATAAAAGGAGATAACAGATTTGAAAGCACTTCTAAAAAGAAACACTCTTATGGAGAAAGCTACTGTTTAACTGTTGAAAATATGTTACGTTCAAGTTAAAATTGTCCATAAGTGCTTGGTCCCTTTAAAAAGTGATTGCTGCCGGCCATAGTCATTTTGACAGACAGTTATTGCCTCCCAGCTGAAGAGAGTGGAATCATCAATTTCCATGGTGTGTCCGATGACCTGTGGCTGGAAGGAGAACCTCGGGGGTGACTGGGTGACTCTTATCTCAGAGAAAGCTGGCAGCCTGGGAACGAGGGGCCCCGAGAGAAATGTGCTCAGACAACAACGGGAGTTCATATCTCTGCCGGATCTGTAAATCCATTTTGATAAAGTGAATAAGCCAGGCGAGCCGGGAAGTAGAACTGCAGAGCGAAACAGCTTCTTGTTGCCTTTGACTAGGTGGAGAGGAGAGTTCTCACTCCTACTTCTGGCAGGAGAGTTTTAGTCTTCTAGTTGATCATTTGAACACTTTGATACTTAATCCACTGGGCACTTGAAGGGCGGGAGCTAGATGGGATAGGGTGCTGGTCCTCACCCACCCACTCGAGCCCATCCACATCTCAGGGGTCTCCAGGCAATGCATAACCACCACCCCTCAACCCCAGCCTGAAAGACCAAACTCTGTCCCTTTTATAAATAGTTGCCACCAGGCCACCCTTCACTGAGGAGTTTCCACAGCAGGGGAGCATGGCCTGGCTAGGGAAAGTGGACCAGGAGAAGAGAGCTGCACAGGCCCTGGGGATGATGTCCAAACTCCTGTTTGGACAGAAAGTTCTGGGGAATTAGAGTGTTGTCTAGAAGGAGGGAGGGAGACCTGGATGAAAACTCCCTTGACTTCTTGGACTCTTGACCCTATGGGGAGAGACACAACCAGGACAGGGCCAGACAAGGGGAGGATCTCCAATGCATGGGACCCAGGTCAGGGGTCGAACTGATCTGATTTGCTATTAGACTAACTTTGCCCTTGGGAGTTAAAATTAAAAATAAAGAGCAGGCAGATTAACTGTGAAAGCCCCTAACTGTCCAGTGAGGGATAGCATGGCAAACCCAGGAAGCTGCTTTATAGGAAGAGAAAGGTCACTCAAGGCAAACCCTCCAAAGGATTACCTTGGGACACAGAGTAAAATCATAGTCTTTGCAGTGGCTGTAAGGCCATGCTTGATCTGCCACCCGTCTGTCCCATGACCTCCTTGACTTCATCTACCTCTTCTCCACTCCTTCCAGCACACTGGGCTTCATCCACACCGTCCTTCTTGCTGCCCTTCAAGAATGCTGACCATGTTTGCATCAGCTTTCCCTTCTGTGTGAAATACTCCCTGAGAACTGCCTATGGACTCTGGTCAAAAGTCACCCTCTACATCACCTTACCCAACCAGCCTGTTTAAAATTGAACTGGGTGCTCTGATTCTCCCATCCCTTCTGTCTTCCCCTTACCTATGTATCAGGTAATATTTTGCTTACTGATTTTTTTGCCTGTCTCTCCCTTTGGGAATGTAAACTTCAAGAAGGCTGGTTCCAGCCCATAGCAGAATGCTCGGCACATAGTAGGTGCTCAATAAATCCTTGTCAAATCAGTGAAGTAACTCAGTTAACGTAAATAGCAAACAGTGATGGAATTCAGGAGCAACGATCATCAGAGTTTCTTAAAATGTATGGGATTTATAATTTCTTAAAATTCTTGCTGGATGTAGAGGCACATGCTTGAGATATTTAAATGACTACTTTTCTGTCTCACCATTTTTCTTGTGGCTTCATTGGTCTCACTTGTTGGGCAACAGCATTGTCTCTCAGAGTGCAGGTCCAGACTAGAACAAAACACCCAAGAATTCTGGAGAAGGATCTTGAAATCAAAACCAAAGTCATCTGAGAAGAGAACCTTGAACCATTTCATGGAGATTGGATTGTGCACATTCTGCCTCTTTTCTTTCCATCTGTTTTTATTTGCTCCTTTCCTCTTTTCTCTGCTCTCTGTTCTCTTTCCTTTCCTTCTCCTTCAAGCTTGGAGCAAGGCACTGTGTTAGCACAGTGGGACTCAGAGTGGGATTAAGGGCAGTTCTCAGAAGCTGATGGGTGGATGAGGGAGATTTCTGTGGGAGGAAGGAGGCATTTCAGCAGGACATAGAAAGTGGAATCATGGAGGTATGCACAGATATCACAAAAACAAGCTCTGGAAGGGTAACTAGACTGGCCTGATGAGGGAGTGATGGGCAGCAGGGAGCACTGGGGCACATGCATAGAATTCTGTGCATTAGAGCTCTGCAAACTCTGCAATGTATAATTATCATTTAGAAATTCTGAAATGATTTTATGTCTGAAAGACAGTCTTTGACTATTTCAAACATTTAGCATCTTTTGACCCCAACTTCCTCCTACCCATTCCATATAGATTGTCTGTCTCTCTTTCTAAATACACAAATACATTGATATATACATATCCGTTATACAGTTGGTAAAGATATTATAAACATTATCAGCACCACTAATAATAGTAATTATAACAACTATCATGCCAGGCATAGTGCCAAGCCCTTGGCATGGGTTATCTCATTTACTCCTGTAACATGTGGAGGCAGAAGACTCTGCCATTATTCTCTATTTGGTTGAGGAAATCAAGGAATTGTGAATGAAATAGCACAGAGAGACATCATTATTTGAATCTTTCTGATTTGGATTGTCCAAAGGTCCTTTCCACCTCACCAGTATGTGTCATAAATAAATTTATATCCTAAGATGTAGGAGAGACATATGTGCCAAAATATGCTGCTGGAAAAGTGACAAAATCAACAAGCAGCAAATGTATGCATTCTAGAGAAATGAGAACTTTAAGAAACTCCCAAGACTGAAGAGGATTTAGTGACTACCGCTTGTATCTTAAGTACCATGTAGAACTTTCCTATGACTTCCTTTCATGAACAGAAACTTCTGTTTTATAATAGCGCTCACTTTCCTTAAAGCACTTAATAGAATTGTCAACATTTTATTTGATGGTTTTAGAGAATTTTGATGATCAGAGAGTTAAAAAAAATGGAGCGTGCTGGCCTGGTGTGGTGGGGATTTCATTGTGGCACTTTATCAATGAGATTTAATCCTGTTATCTAAATATGTCAGGTTTATGGTTCTTATATCTTATTCCTATTGAATTGTGGTAGTGGGTAGTGGTTTCAAATACTTTCCAATTATTCCCATGGTACTTTGTACTAGGCAACAATGCTCGAAGAGGTACATGCTCTTTTCAGTTAGTGGTTCCCAAAGCCTTGTAATTCACATAGCACTTTGATCCTCAGATAGTGAATTCCAGTCATGGAGTTTTGAGACATTTTAGATGACCTCCCATTACCTCCCATACGACGAATTTAAATTTCTCTAACGAAATGTACTAGAATTTGTTTATTATTATTTTTAACATGGAATGGGTTATCTGTATCTGGCTGAAAATGTTAATGAGGGAATGGTGGCCCTTCTTGCTCTGGCTGTAAGTAGTTTTGGTTACTATTCAATGTGCTCACTGCCACTTACATCACCGTATACTTGAGCTATGTAATATTTTCAATAAGAACCTGAAATATGGACTTCACTCGAGGGGTTTTATTATATGTGTCTTTGTGCTTCTGGTTTCTGTTGCTTGTTAAATAGTAATTTGCAACCCACTGATGGAATTGAGATATGTACATTTTCTCCATTATAGAACTTTCTTCAATTCTATCTCATTCAGTTCCCTTTAGTTCTCTGCTTTGATAATCATGTATGGGTGTCTTTAATTGTTCCTGTTCCTATATCATTTCACCCATAACAGTGATATGCTCATCAAATATTGTGTAATAAAGAGGTTCTGTAGCAGCAACATAGGTCCATCCATTCTAGAGAAAATAGAATTTTCAAAAGCAAGCCTGACTGTCTTAAGAGTCGATCAAGACATTAAGTGGAAGCTCCTTGAAAACAGGGGCCATTTCTGTCTCACAGTTGGATCCGATGGGGTGACAGGTGGTAGGTACTCAAAGTGTTTGAATGATGAGATACTTATGAAAGCTGTGTTTAGCCTGATTTCAGAAACTAGTTACAATCTAGACATGAAACAGGACCCACACATGGAGAAAGGAAGTCAGTGAAACTGGGCGGATCTGGGTTAGGTTAGACTAAGTTTTCACTCACTCTTTTCTTCCTCTCCCTCTATCCACTTTCTTCCTCCATTCATAATCATTCTGCTCTTGCAGTGGGCTAATCCGGAATCATTTGTGATTCAGTACCATAGGCGAATCTGTTTTAAAGTTTCTCCTTACAGTAAAACCTTGAACTTCCTCTCATATATTTTAAATTTACATCTCAAAACTCACTGTGAAGTGACTGCTTCACTTCTGGACTCTGCCCAGTGCCTAAAATAGTGTGAAATAGTGCGAGTGCTAAAAATACCTGTACTGTGCTGAAAAGAGTTTACAACATTCTCAGTAGAAGCTTTAAACTTTTGCTTAAAGGTTAGAGAAAGTTGGCTCGATGGCAAAAGCAAATTTATTTAAATACCATTTTTACACTCATTTCATAATAGTAACATTTTATCTTTTTTACAATGATTTATAGGCACTGGAGCAGAACAGGGGAGTCAGGGAAAAAAGCAATTAACGAATAAAGAAAAAACTACCAATAGTGAAGGGAAAAAAAAATCTTTGGAAAGCTAAAAGAAGAGAGAATAATTGATGGTTCCATTTTAGCTTAATGTTATTTCTGGATCTCTTTTATAATGTGTTATTTACTGCATAGTTTATAGTTGACAGAAAATAAACAGCATTTGCAACATAATGTCTTTGGCTTTGCCATCTACTTGCTCATCCCAGTTGCCTGTCACGTTAGAACTTCAACCAACATCCGTCAAAGTCTTCTGTGATGGAGTCTGTTTTTAATAAGCCCAGCACTATAATTACCTTATTGCAAAGTTAAAGCCAAATGACACTTATGATGAAGGTTTCATGGCTAAACAGTAAAGTCAGTGAAGCATATGCATACCAACTGTCAGACAGGAAATAGCTGTTCGAGGATTTGTTTCTTTATTGCCTGACGAGGGTCACTTCATTTGTACTTGGAAACTTTGCCTCAGCTATAACAGGTAGCAGAGAAGGAAAATGAATGAGTCTCGTGGAGGAGGATAACTTAGAAAGATATCATTATTAATAGATTTTTGAGAAGATTAATTCGGGAGCATTTGTGCTCGGGAACATCTGTGCTAGGTGTTTGCAGAAGTATTATCTAACTTAAAACTCCTAAAAAACCAAAGGGTTAAAGCATTGTTCAAATTGCACATGCAAAGAAACTGAGGCTGTGACGCCACCCAGCTGGTAAGTGACAAAACCAGGCTGTGAACCCGGTCTAGATTATTCAAAGTCCCATGTGGTTTTCCCGGGTGTTGTAGCTGTCATAATGTAAAGTATCAGGACTCCCGCTGTCCAGACTCTGGTCTGGATGGAAATAGAATGTGGTTTAGACATGTCCACATACTGCTTTACTGAAACTGGGAAGGCAGAGACACACTCAGATGAGTGATCCTCTTCTGTGTCTTTTTGAAGTTTTACATTTTTGTGACAATCACAGTCAATTGTGAATTGATGTATCAGTAAATACCACATACACGTCACAGCATCTTTCATCAAAGAATCTCTGGAAATAAATGGAGTCTTGCTCTCATCTTAGCATGTGTGTATGACAAAGACAGAGTGGGACTGTGTCTGTAGCCTGGAGAGCATCATTTGAATGCAATGGATGGTGCAAAATGAATTTTTGAATCATTTGGCTCTTTCAGAGTTATCATGCTACTAAATCTGGGCTACTTTTTTCACCATCCAATATCTCACAGAAGAAATTTGGGGCTTTTTTCCTGCTCTTCTCTTGAATTACTTCTGGGCAATGGTAAAAGCAGCAGACTCTTTTTCCAGTTCGCTTGAGGGTTAGCATTACATCAGCCTCCAGAACTGCTCTGCTGGCACATCTGGGAAGAAGAGTGCCCTGCAGGGTCTCTGTTTCTCAAAGGAGTGCTTCACTTTGGTGGCACCAGACCTGAAATTAATTCACTAAGCAAGTAGGGTATTTTGATTTTCAGGACTGACCCCTACTAAGACAGGATTGCATTTTGTTTCTGTTTTTGTTAAGAATCAATAAAGAGTATTAATAACTTTCACATGTTCAACTCACAGTCACGGCATTACAGAATAAATAATAAAAGAAAGTTGTGTTTCAGGCTAGGGGAGAGAGCATTCAGTCACTCCCATACTGTCTTGGCAAAGATGGAAGCTCTGTTGAAATGGAACTGCTGGCTCTTAGGTGGCACCTTTGTACACTGCCTGGAAATGTCCTCCATTGAGCTATCAAGTACCATGCAGCATATAAAAAGCAATTAAGACGTCAATTAGCAAGTGGGTTGTTTGAAACTAACAACCCAGTTGCTAAGGGCTCCTCCTCCGAGTGAAGAGCCCTTCCTCACTAGGCAGGAGCTTACTTCTCTTCCTCTCCTTAGTGTGTTGCTTCTAAGATTGGGTTGTGGAAAGGGTCTGGGCCTTGGAGTGATCACTGGCCTGGGGAGAGTTGTAGGACTGGTTTGGCTTTCTCCTAGTAAGCATGGAGGGGGTGTCTGGTTCTCAATTTTCTGCAGACTTCTTTAAAAGGTGGAGTATCTGATGTCTCTATTATTAGCTTTGTCTTGTGCTACTGTTTCTAAGGCAAAAGTGTAAGTTCTCAATCAACATTTTATTATATTCACTTGTCCTACCCAGGGGCTCTGAGGTTTCCTATCATATCTATTAAGAATATTAGTATTGAATCTACAATTTCAGACCTGGTCGCTTTTCATGTTCTACTACTTCCTCTTGTCACGTATGATCCCTTCTTGATATTAAACTTGCTCCCATCCAGACCAGATGCGCACTCAATGGGAATAGGATCAATTTAGTTAGCAGAGGGAGAAACATCAATGAGATCATGGGGATGCACTCTGGCCCAGTGTCAGAAGGAGGCTGGATTCACTTCTATTTGTGCCCAACGATCACTTGGATATAAAAATTATCAAATAATTTTGCGTGTTATTTCTAATATCCCTGCAAGGCACAAAAATAAAACAATAATAAAATAACATTTATGCAAATATGTATTATGTGGAATAATCTACATGACTACACCAAGGACCAGAGATGAGCTGGATAAGGAAAAACTATGAGTGTGGATTATTTGAGACAGGCTTCTTGGAAGGGTTAAGTGTACTTAGGATGCAGAGCACAGAGCAGGCCAGAGAGCCCTGGCCTTGGTTGGGGACAGGGACAAGGGAGGCATGGTTAAGAAGTGGGACCAAACAGACCCTATTCTGCAACATTGTGAGTTGAATTTTATTTTTTATTATTTTTATTTTTTTAAATATTTTAATTATTTGTTTGACAGAGAGAGATCACAAGTAGGCAGAGAGGCAGGCAGAGAAAGAGGAGGAAGCAGGCTCCCTACGGAGCAGAGAGCTCAATGCGGAGCTCAATCCCAGGACCCTGAGATCATGACCTGAGCTGAAGGCAGAGGCTTTAACCCACTGAGCCACCCAGGTGCCCTGTGAGTTGAATTTTAAAACTGTAATAGTAATGAGTCTGTAATTACTATTAAAAATAAGATTATGGAGGTCACTTAATACTTCTACATTAATGCATATACCTTAAATTTATGGAAACCATTTTTAGTGTTAATATTAAAGATAGTTTCTTAAAATGTAGTCTTGGATGCAATCCACATCAGAATTACCCAGAGTACTTGAAAAAAAAAAAAAGTGTATTTCTGGACTCTCTCTCAGACTTTCTGGATCTGAATTTCTTAGGGTGGGCCCCAGGAATTGACATTTAAAATAATCTCCCCAGGAGAATCTTATACTCACCAAAGTCTGGGAATCACTTGTATAGGATAAGCTGAATGTCTGTGTACTTTTAGAATGTAGGGAGATGTTATTGTGGAATAGAAGTCCTGGCTCGTGGGGGTTAAGTGTTGCTGATAAATGGTTTTTCCTGTATCTAAGAGTTGCCAAAAAGGTATCAGTTGGCTGCTTTGGACAGAGCCTCATTAGCTAGAGTCTTTATGGTTTTTGGGCCTGGACCTCAGCTTTGCTTTTAAATTAAATTAAATTGGATATGTTTGCCTACAGAGAGCCTGACTTGTGCTAATAAATTCATAAAAGACCTGCTGATAAACCAGAACATTGCCTTATTGGTTTGTGGCAGAAGTTATGGCTGACTCAATAACCAGGACTACAGTGGTAGGCTGTTAGGGAGGGGCACATACATCAGCAGGGAGCTCAGTGAACAGAGTGCTCTAACCACTTTGTAATTGTTGACACACTAACTTCCTCCTCTCTCTAGACTGGCATATCCTCGAGGATCTTATTTCTGGAACCTGCTTTATGTACTGCTGTGCCTGCCACAAACTCAGCACTTAACATAGAGCTGTTGAATGAATGGATGATTCTAGACCAAGGGGATCAGATGATGGTAAGTCATATCTACAAGGATTTATCCAGAAAGGTGGATTGCTTTTCTACACACCAGGGTTACTTTTGTCTATTAAAAGAGTTCTCTTCCTCCCAAGCATCTGTGAAAACAGACAAATTCTTACTTCAGGGATCTCCTTTCTTTCTCCCCATGCAGACCCCTCTTCTATGCTTTACATAGCTCTATCTCACATTGTCAAGGTCAAGTCCTAGCGAGTAGATAATCCTTACTTGATTTGTTTAATAAGTTACGTGTCAATTGTTTGCATGATATCGACCCTGACCACCTTATTAAATATGAAAAATTTTCTAATCTAATTTTATTCTTTTTAGGGCGGCTTTTAAAGTTTCTCATTTCAGAGAATAAAAAAAATTCTGGTCTTGTTTTTGTAGTCTGAGATATGTTTTATTTGCACTTTTATAGTACTTGCAACAGATTGTCTTTAGTGTTTTTGATGACAATTATTTATGCAGAGGTTCTTTTTTTTTTTTTTTTCAAAGATTTTATTGACTTATTGAGAGAGAGTGAGAGAGATCCCAGGACAAGGAGAGGCAGAAGCAGACTCCCTGCTGAGAAGGAAGCCCAGTGCAGAGCTCAATCCCAGAACCCTGTGATCTGACCTGAGCCCAAAGCAGATGCTTAATTGACTGACCCATCCAGGTGCCCCTATGAGGAGTTCTTTTACAGGATTCAGCAATGGTAGATGCACAGAGACTGCATTATGGGAATTTTAAGGTACAGGAAAAAGATAATGCCTATTCCCTATCAATTATATGAAAGTGTATTTACACATAGGGAGAGGCCAAGGGAAGAGAGATTTCAAAAGGAATGTTTATGAGATAGTAAGTAAATGAAGACTGAGAACCAGTCTTTGGATTTAACGATGTGAAGATCACTGGTACCCTGAAGTGAGAATTGTCTTGGTAAAACGAGGCAGGAGCCAAAATTAATGGGTTGAAAGGAAAGATATAAAGTAAATATGGATAACACTAGAAAATTGGCTGAGAAATGAATATGAAATAAAAGGTCTATGGGGGTGTGAGGGAGGATTTTTTTTTTTTTTTAATTAGAGCAACTTGAGGATGTATGAATTTTTTTGGAAGACGCTTTGAGACAGCTAGAGAGAAAGAGACGTTGCACCTACTGCAGAGAGAAGCCATCCATTAGGTTAGCATTCACCAACAGTCATTGCTTCCTGGAAACTTTCTGTTCTCTAGAAGAACTCTGAGGGTAAGAATCTGAGAACTTTGAAGCATAGCAAAAGTGATTGGAATTTGGCCAGAGCAGAAAAAAACCATCGAGGAGAAGGAGTGACAGCTCTGATAATTGAAGGACCGATTTAGAATTCAAACCTCCATTGTTTGCAACTACAGCGGAGCTTGTGATTCTGTTGAGGGGGGCTGTGACTTATACAGAGCAATTTCATAGAGTCTTTTCATTCCTTGGGGTCCCCGGAACAGTGCTACTGTAAGTATCTGTGCTGGTTTCTGAAGCTTGACTTACTCCATTGAAACCACAGGAAAAATGTTATTTGATTTATGAAAGGAGTTAGCCAGCCATTCACCTAATTTTGAAACAGTGACAGGAATAAGAGGTAAGAAAGGATATTGAACCAGAACTGTACAACTTGCAAGTTCTTGAGATGTCCAAGGAAGACAAAGATTTTTTAATATTTAGAGTCATAATTCATTCAAATGAAGTTAAGAAATCAGTTTTTAAGACAATACAAACTCATTAATGCCGACAAGGTTTAAGAAGTGGATATCTTTTAGAAAGTTTCAACTATGCACTATATGCAAAGCTGTGTTAGCTACTTTAAATCTTTTCTGGAATGAGAAAGGATATGGAAAAGATAAAGTATATGTTTCTTTTAAGGTGAAATGACTCCAACTCTTAAAGCAAAGTGTTAGCATTTCTATTTAGTAAATGGGTGTGACATAACTGTGTGACAGTGGTATAAACCCAATTAACTTAGGTTTTCTGTAGGATAGATGCCTGTGTCTGAGTTAGCTAGTCTGTTGCTCACAAAACTGGAAACTTTTGTGTCTCACAAAACTGGAATTAAGGAGTTAGCCATCTGGAGCTTGAGATCTTCCTCCAAGCTTCTTCCAGTTGTGGCTGCTGGACTGAGGTCCCCATTTCTTGTTGGCTGTTAGCCAGGGCCACTCAGCTCCTCAAGGCTGACTGCCATTCCCTGCCAGGTGACCTTCTCCACAATATGGCAGTTTGCTCTTTCAGGACATGCAGGAGAGTATCTGCTGCAGCTTTGAATCTCTCTGACTTCTTTATCTCTGACCCCTAAATCTTCTTCATAAGGGCGTGCCTGATTAGGCTAGACTCACTACACCCATGAGGAGGGACACCTGGGGAGCCATCTCAGAAGTATGCCTACGACAAATGGTTCAGATTAATAGATGTTCATGAGGAGCCTGTGTAAAGAGATATGGGCAGGGTAAAGGGAGCAAAGGAGGGATGATGAGGCAGCCAGAGACTTCCAGAACACTACCAGTCATTACCAGAACCTGGGGAGAGCTCGGACTGTGGAGGAAAGATGTGCCCTGGAATAAGGCAGCCACAGCAGAGACTTATACTGAGGCAGGAGGGGAACAGAAAAGAAATCCCCCCTCTCTCTCCTCCTGCCTCTTGATTTGTAGATGGCTCCCAGGGGCCAAGCCAAATTGGAAACCAAAGGTTTAGAGCCTGAGTCATACAGTCCATAGAGATCAGACTCATAGAGCCTAGAAGGACAGAGAAATTTACTGAATTGAACATTGCAATGCTCAAGAAATGGCTGTTGCTATTGTCAAGAGATCTTTGGCTTATGAACATAAGTCCAGAAGTATGGAGGGCTGGTCTTCTCTGTCAACATTCTACGTGGTTCCGATAGGTGGGTGATGATATAAATGTGGGAGAAAGGAACTGGCCAATGTATTCTGGGAGAACTACAATGAGAGAACCCTAGTATATTTCCTTGCATGCAGGAGGTAGTCAACATATTGTTGTAGCAACTGGCACTGTAATGATGAAATTATAAATGCTTATAATGAATAGAAACTTATTCCATTAATATGTGCTAAAAAAGGAGGAAAGTGGAATATTAACTTACATCAGTACTTAAAAAAAAAAAGCACATTCATATAAAAAAAAAGACAAATTCGGTAGGTTCTATTGATAGATTTTGTGTCAGAGAAGAATGTGACCTTGGTCAAAGGAGGGAGGCAAGAGAGTGTTTCTCCTTTGGATTTTACTGATCAAAATATATGGTGATGATGATTATATTCATAAACAATAACTTACTGAACCTTTGAGCAAACTTTGGAATCAAACTTATAACCCCTACAATATTCACATTGAACCCACAGGTATTCAGGGAAGACTCTCAAAGTTAAGATTAAGGTCTTTTATGAATTCTTTTAGTTACAATAGTGCAAGAAGCAATATCTATAATAAAACTTTTCAGAACTAGAACTTTAAAACTTATACTAATCCTTCCTCTGGCAGAATTTATTTTTCATCTTAATATGTGAAGAACAAAGCATTTCTGTTTTCTTTTAAAAGTCTAATTTTTAAACTCTGCTGAATCTGTATGTGGGGATAGAGCAGCGGGGGAGGGGTTATAGCTTGTCAGTTTCTATCACACTGAAAACTGAACCTGGAAATTTAATTATTTACATTGTACTGGACAGGGGGATATTCAGATTCTGATTTTTGTGGGTAGCCTATCTTGCTATTCATTTTAGAAATTGAAAATAGAAATTAGAAAAATTTTATTATGGGACTGCTTCTTATTCAGTATTTCCAGTGGCTTTTGATTATTCATTGGAGATCAATAAATTTAGATTTTTATTTGAATTAATAATGCATCTAGTGTAGTTAGAAATAAAGGAAATAATACATATTTCACATTTCTCTCCAAATGTGCAAAGTCATTTAAGAACTTTCAATATTCCAGAGCCTATAATGCTTATTTTTATGTTCATTTTGCATTGAATAAATTGCCTTAATGTTCTAATTAGCATTTCCATCATATTTGCTAACACACTTTCACACTTATCTTATGCAGTAGAAAACTACCATCAGACATTCCCCTAGGAAAATGAAAAGATTCTTCATCTGGATACATTTTTATGATAAATCTTGTAGCAGGGACCTCAGAAGGAACAATGGTTAGGTATTTGGAAGACAGAATAGGAAGTCTGAAGCTTAGAGACAGTCTAATACTACACTAATTTCATTTTTAATATTGGACTTGGAAATTTCTCTGATCTACTCTGTACTTTGACTACATGTATCCATTTATATAACTTAAATTGGCCAAGTGAGTATAAAAATTCCTTGAAATGTATGTGGAAGGGAGGTTTGTACCAATGAGGGCCATCTGGTATTGTTTGAGTACCAGTGGAAAAGTTGCTGTATTTTTATTAAAAAGAATTATTTTACTTCCTTAAGTTTTATGAATAGTTCAAACTAATCTAAACCTTTCCTTTTCTCTTCAAATCTTCATTATTCTTGGATATCTAGTGTGAATAATAAGAATATAGTTTTTAAAAAAATTTTTTATTTTTTCAGCATAACAGTATTCATTGTTTTTGCACCACATCCAGTGCTCCATGCAATCCGTGCCCTCTCCAATACCCACCACCTGGTTCCCCCAACCTCCCACCCCCCGCCCCTTCAAAACCCTCAGATTGTTTTTCAGAGTCCATAGTCTTTCATGGTTCACCTCCCCTTCCAATTTCCCTCAACTCCCTTCTCCTCTCCATCTCCCCTTGTCCTCCATGCTATTTGTTATGCCCCACAAATAAGTGAAACCATATGATAATTGACTCTCTCTGCTTGACTTATTTCACTCCGCAAAGAATATAGTTTTATTTCATGATTAATGCTACTGTAGTTCAACTTTCCCTTGACTTAATGCTAATTAGTCTAGAAACAATGATTGTACCTAGCTCGTCAGAGTATCCAGCATTTTATGGCAATAGAACCCACCACTTCGTAACTTAAAAGCCTTATTTTAGCATATTTTTAAGGACGAAAACTTTAAAAATGATAAATGTTACACTTTTGTTAACAACTTGAAAATAGTTGTATAAGAAACTGTGCTTTTTAATTTGTTTTGTGTTTCCTTCGCTGGACTTCAAGTTCTCACTGGAGAAACCTTCATCAACGTACAATAGACTATCCCCAGAAGGAAGTACTATGTTAGTACACTATGTTAGTATAATTGGGTAGTTCTTCTTTGTGACTTGGAAAGGAGGGCAATAGAAAGTAGTATAATGTCTTAACCTTGGAAACATTGTTTAACTTGCTGCTCTTTTGGGACACTTCTGCCTTATTTTGTGCAAGTCAAGTGGCCATATATCTAGGCGGAAACCTTATTTTACATACATGTTTCCATCACAGAATGGGAGGGTTCACATCTCTTTTGGAGGTGGGATTTATAATGTTTGGGTCCTGAGATCCCATCCCCATTATTTACAATGTAATTTGTCTTTTGCCCTCTGGTGAAAGAAATGTGAACATGTCATAAACTGAGTGTTGTAATCTTTTGAAAATTGAAGGGAAACTGGGTAGCTAGATTATAGAAAATCCATTTTTTTTTTCAGGCTGTTTAACTTCAACAAAAGTAGTCTATCTTTGGGTGTTAATAAATTGTAGTCAGCCAGGATTTAACACTGATATGTATTGTGCAGATTTAGATTCCTTTAATGTTTGCCTAACTTGTTCTTGGCACCAGAATTTCAGCATTCTGGATGTGATGGGAATGTGAACATTCTCATAAAGTACAAACGCAGATGGACTGTCTAGTAACTCTTATGACCAGTGCTTGACAATGGACTTCAATGTTTTCTTGTAGTTCTGATTTCTGGAAAAACAGTAAGATTAATTGTTTTAGGGATAAGATTAGGTGCCTGATATGTATACTTTCGTAAGTGCGAAGTTTGGGTAGACAATTGAATTGCCTAGCCCCGTATTTATTCAGTAAATTTGTCTAGGATAAGTTTATTTTGATTGGTGGGCTAAAGCTGCTTTATCTTTACGCCCTTGTTGTTTCTGGCATAAATTCTTGGTCAAGGTAACTCTCAAACTGCTAAATGAGTATTTTTCAGTGGAGTCTTGTAAGTTGGGGACAGTGCTCTTAAATCTTCTTGGCTGAGTTGCCATCCATTGAATTACTTGGCTGAGATAGGATCAAAGTCATTTTTTACAGCTAAAAAAAGTTAAGTTTTTATTTTTTTAAAAAGAGACTCACTCTAGAGAGTATTTTCAGTCACTGAAAGAGAAGGTCACTATGTATTTTTCATTTTTGTAAATGTATTAGCATTGACACATTTGTAACAATTCTAGGGAAAAAGAAATTCACATTTCTTACTATGAGAAATTATAGCTTTTGGTAAAACATTCTCATGATTTGTGTTTTTAATCAGTTTATTGTTATTATAGTTAATCCACCTACTATCTCTGAGAAGTAGGTTAAAATTATTAACCCTGTTTTACAGATTGGGGAATAGAGACACAGTGAGGTTAAGTGGGGCCACAAGCATCCCATAGTAAGTCACTGACACAAGGAGGATTAGTCTGATATTCATGTGTTTTGTTCAGTCCAAAGTGCCTTTGATTTTACTTGTAATGAATCACACTATCGTACCCTCATTTCCTATTTGGAAAAGAAGCACTGACATTTGACCATCTTTCTTTTCTCTCTCCAGTGATCCTTGTGAGCCACTGAAGATAAACTTTTGTGGTTGTTGAAAGACTACAGCTTCTCTTAATCCTTTGTAAGATGTGCATATATTACCCTTTTAACCAACTTTCACTTTCATGTTAATGTTTAAGATCTTAGACAAGTCTGAAAATTAAATTAAAATTTAACCCATAGTATATTTTAATTGCTATTCTCTTTATTTCTATGCATACGGAGACAATGAACCAACTAACCAACCAAGTAATATTAAGCATCTACAGACTAAAATTGACTTGTGCTGGATGATTTTTGACCAGAGACTTTCCCAGGTACCTGTTGTGATATCTTTCTCTCAGGTAAGATACTGACTTACACCTGAGGCAAATTCTTGGTGGTAGCCAAGGATAGGATAGGATCATGTTATACAATCTTAGGATTGGAGGGCTTCAGAGTATTTAGTTGTCACATCATAAGGCTTTTTCTCCCTCCCCCTTGGAAGCACAGCTTATTACTCAGATAAATTTTTTCCACTTGACCCCTCAACCCTTAAGCTCCAGCCATCTGGGAGAAGAGCCTTGAGGATGTTATGCTCTTTCCTCTCACTGTCAGCTTCTGTACATGAGCTTCTTCATGGAGTCACCTCCCTGCTCTCACTTCCCCACACTCCATCCTTTGTACCCGTCTTTAAGTCTCAACTCCCATTCAGTGTTCAAATATCAGCCTAAGTGCTACCTCTTAAGGTGTTTTCCTACCATCTAACCTAGATCAAGTCCCTTGCCATGTGAGCTCTCATAGCAAACATGCTTTCTTGTCAGTGAAATTTACTACTCTTCACCTTTCTTGCTGCTGGATAGTAAATTCCATGGAAGCCATGTTTTTCTCATTTCTTATCAAGTGACAAACTACCACAGTTACTAAGACATAGTAGATGCTCAATATGTACTATTTGGTTGGTGGGTTGGTTGATTGTCTCTAGTCACCTAGGAGTGAAAAAATTAGCAATTAATGAACACTTTGGTAGCACTTCCAAGTAGAAAAGGAATGAGAACCTCTTCCTCATCCTAAGAGAGAGGTTGAAGGAAACATAGCACTATTACAGAAATGAAAACAAAAGCAGAGATTGTGATTTTAATAACAAACAAAGTAAAATCTCAAATACTGTTATCAAATACTAATATTATTATGAAGTAAAGCTAGATCTTTTTAATGCTAAAGTTGGAATTCACAAGGGATATTAATTATAAATAATAATTGCATCAAGTAATAGAAATGTTTCCATTTAGTGAAAAATTGTGACCTTGATATGGGACACAAACTGGAGGAATATCATCATAATACAAGGAAAAGAATAAAGACAAAAACATGGTAAAAGATAAAACAGAGATGGAATTTCAAGCTCTTTTTATTATGCATTATAAATACATATATATTCTCGAAGAATAATACAGAAAAATTAATATGGAGCATATAATCTAAGAAATAGCAGTAAAAACTTGTGAACTAGAAGATCTGAGTTTGGGAATAAAGTTTCATCATAATCTATGTGGAGTTAAAGAAAAGAAAGCTATATTTAGATTTATTCCAGTAAAAAAAAAATCAATTTTCTTCACATATCTAAGCACATAAACTGAAGGAATAAAAATGAAAGAATAAAATAAAATAAAATAAAACTGAAGGAATAAAAATGAGTTTGACATCACATTTCCGCCCCCCACCCCTGAACACCAAATATCAAATGATGATATTCATTTCCAGGCTAAAAGTGTGGCTTCAGAATTGTGTCTTTCCAAGTTGGAGTTCAGGGTTAAGGGCAGCAGGAAGACTTTCTCTGATAGGCAAAGTTTCAGAACATAGAGCACATAGGAGAAATTCTATCAGTAAAAACGTTTGTAATTCTCCTAAGAAAATTACCATTTCTATCTTATATTCACCATGAATTATACAACCATAGTAGTTTTTCTTTTTATGTTGATTATAAGACTATTAAGAGTCAAATATATTTGAGGCCCACTGATAAGGCCTTAGTGATCGGGTAAAAAGAGCTAGTTGTCCATTATACCTGTTTTTCTTCCACTTCTTACGCAGTGATAGAAATTTTAGTTGAGTACATGATTGCCTACATAAAAAAGTTATGCTCCCCAATTTTCCTTGTCTTGTGTGGCCATGTATGTGAATACATTCTGGCCAATGAGATACAGTGAAATTGAGGTGTGCAGTTGGAATGCGGGTACAATGAGGAGTCAGTCATCTTGAACCATGTGAATATGGACTATTTGTGAGAGGCAATAAGACCACAAGATAGCCCGGGCTTCTGAAGATTATGTAGAACAGACCCACCTTTCCTGTCTTCTGAAATTTTCTGTGACAGGGGAAATTATTTTCTATCTTATAAATTCATTGCTATTTTATTCTCTGGAATATCAGTTGAATTTTAGAATTCAAAATTTAGAATTCAAAACCTTTTCAGATAAAAAGCATGTATACAATGCATTTAAATGTCTCAGGGCTAGTTTCAATTTATATCTTCATCATTGTTTTTCTTCCTCTTTTTATTTTTAATATTTCATCTTATTTTTCATGTCTGTATATACTTAAATATTTTAAATATAAATAAATATGCCTACTACCTAGATATACTTCCTAATAAAGTTACTTGAAGACATTATAGATAACCAAAAGATAAATCAAAATTTGGATGGGATCAGTGTTGAATATGGAAAGAGAATAAATAACAATTGTAAATATAACCAGATTATCTTTTTTTTTCAACTTCCCCTCCCCTTCTTGGGCTTGGGACATATGAGGTGAAGGGAAGAGAAGGATTTGCTAATACAGCTCAAGACTCCCTCTCTGCCTGGCCTTGTCATACAAAGAATAAAACACAGGCTTCGCCTTCAAACATCTACTTGTAGGGAAGAGAACAGTGCTCCCATAAAAATCCCTCACTTTCAGAAACTCATGGCCCTGATGCCTAGCTTGTATCTCATCATCTTCAATTCCTAGAGAAATCTATAAACTAGCTAAGAATTTTTGAGTTTAAAAAGATTTTCAGTATAACATATCCCCGGTGAAAACAATTCAATTGCATAAAACAAAGACCAGATTTTAAAATAAGATCCTACATAGTGTAAATAAAAATTTAAATGTGCTTTCTTTCATAATCCCAGACTGAATCTTTCCTTTTTCTTTCTATCATATTTTCTTAAGAAGCAATTAATCCCAAACCTCAAAATCCTTTCTCTAGCAATTGCTGCTAAAAAACTGGACCTCTATATCCCATGTCCAAGAAAGATGTACAAATGACTCATTGTCCACTCTGTCTGATACTAGTATTATCTCTTTACAGTATTCGTTTGCATTTGCTTGATTTGCCTTCCTGTATGTTTATTTTAATTTTGTAATTTTGTTCTAAAGAGGTTGGCCTTGGCTTTTTATTTTGAGAAATGTTGTCTTTTAATTGAATTAACTGCTTAAGACTAATAGCCAACATCACATTTAATGGGAAAATATGAGTGACTGTCCTAAGAAATAAAACAGGACCTAAAATCACCATTATTATTTGACCATATTCTTGAGTTTGGGGCTATGCAATACTTATAAAATAGAAATAGGAGATAGAAATACTTGAAAATAAAAGATGAACATATCATCATATCCAGATGATAAGATTTTTTTGGTCAGAAAAAGCCCAAGAGAACCCAGTTGGAACTATTATGACTACTAGGTAATTCCTAGTTGGTAATTACTAGTATGTAAACTAATTAGAAACAAGATAGGAAAATAATATAAAGTTAATAGTTTTCATATAAATCACTAATAACTAATTGAAATACAATAGGTAAAAAGTACAGTAAAGTTTCCACTAAGAACAGCCATATCCATTATATCACAAAATCTTTTTGAGAGCCTCCTGTGGACCACATTGAGCTATAACATCCCTGCCCTCGAGGACTTCAATTCTAGTGGGCAAGACTAAAATGCACCCCTGTAATCACAACAGGATGTGTTCGGTGCTAGGATAGAGGTACCATGCAGGGTGAAGATGCTCTGGCTGGATTCTAAATGAAAAGTGTGAATTTGGTGAGTTTTAGTAGGTATATATTCAGGTATAGAGTGTGATGATGGGTAATAGTATCAAGGTGTGAGAGAGAAACTCATTTGTCCAATAAGGCAGTGTTGTAGAGTGCAGGGGAGGAACTGGGTGTGGTGAAGGTGGTGAGATAATGGGTAGTCAGTTCACTAAAAGCAGCTCTGTAGGCTGTGTTGAAGCCTATGGGGAAATCCCATTTGTGACCCTTAAAATCTCCTCTCACCTTCTTTAGGCACTTGGATGATAATCCTTCAGGTTCTGTCATTCTGCTCTGAAGATGTTTGATGTGAGGCTGATTGTAGAGTCTCCCCTGCTTGTTGACTCTGCATGGGTAATGTATTTGAAGTACCCCTGATAGACTGGGGTGCAGAGCAGGGTGTGTCCACTGCATCAGACTCCTTCTCAGAGATGGTTATGTATAGATAAGAGCTTAACAATGAGCCTTAGACCTTGAAGCAAGGTCTCAAGATGGTCTTTATAGTCAAGGAAGTAACCCATTATGGTGGATCCGAGATTGTCTGAAGTTCACCAAAAACCTAGAAGAGGACTTCATATAGACCATGTGGTCCCACTGGGATAAGTAGGCTGTGAGTGTCTGGATCTGCCTAATGGCTACACTCTGGAGAAATGCATGTATAGAAGGTTTTTTTATTAGAGAGGTTCTATTCAGGTCTGACACTGGGTTTTCACAAAGATTCGTTCTTTGTGTAGTTCATTGCTTCTGCCAGTTGGAAGATAATGAAATTCTGGCTACATAGGAAGATCATGAGTTTATGTGTATGGTTCTGCTGTGGTAGGATATGCTGTTAAGGTCTTGTGGCTTGTGAGATTTATAAGTTAAATTTCACAAGGGAGATTATCCATCTTACTTGGCATTGAATGAACCATTGGATAACAAATTAACAATAGCAGGTAAAATTATAGAATACTTAAGATTACTCAGGGTCCTATTCTAAGTACTTTTCTTGAATTGTCACACCCCTTTGAGGTAGATATTATTATCACCATTCTACCCAATGAGTCGATTTAAGCTGGGGAGATAGTGTCTTACTCGTGGTCATACAGGTAAGTCTTCATGGGAGTGTGTTACAAATCCATGCCTGCCAGAATCCTAAAATCCTCTTCTTAATTAGAAAGCTCTACTGTCTCAGGGGGGATTAGAATTTTGAGAAGTAGAATTTTGATTTTGAGTGGTTGATCAGGTTGCTGTTTCCTATTCTACAGAACTTGAACACTACTTTGTTGAAAGTTTTTCTCTACCCAAGAAATCTCTTTTTTGGGCTACTTTTTAATAAAACATGCACATAGTGGCCTTGGGATAGGATAGAACTGATGATTGTTTTGGATACATTTGTCTCCATTCTAAATGGCTTACATCAATTGGTCTGGGATAGAAATGTGAAGTAGGAGGTACAGATACAGATAAGCAAGGAGTGTGGATGTGCAGAACAGGATCCAAGATGCCAACAAGGTGGGGCTGGCAAGGTTCACAAAGGGGAGCTCATGGGAGAGCTAACAGCCTCTCTCAGAAACAAGAATGTGTATTCCTGTTAGCAGATGTTCTCCCTGTAAAGTCCATGTCCATGAAGCCCTCCTTGAATCTTGCCATTTTTATCAGGTAGAAGGAACCAAAGAATGCATTCGTTCAATAGAACCTCAGTGGTATCTGAAGCTCTAAAAACCTATAACAAAGTGTTGGAACGCTATAGTCTTGGGTAAGAGTTAAACTTAGAAGCTGGCAAATGCAGTAAAGTAATACACTAGGTACAGAAATATAACTTTGTATATCACGAGCAGTTTGGCAACTTTACCCAGTGCATACTTTTATTAGGTCACCTGTGTCTGTTGTAGATTTTGCCTTGTCATGACTGGAAGCCTGCTGATGTCTTTATCAGGATGAGCCCTAAAAACGTAGGAAGACTATTTTACCATATATCACCTTTTTATTTTAGCACAATATTGTTTTGGGCACAGTGTCTTCCCAACTCTCAAATGTTTATCTTTTGAAATAAAATAATAATATTAAGTTTGGTTATTAGTAAGGGAAAATGAATGCCACTTTATTTTACTTGGCATTAAACGAAAACCAGAGTACTGTATTTAAAAAGCTATCACATCAGTATTATTTCTTTGCCTATTTTAAGTGGAATTGTAAAATCATTTCGATACATATATTTTTTTCTAAAGTTTAATACTTTAAGTATACTACTTGGTGAGGAACGCTAAACTTAGAGTGTGCTGTGCTTTTATGATCTGAAAAAGATGTTTTGGGGTCTGCAGGCAGATATTCTGATAATAACAGCCCATGCTCTTTGAGCTATGATGAGAGTAGACATTGGCTGGCATAGTTGGAAACGATGGTGGTTTAACTCTCGCTATTAAGTTTAAGATGCCGTCCAGGATTAGATCTCACTCCAAATGGTGGCAATATCTCACATTTATAAGGTACTTTCATCATAAAGGGTCCCAAAGTGCCTTCTGAGCATATGTCTCCAGGAATGACTTTTCTCTGTGTTGCAGCCATTTCTTAGGAAAGTAGCAACACCCCGGAGGTCACTTCTCCCACAAGAAAGAAGGGTGATGATAACACTTAATCAGACCAGACCTTAATTTTAAAGCAACATAATCTATTTGCCCAATTTGACTGGCATACCAATATTAATGTCCTTTAAAAGGTTTCAGCAAGGGTGTGATGATTATGAAGTCAGTACTTGACTTTTATATGGCCCCTGATGGAACACTGTTTCTTAATGTCTTGCCAACTTAGTATTTTTTATTTTCAGAAGTAATAGTCCTCTCCTCTGACTTAATAAAAATAGATGTTATGTGTCCCCTGTAGTTCCCATATGTTCTTTGGAAATTTCTAATGCCTGTATTGCCTTTGTTTATGTTTATGTGGGTTTCCTCATTAGAAAATAATTGACACGTCTGGGAAGGATACCAGAGAGATTTTTTTAATTCCTCCCAGATATCTGCTTTGTAAAGGCAAATGCAAATTAAAAAACAAGAGGCTTAATTCTCCCAGTTGAGTATAAGAGACTCTTCTCCCTTTCCTTAGAGGATTTGTTTTAGAAAACTTGTAATTTTAGGTTCCTTCTCTGTTTCTTTGAAATGCATGTAAGCCTTTTGAAAAGCTTAATGAGTCTCTTATTGTTTTTATGACCCAAGGCTGTCTTAAGGATTTGGGAATCAGTTCTTGTAAATATAATCAGGACAATAGCACCCCATCTCCCAGCTTCTATGGGAAGGTAGAGGCTCACTCCAGAGGGTGCCTGCCTCCAAAACCGTCACCCCTCCTAAAAATACGAGAAATTCATTCTTCCTTTGGATAAACCTCTCTAGCTAACACAATTGGTCACCTCAATTCCAGGGTGAAACTAGGATGAACTGTGTGTGACAAATGGTATTGTCAAGTCTTCTTACTTGACTAATTATTTTTTATTTTGAGAACATGTATGTAATGGGTCGTATCTAGTTGCCTATAGAAAAAGGTGAGATTTTTCTTTGTCTTTGTCATCTTTTAGCAAATTACCAGTGATGCACATCTTTTTCTGGTTTGTTGCTTGTTTAATAATAAAAGTGTTTTCTTTCTTTTCCACCTTTGTGGAGTTTTTTGTTTGTTTGTTTGTTTGTTTTGGTTGACAGGAGACTTTGTTTTCAATTCTATTATCCCAGCATCTTCTATTGCATTAGTTGCCATTGGGTGATTAGGAAATTTTTATTAAAACAGGCTGGGCACAGTTGTTTGCATCACCTGGGTGATGGAAAATTAGAACAGCAAACCTGTACTGAGGACTCCTGATGAACTAGGCATGGTTCTACAGGCTTTGATATATTTTTCTTCTAATCCTCTGAGAAAACCTGAAGAGAGGTTGGTTTACTTTTCTTGTCCATTTTAAAAGAAAAAAAGAGGTAACTACTTAAACAATAGATGTCAGTTATCATTATGTTCAACTTAACAATTTTATAATATACCATGGGGGGGCGAATGTCAGTACTTCCTAAATTTTTCTTCTGAGAATCTTTGATTGGGCTTTTCACTTTTTCTCCAGTCTTCTGCCTCCAAGCCTTAACACTTGTTCAGAATTCTTCTTCTGAATTCCTGCCCCTCTTCCTTATTGTTCTTGGGGAAAGATTGCCTAGATGGGGAGGGTGGGAGTAGGGGCAGAAGCTATACACCCCCGTAGGCTTTCCCATTGGTTGAAGGCAACTTACTATGTTAGAGTGTTAAGCAGAAGTGAGGTAAAACGCTATTTAAGGGAGTTTCCTGTTGTTCCTATTCCATTAGCAATTGGCCAGAGTAAGTATACCTCCTTTTTTTAATTTAAAGATTATATTTATTTATTTATATGAGAGAGAGAGAGGGCATGCATGCAGCAGTGGGGTAGCAGAGGAACACCCCGCTGAGCAGGAAGTCCCACAGGGGGCTGGATCCCAGGAAATGAGATCATGACCTGAGCCTAAGTCAGACACTTAACCAACTGAATCACCCAGGTGTCCTAGAATACCTCTTTTTGTTTAATTTTTTTTTTTCTTTTGGCATATGGAGATTCTTACTTAAACTTATTTTTCAAAACTTTTTCTCAAAAACTTTCAGACTCCTGTTTTTTGTTAACATTTACTAGAATTAAATACAATAATCTCTATGATATAGTCAGCACAGAGCGCATGGAAGGGGCTCAATTATCATTTCCTGTTATTAGATATTATAGGCCAAACAGTGGGGAGGCGACGGCAGGGAGGCAAAATGGAGAGGCATACGGGGTGACCTTGAATGCTGCTAGTGTTATTCTGTAGCTTTTATGTGAACTTAAGAAAATTCTATAATCCTTTGTTGAGTCTACCCCTCATTTTCTGGGTGGGGATAAGGCCAGATGATATATTAATATCTAAAACAGTTCTGAGAGACAAGTCAGAAGGTAGAATGGAAGAGTGGAATTCCCGAAGAGGTCTTCGGTGGGCTGTCCTCCAGCGTTTGGGGTAAATCCTAGGTACTAAGGCCCAGGGAAGCACATGGTTCAAGCTTCCTCTTGGGTCACTTCTGCAGACTCATGCAGAGCTTGTCCATAACCAGTGTCCAAGAGGCACTTAATATTATAGCTCAGCACTGGTCCACAGTGAACTTCATCAGAAGGGTGCAAACATCCAGTTCGAGATGAAAAAGTTCCAGGGATCCAACAGACAGCACGGTGACTGTAGTTAGCAATACTATACTGTGTACTTGCAAGTTGTTAAGAGATCTTAAATGTTTTACACACGTGCAAACACACAGTAACTTTGTAAGGCAGTGGATTTATTAATTGCCTCTACTGTGCTAATCAGTTCTCAGTGTTTAGGTAGCTCAAATTATTATATTGCATGCCTTAAATACACACAGTGTTATATGTCAAGTGTATCTCAATAAAGCTGGGCAAAATACTACCTGGAGGAGGTTGCCAAGCCTGTGGAATCAGAATCAGCAAGGGTGGGGCTGGGATAGTTGCATTTGAAAGCTGTCCAGGTGATTCTTATGTACATTGTATTTGAATAATCACTTTTTTTTTCAGTTGAAGAAGGCAGCTAAGGTGAGCCAGCTGTCTGTATTAATCCATCTGATTTCCTTCTCCTGTTCAGTATGCTTTTTTTTTTTTTTTTTTGCCAGTAATTGGCATTTGTATTTTAAAAATGTGGACTATTTCTAAAATTAGCTTAAGGTAAACCCTTGTGCTGCTGAAAATCACATAGGATTCATTGTTACATCGAAAGTCTGCCTTACATTTGGATTATACGCTCCTTTCTGTTAGTCTGCAGTTTTGAACACGGCTCATCTGGTGAGATCTCCATCCCACTTTACACCAGGACAGGCTTTGCTGGCTGCCCTCCCCACATCGGCCATGCAGCCAGCCCTATGTGAAGCTGGATGAGGGGCCAGGAGGCTGGCTCCCCGGGTTGCTGCTGTGCCCACCCCTCCCCTCCTAACCCCCAACAAGGCCCTGTCAGCTGGTTTCAGGTGCGGAACAGGAAACCGCATTTCTGGAATTGGTCCTTCCCAGTATATTTGTTGCTCTGTGGTGGTAGCAGTAGTACAAGGCTAAACGTTAAAAATGAAATTTTCTCGGTGAACCAAGCAGAGAATTTTTCATTTTATCCATCAGTCTCCTCCAAAGGCAGCAGCTTCTCACAGTCCTTCCCTAATTTTTAACACAAAAGATGGAGCCTGGGAAGTGTGTGGGTATTGATGCCATGGTTAGAAAGTTCAATACATTGAACAGAAGCAGAGAAATTTCATTTTCCAAACAGCGGCAGAAAACAGCCCTGACCAAACGGCCAGACTTCGTTGGTAGCAAATGGAGAGTCTGCCTAGTTCCTGAGGTGGCTTCAATAGAAGGAACCTGGAGAACATGTTGGCATGGTCATGGTCTGTGTGTGTTCTGACACTCTGAGGAGAACATTATTCCACAAAGTAACTTTATTTCTGATGTCAGTTGTTTTGCTCAGGATCATTCCTTTGCTCCATGTATTCATCGGGGACAGTAATAATTATTACCACCCTCTTTGGAACTGCTGTATTGTGCCAGGGGCTGAACACAGAGCAATAGGACATAGCATAGTGGTGATTCTCACTGTACCTACCTCATGGGATTGTTTTAAACATGGAATGAGGTAATGCAAGTGAGATGCTTAACACAGTACCCGACACAAAGAAAGTGTTTGATGAAAGCTAGTTATCATTAATTTTATTACTGATGCTTGGAGAGACAGCCTAGTGGAATCCATGTTAAGAGCCACAAGCTCTGACTTCAGACTGCCTGGGCCTAAATTCTGCTCTGTGACTATGGGTGAGTGAACATCTCTGGGTATCAGTTTCCTCATCTGCAAAATGGGAATAATAACCTTGTCTACATCATGTGGACTAAATGTATTTCAATGTGTTTTAAATAATGCCTGGCATATAATACAACATAAATGGTTGTGATTTTTAAAATGCTTTACATGCTCTATTGTTATCCCAGAAAAACAGGTGGGTGTTATTCCCATTTTGTAAGGCAGGATAAAGTGACTTGCCCAGACCCGTGGCTTACAAGTGCTAGAACCACAACTTGACCTACAGTCTAACTATTTTTAAAGCCCATTCTCTCCCCATAGGAGGACTGTCATTCTAGCAAACAGTATGTTTTTGAATTTCATTAGTGGTATTTTTTTCTTTCATTTCACATTTGGTTTCTTTGACTTATCAGCCTAAAAAATTTTATATTACTTTCATAACAGAGGTTTTGTCCTTAACATCTTTACTTGATGTATTTGAGGCTGAGTCTGAGTTTTTATTATTATTGTTGTGGTTATTATTACTATTTTTAGAACATGGTTGTATTGGCTCCTAAAAACAAAAATTTCTTTTACTGCTGAACAGTCTTTTGAGGGGGCAGATTGAAAATTAATGAGGTAATTTTAGTGGCATTTATTTTTCTTATTTTCTAAACCTATTTATGACAATTATTTATTTATTACACTATTTAATATGTTGTATTTCCATTTTTTGTATATACTTTGTAAATTTGTAATTTACAGAGTATATACATTGTATATATATGTATACATATATATGTATATATACATAGTATATGTATTACTTGTAATACTTTGTAAAATTCCAGAATTTTAGGACTAAGAGAGGAGGCTCCCTTCTTTTGTCAGTTTCTACTCAATGTAAGGATTGGACAGGAGACATTTATGGCTTTGAGGACAAGTTAGGTTATAATAAACTCACATGGTAAGTTAGAAAACTGGAAAGAGTAATTCATACACCAAGAGTTGGGATGCTCTCAAATTGTGGGTGCTAAGCTTGGTGAGGGCCAAATGATCAAGGCATGGCTCTGTTCTTAGGAAAGCTGAGGGAGGAAAGGTTATTTGAAGCAATATATATACATTGGGAATTATTAGCCCTACTCAGAACTAAGTCGAATTACTCATTGGTTCCTCTCATCCTAAGTACCTAAAACCTGGGCATCAGACAGAAGTGAATCTTTTTTTTTTTCTCATGTGATGGTCAAGAGGTGGTTTTGGCTATCACCTCCCTCTGCAGTATCCCATTCTTTAAAACAAAAAATGTTTTCTTTATTCTTAGGTAAAGTCTAGGCAAACATGACTTAAAACAAGTATCTTAAAGGGAGTTGGGGGAAATTGGAAGAGGAGGTGAATCATGAGAGACTATGGACTCTGGAAAACAATCTGAGGGGTTTGAAGTGGTGGGGGGGGGGGTGGGAGGTTGGGGTACCAGGTGGTGGGTATTATAGAGGGCATGGATTGCATGGGGCACTGGGTGTGGTACAAAAATAATGAATACTGTTCTGCTGAAACAAAACAAAACAAAACAAAAAACAAAACAAAACAAAACAAAACAAAACAAAACAAAAAAACAAGTATCTGACCTCTCTCCCATCCCATCATTCTCCCAAGTCCCCTCTACAATGGAATTCCTGAGCTCCTACTGTTTCTCTCCATCAGAGAAACTCTGTTGGAGTCCATCTCCCAGAAGGGTCCTAACTTTGGTTTCTATTGTTTAAGACACTATAATCTGATCTCTTATGGTGTTTTTTTAGTGTGTATTTTGTAAGCTAAAATTTCCCTTCTCAGGTACTGTGGAAGAAGTAGGTATTGATGAATTTGTAGCTGCTATGTTGTTTTATTGCAAACCTCTGGGTTACCCTGCTTTTGTCAGCTTTTGGGTGAGCCCTGGTGATATAGTTATGTTAATGGAATGAACTACTGTAACTCTGCTAATGAGCAAAGTAAATTTCAGTGGTAGAGCAATTAAAAGATGTATTAATTTGTTGTGAATTTTATTTTAGTCTTCCCCCTAATATTAAGAAACTGTGTAGATTCTAAAATACATAGGTTATCAACATTTTACTTTCCACTTACCATAGATTTTTATTTCTATCCCTTGTCACCCCCATCCTAGGCTGTATTTGGCCTTCTAACTTAAAATTCCTGTGTAATCTATTTTACTTGAAGAATTGGAGACAGGATACTCATATATGATTTTCTATATCTATGACAGTATTTTTTTTTTGAGACTAAAATTCAGCCTCACTTATCACTTATAAAGACACTTTGAATAAGAGGGGCATATAGTATTAAATGCCAACAGTGTCCTTTTGCTGCATCTGTAATAAAGCTATTGTTAATGGTCCTATCTATCTATCTATCTATCTAGTCTATCCATCCAACCTGAAAAAGATGCAAGAAATTTATAAGAAGTCTTTTTTTTTTTCTCAGAATTCTTTCTCATCATAGAGTCTTACAAGAGGTTGATATTGCTTAGAACCACTGAAACATCATGAAGGATGTTATATTAATGAACATAGAGACAACGAAATTGAGGAGTCTGAATGAGGAATAAATTGGTTCATTTTGGTGGTGCATAAATTCTGTCAGGCCATTTGGACACAGTTTAATAAATTTTGTTTCATTGCATGGAATGTTTTCCCGCTAGCTGGAGAGAGTGGTGGTATCTCTGGGAAAAGAGAAAGAACTCTAAGACTAAGTTACAAAAAGTGAAGACCAAATTTAAGCCACCAATCTGAGAGTTAGTACGATTTTGAGAAAGAGGCAACAGGGAGTAGAAAGCAAGGTACTACTTGTGAAATCTGGCACAGAGCTGGTATATCTGTCCTGGTTTGGCATCTCCAAATAATAGGACCCAAAGTCTTATTATTCTAGGTTTGGTTAGTGTATTAGTTTTTTATTGCAATGTAGCAAATTTAATGGCTTAAGGCAGCACATACTTATCATTTCCATTTCTGTGGGTTGGGAATCTAGGCAAGACTTAGCAGATCCTCAGAAGTGAGACAGTCAAGGTGCTGGCCGGGACCCTGGATCAGGTTCCAAGCTCACTCAGATTATTGAGAAACCTCATTTCTTTGCAACTGTAAGACTGAGAGTCCTGAATTCTTGCTGGCTGTTGTTCAGAAGCTGACCATGGCTCCTAGATGTTGCCCACAGTTCTTGCTACATGTTCCTCCTCATAGGATTTTCCACAGCATGGTAGTTTGTGTCTTCAAAGCCAGCAAGAGAGAAAGGAAGTGTGTCTGTAAGAGCAAGTCTGTTAGAAAGATGCAGTTTGATATAACATAATCCAGGAGTGCTATCAGTCTCCTCTGCCATCGTCTTGATGAATTAGTCATGGGAGGGGATCACGCAAGCACAGGCAAATCTTGAGACAAGACCACCTTAGAGCCTGTTCCCAACATTTAGTCAGGACACTTGAGTTGTACAGAGAAATAGAAATCACCCCCGTAGAGGGCATGAATGTGTTCCCAATATAGTGCTCTCTCTGCAGGGCCACCTAGGTGGATTTTTAGTGAGTCCTTTTGGGGTGGCAGAGCAGGCATTTAGTCTTTAGCTTTTTTGCTTAAAATCCAACTTTGTCATTGTTAATTGCTGTGTTTATCTTTAGAGTATTTGTTGGGTGAAGGAGTTGTAATGAACTAAACACTGCCACAGATTGCTTCCATCTATTTGAGATTTCTCTTAGAGGTGGGAGAACGGGTCTTCTTTTAAAGCTCTGTCAAAGGGACTTTGGTACTTTCTGCATGCAGTGTAGTCCTTCCTCAGCTATCAAGATCTGATGTACACTGATTTCCTCAGATGTATCTGCTGCCACACAGCTAGTGTCTTTTGTAAAACCTACTGTATTTTGTATTCTTCTTGCTTAAAAAGAGGTGATTAGTTGGGATCAAACACACAAAATTCACTGGCCCCAGGATAAAAGATGTTTTTATCCAAAACTGTTTAGCACTGGTGTTGATTTATAGCCCAGAGGATGATGATTTTGCTACTGAAGGATCTGAGAGTGGCTCATTGCCCGCTGAGGGGCTGGCTCATGGAATGCTGCTCTCAACTTTATTTTGATGGTGTTTCTCTCGTAACAATAGAATTGTTCTCCCCATTCTTATTTGCCCCTTACTCAGTCATTTGTTCTCCAAATTGCTTTTGGGCACCCCTTAATGCTTGCGTTACTACATCTACCGACCTAATATGAATAGTATTCTTTGCCTTGAAAGCGAGCACTAATTGAATTTGCTTGCACTCAGTGATTTTAATGGGGCTCTGGAGTGTTGTTTAGTGACAACTTTTATGTGGAAGACACTGAAAAAATTAACATGTTACATTTAGTAAATTAGCAATTACTTAGCTCCATTATATCAAAAGCAGTCACCTACATTTATAACCTACAAATATTACATTCATAAAGCATGTTTTGTATGCCAGGCTCTGGGGGTTCTTTTTTTCCATGGGACAACAACACAAAATTTAGTGAATGAATTCTTAGGTGAGAAAACCCTAAATTGTAACAACTACTGATATTCATTTCATCTTTTTACTTCCTGACACACCCTCCCAAAATGGTCTCAGTGAAAGCTGATCTGTCCCCAGCTATAAAATTAAACATTTCAGCTCATCTTTGGGCCACATTCTTCTTACCAGAATATTTGGGCAAAGGCAGTGGGATGTGAGATGAAGTCTGCATGCGGGCTTTTGGACAAATTTATTTTGCTATTACAAAGCAAAATTAATTTGCTATTAATATTCTGCTATTATAAAGAAGCACAAGAAGAAATAGTCCTTCTTTTTCTTTTTGAAGTTGTATTTACAAGTGACATCTGGAACTCTGGCAGCTATCTTGAGGTGATGAGGGGCATCGCTATGCTGAAGATGGCAGGGTAGAAAGAGAAAAGAAAATCCATCTCAGTTAGATCATTTAGCTTCTGAATTAGCTTATCCTGGAGATGTCCACTCTGGCATTTCTTAATAGCTAAGATAATGAAATGTTCTTGTTATTTAGGTCAGTTCAATCATTGTTTCCTTCCTTCTTCCCTCCCTCCCTCCCTTTCTTCTTTCCTCTTTTTCTCTTGTTCCATCTGTCACTTGATTCAGAAAGATACCTGGGAATCAGACCATAAAATTAAGTATCTTATCAAATTTTCTACCTTCCTTCTGCCACGTAGGAGCCGGAAATCCCTAATCATCATTTATTTTTAGGTCAACTGTCAAAGGTCCTAAAACACTTCTGAAAGTGCGAATAAGACTAAGAGGCAAAAGACAAAACCATTGCCTGTATCTGCCATGCAGTATTCATCTACTAAATGGAATTAGAATCCAGCTCTTTAAAAAACAAATACAAAAATTAAAAAACAAACAAACAAACAAACAAACAAACAAACAAACGGTGTTCCACGGAGGTTTTTGAATTCTGGTATACGCTTGCTTTGTTATGAAAGCTGAAGTTAGAGCCAGCAAGACTGGGATCCCGACCCATTTCTTCTCTTGCTTACAGTTCAGAAGCAGAAGACCTTCTAAGCTCCTTGTCTTATATTCCTGTCTAGAAAACGAAGAAAGCTACATCAGTGTTTCCATACTTCCCTGATGATAAAAATTACTTTTTCAATATGAGCCAGTGGTGGAAATCTAGTGTCTAGCTTTTCTACTTAGAAACTGTGTGGAGAAGAATAAATGAAACAAGATGGGATTGGGAGGGAGACAAACCATAAGTGACTCTTAATCTCACAAAACAAACTGAGGGTTGCTGGGGGGAGGGGGTTTGGGAGAAGGGGATGGGATTATGGACATTGGGGAGGGTATGTGCTTTGGTGAGTGCTGTGAAGTATGTAAACCTGGTGATTCACAGACCTGTACCCCTGGGGATAAAAATATATGTTTATAAAAAGTAAAAAATAAAAAATTAATTAAAAAAAAAAGTAAAAAATTAAAAAAAAAGATATAGGATATTTCATTAGGACCACAAGAAAAGATAACTAATAAAGAAATTTCTTTTGTGCCTCTCCAAAAAAAAAAAAAAGAAAGAAAGAAACTGTGTGATCCTGGGCATGTTAGCTAACCTCTTTGAATTTCAGAGTCCTTATTTCTAAAATGGAAATTATGTCTTATAACACTGTGATGCGTATCAGCTATCACGTGCATGTGAAAATGCTTTGGTAAATAACAAAGCGCTATATTAATGTGAGGTGAGAGTATATTGTGATGATTATCACCACAGACCATCTTTTGTAGCTCCTTGTGAAGCCTGTATAGTCTTTCTAGCTCATTTTGTTCCTATCCTTGGTTCACTCTAGCAGGGTCCCCAAGGTGCTTTCAGACGGTCTGCAAGGTCAAACCTGTTTTCATAATGATACTAACATGTTATTTGCTATTTTTATGCATTCTCTCATAGCTGGAGTTTTCTAGAGGCTATATGATTTGTGATATCACAACAGACTGAATATATAGAAGGAAGTATGACACTTCTAATAAGCCAGATTTGCAAAAATATAAAGCAGTGCCACTCTTTACACTACATTTTTAAAAGAAAAATATAATTATTTTTCATAAAATATGCCATTTATATTAACATGTAACAGATTTATTTTAATTATTTTAAGTGAATTAATATAATTTTCAAAATTTCTCTGATTAATTTCCAACATGGCAAGTAAACACATAACAAAACATATAACAAGAGTTCATTAAACTTTTCAATAATCTTTAAGATTAAAAAAGAATTCTAAGACCAGCACATTTAGTAGCACACTACTTGGCTCTGACAGCACTGTGCTCCCCATTTTTACAACCTTCTAGGCTGAATTTCTTTGCTACACTGAGAATTACTACCTAGGGGACAGCTTCTGGCTTCCTTCTCTTTTTCTCTTTCTTCCACTTTCTCCTTGAACACTTGTGTCTTGGGTTGATCTCTGTTTTCTGGTTCTCACGGTCATTCATTCTTTTTTTCTTTTCTTTTTTTTTTTTTTAAGATTTTATTTATTTATTTGACACAGAGATAGAGACAGAGAGGGAACACAAGCACAGAGAGCGGGAGAGGGAGAAGCAGGCTTCCCGCTGAGCAGGAAGCCTGTTAGCAGGGTTGGATCCCAGGACCCTGGGATCACCACCTGAGCCAAAGGCAGCCACTTAATGACTGAACCACCCAGGCACCCTCACGCTCATTCTACTTTTTCTTCCTTAATGGGTCAGGCATCTTGGGTAAGACTGGGCAACTTAACTTGAAGGTAGCCTTCTGTTCTGTATTGTTCCCCAAACCCCAACTCCCTTCCTGTTTTGCAAGATCCCTTATTTTTGAATCTTGGAAGAAGATAGAATTGGACCTCTCATTTCAGGAGCTGAAAGGGAGCAGATGCTCTTTCTTCCCTCTTGTGGTTGGTAGGATATGGCTGGTGACCTAGGCTTGACTACTGAATACCCTGTGTGGAGCTTGGACTCTGAATAGGTAATGGAAAGAATGGCCTAGAACTTACCTGAGGCACCATCAGTTGTCCCACTCTAAGGGGGCCATGCATGGTACCAGGGTAGCAGCATCTCCTGGCAGTGGGGGCAGGGCTGGTGCATCCTGATGCAGAGATACCTTTGCTCCTGACCATTTTTGTGCTTTCTCTTGCTCCCCTGTCATTTCTGCAAGTTACCTTATTTCCTTTTAATGTATTCCTCTTCTGCCCAAGTTGGCCAAAGACCGTTTCTATTTATAATCAGTAATAGCCACCACTTGAATGGTGGTTCCTGTGTGCCAGCCACTGTTGTAAGTACTTTGCATATATTTACTCATTTAATTGTCAGAACAATGCTGTGAGAAAGATACTATTATAATCCTCTTTTTACTTACGGGGAAAATATGATAGAGTGAGGTTTTAAACGATGCTCTCCAAATCACAAGGAGAGTAATTGGCCATGCCAGGATGCTCACCCGGGCAGACTGGCTCTAAGCCCAGCTTTTAAGTTCCCTGTATCACTTCTGAACAATGTGCACGTATACGACTGAGACAAAGATAGAAGTCTAAACCACTGCCGCGCATACAACGGGGGCTGGTGCAACATGGAAACTGGGCCTTTCCTCAACTCTTCCAGCTATCATCCTTTTGACACACAGACATGTGCCTTAATTTGCATATAAAGTCAAATTTAAAAAATAGAAGGGTAATTAATGGTAGGCTATTATGGCATTTAAAAAATTTTTGCTTTTAATTTCCTTTTCTGGCTGTAATTTTATATGGATTATAATGAGAGTCTATTTAGGATCTCTGAAATAAGAGTGATGATAGCCATTCTATCTTTTAAATATATATGTGTACCCACACCTCCATATATGCCGAATGCATTTTACATACAGTTGTACTTTGTGCTTATGGGTTGCTGGCAGTAGCAATGGAGAAATGACCAATGTGTAATGTGGTACCACTACCGTGTGGGCTGTCTTATAACTCAGAATGATCTAGAGTCACTTATATTTTCTCTACCTCCATTCCCACACTTCTCCATTCTCCAGGGGCTAAGCAAACAAATATGGATGCTACAGTTTATTTTATTTAAACCATACAATGCACATCAGGCAGGAGAATTAATTAGAAGGAAGAAAAAAAGGCAAACAATAAATAGATTGCAGGGTATTAACTCAGTTCCATACACTGCATTGTGTAATTACCAACCACATGGCTTCCCAGCAATTACATCATCATGAGCAGTGAAATTACATTTCAGTGATAATTTTAAAACCACAGCGGTGGCCATCCAGTATTAATAACTCTAAGCATGATTACGGAAAGCTAGTGCCTGTGGTTCTGTAAATGCTAGTACTTGGAGTTGGAGTTGAATTTTCATTTGCTGTAGATCTAAATATGTGACCTCTTTAACCTTCATCAGTGTCCTCCTTGTTCTCCAAGTTTCATGATCCCATTAAGACCAAGGCAAAAAGTGGTGCCATGGACCACTGACAGGTAACTGCTTGACTTTGAGAGCCATGGAAGCATGCAGGGAACCTGTTTTGCAGTGTTCTGGGGAGACGTTGGGGGTGATTGTGCCATAGCAAAAGCTCATCACTTGGTGAGGAGGAGTCATGAATTCTGACATGATGGAAAGAGCTGTGTTTTGAATACAGGCAGTGCCCTGAATTAGCAGGCCAGTGTCCTCTCATTCCTGTGAAGATGGTAGCACACCATGCCCTCTTTTGGAAGGCAGAGAAACACAACTTCCATTCTCTGGGGCTTTTCTTATTTTCCCCAGAATTATCAGATATTTGGCAGCCTAAGATTTGTATTCTGAACCTCAAGAGTGGCCAAACTAAGGACTTCAGGCAAAATTTTGCTCTAGGGCTATTGAACCATGGGAGGGTTCAGTTTAGATTCTTTTTTTTTTTTAAGCTTTTATTTATTTATTCATGAGAGAGAGAGAGAGATAGAATGAGAGAAAGAGAGAGAGAGAGAAGCAGAGGGAGAAGCAGGCTCCCCACTGAGCAGGGAGCCCACAGTTTAGATTCTTGTGTTTGGTCCAGTTTTACCAGAGGGCCATTCTTTGATCAACATTGTGGTGAAGGCCATGTAATTCTGAGCCTTTCAAGTACTGCTTGTCAAACGCCCTAGCTCTGCTAGGAAAACTGGGTCAAGCAGGGCTTATGTTCCTTCTGGAGGGAATGTCATAGAAGTATTTTTTTCTTTCTGTCCTGACTATGAAAAATCAGGAAAAATACTTGAAACAATATAGTATCCTGCTAGCACTTCTGGATACGGCAAACTAATCATATTTCTCTGCTAGCCACAGAGCAATCAAATGTTCCTTCTCATTGGGAGGGAGACAAACCATAAGTGACTCTTAATCTCACAAAACAAACTGAGGGTTGCTGAAGGGAGAGGGGTTGGGAGAAGGGTTATAGACATTGGGGAGGGTATGTGCTTTGGTGAGTGCTGTGAAGTGTGTAAACCTGGCGATTCACAGACCTGTACCACTGGGGATAAAAATATATGTTTATAAAAAATAAAAAAATTAAAAAAAAATGTTCCTTCTCTTCCTTACTATATTTGGCCACTACTCTCACGATGTACACACACATTTCTCTTAAAGGTTCTCTCTGTTTTATAGTTTGTGTCCTTTTTAAAAAATCTCTGACCCTGTGTCAGGCACATCTTCAGTATTTTACAAAGAATGGAAGATGGATGTTCTCTAATTTTTCTTTTTCCCTCCTACTACTGCATTTCAAAAAGTACCTTGGGACTCCTGGGTGTCCTTCAAGTGTTCCTTCTGTTGACTTTTCAAGAAGGTGGGTCACCAGGTTGTACCAGGGTAAATAAGAAGATACTGAATTGGCTTCTTGGAGAATGAATTGGGATGATGAATTGGACTATCAACATCTATAGGACTGGGAATTGCTTTCGATTTGTCTTATGTACCTTCTTTATCTGAGCATACCCTTTACACCAACAATATGCTTTGTAACACTCACATAAGACATATGCAGTGTTGAAATATAAGGAAAGAAATCAGATTAAGTTCAAATATTTTGAAATAGAATTGATGGAAACCCCAGAAGATCCGGATTAATACAAACTATAAAATAAAAAAAGTCTCATGACACAGGGTTAAGAGAATTAATGTCTTCATCTTAAGAATCCATAGGCCTTGACCTTGATAGTGATGACAAAATCCTGATCATGTGCGGGACCATGGCTTCATCAGAGCCCTGGGTAAGTTGGTATGGTTGACCATTAAAACAGCTGAAAAAATGGAAAGAAGACGAATAATTTTCCAGCCTTGTCCATGGCATGCTTTGACAGATGGAGTTGCTGTCTGCTGGCTTTTGGAAGGAACTACCAGACTGATGATAAATTATGAAAGATTTGCCAGCAATTGACAGTTCAGCCTACCTGACCTGAAATGAAATACAAAGTGAGAAAGTATTCACAAGTAGAAATTCTAAGCACAAAGGAATAAATACAGGCAGTTTGTCCTGGCAGACACCAATGGGAACAAGCAAAGAAATGGCCATTCATTCAGTTAACAAATAGTGAGCACCTAAAAATAGGGCAAGCACTCTTCTAGACACTAGGGTATAAGAATAAACAGCATAATGAAAATCTCTACCCTTGTGGAGCTCACAGTCAAACAGGGAGACAAAGATAATGAACAATGTGAGTAAAATTTTCAAGAAGTTAGATAGGTATGATAAAAAAAAATAAAGCAGGCCTTGTAGCCTTCCCATTGAGATCAGGAACATGACAAGGATGCCCACTCTCACCACTATTATTCAACATAGTATTAGAAGTCCTAGCAACAGCAATCAGACAACAAAGAGAAATAAAAGGTATCCAAATTGGCAATGAAGAAGTCAAATTCTCTCTCTTCACAGATGACGTGATTCTTTATATGGAAAACCCAAAAGACTCCACCCCCAAACTACTAGAACTCATATAGCAATTCAGCAACGTGACAGGATACAAAGTCAATGTACAGAAATCAGTGGCTTTCTTATACACTAACAATGAAAATACAGAAAGGGAAATTAGAGAATCAATTCCATGTACTATAGCACCAAGGACCATAAGATACCTGGGAATAAACCTAACCGAAGAGGTAAAGGATCTGTACTTGAGGAACTACAGAACACTCATGAAAGAAATTGAAGAAGACACAAAAAGATGGAAGACCATTTCATGCTCTTGGATTGGAAGAATAAACATTGTTAAAATGTCTATAGTGCTAGAGCAATCTATACTTTTAATGCCATTCTGATAAAAATTCCACCACTATTTTTCAAAGAGCTGGAGCAAATAATCCAGAAACTTGTATTGAACCAGAAGAGACCCTGAATCGCTAAGGAAATGTTGAAAAACAAAAATAAAACTGGGGGCATCACGTTACCTGATTTCAAGCTTTACTACAAAGCTGTGATCACCAACACAGCATGGTACTGGCATAAAAACAGACACATAGACCCATGGAACAGAGTAGAGAGCCCAGATATAGACCCTCAACTCTATGAGCAAATTATCTTCAACAAAACAGGAAAAAAATATACAGTGGAAAAAAGACAGTCTCTTCAATAAATGGTGCTGGGAAAACTGAACAGCTATATGTAGAAGAATGAAACTTGGCCATTCTCTTACACTGTACACAAAGAGAAACTCAAAATGGATAAAAGACCTCAATGTGAGACAGGAATCCATCAGAATCCTAGAGGAGAACATAGGCAGTAATCTCTTCAGTATCAGCCACAGCAACTTCTTTCAAGATATGTCTCCAAAGGAAAAGGAAACAATAGTGAAAATAAACTTCTGGGACTTCCTCGAGATCAAAAGCTTCTGCACAGTAAAGGAAACAGTCAAGAAAACAAAGAGGCAACCCATGGAATGGGAGAAGATATTTGCAAATGACAGTGCAGACAAAAGGTTGATATCCAGGATCTATAAAGAACTCCTCAAACTCAACACACACAAAACAGGCAATCATATCAAAAAATGGGCAGAAGATATGAACAGACACTTCTCCACTAGACATACAAATGGCTATCAGACACATGAAAAAATGTTCATCATCACTATCCCTCAGGGAGATTCAAATTTAAACCACATTGAGATATCACCTTACACCAGTTAGAATGGCCAAAATTAGCAAGACAGGAAAAAACATGTGTTGGAGGGGATGTGGAGAAAGGGGAACCCTCTTCCTCTGTTGGTGGGAATGCAAGTTGGTGCAGCCTCTTTGGAGAACAGTGTGGAGATTCCTCAAGAAATTAAAAATAGTACTTCCCTATGACCCTGCCATTGCACTACTGGGTATTTATCCCAAAGATACAGATGTCATGAAAAGAAGGGCCATCTGTACCCCAATGTTTATAGCAGCAATGGCCACGGTCGCCAAACTGTGGAAAGAACCAAGATGCCCTTCAATGGACGAATGGGTAAGGAAGATGTGGTCCATATACATTACAGAGTATTATGCCTCCATCAGAAAGGATGAATACTAAACTTTTGTATCAACATGGATGGGACTGGAAGAGATTATGCTGCATTAAATAAGTCAAGTAGAGAGAGTCAATTATCATATGGTTTCACTTAATTGTGGAGCATAACAAATAGCATGGAAGACAAGGAGTTAGAGAAGAGAAGGGAGTTGAGGGAAATTGGAAGGAGAGGTGAACCATGAGAGACTATGGACTCTGAAAAACTATGCGAGGGGTTTGAAGCGGTGAGGGGTGGGAGGTTGGGGGAACTAGGTGGTGTGTATTATAGAGGGCACAGATTGCATGGAGCACTGGGTGTGGTGCAAAAACAAGGAATACTGTTATGCTGAAAAAAAAAAAAAAGAATACATCTGAATCTGGATAGGAAAAAAAAATAAAGCAGGCTAAGTTGGTTTAAGGGTCACTGGGGGTGGGGTTGTAGTTGTAATTGTAATTGTAAATCGGGTGGTTACAGAACATAACCTTAACCAAGAGGAACAGATAACACAGGAAGCTTACTAAAGTATACTTACCTTTTGGTTTTCTGGCTTGAGAAGAAAGTGAAAAATACTAATTGTGAATAATACTATTGTGAAAAATACTAAAGTGAATAATACTAACATAATAAGTTCTCTACTTTCTGGCTTATTATGTAGAAAAAAGATAACTTAGGAAAATCATTTTTAAAAAGCCAGGAAGGGGCACCTGGGCGGCTCAGTGGGTTAAAGCCTCTGCTTCAGCTCAGGTCATGATCCCAGGGTCCTGGGATGGAGCCCCGCATTGGGCTCTCTGCTCAGCAGGGAGCTTACTTCCCTTCCTCTCTCTCTGCCTGCCTCTCTGCCTACTTGTGATTTCAGTCTGTCAAATAAATAAATAAAATCTTTAAAAAATAAATAAAATGAAAAACCAGGAAATTGAAGATCTCGAGGCTAGAGAGGAGAATGAGAACTAAGACTGAGAGGGAGGGAAGAGACTGAGTCAGAGAAAAACCATGAACCAGGAGTTTCAAACATGATGTGATGTTTTCCAACTGCAGAAAGACCAGAATCTTCTGGAAGAGATTCATATTTAGAATGTTGGACTTGGGCGCCTGGGTGGCTCAGTCGGTTAAAGCCTCTGCCTTCCGCTCAGGTCATGGTCCCAGGGTCCTGGGATTGAGGCCTGCAAGGGGCTCTCTGCTCAGTGGGGAGCCTGCTTCCTCCTCTCTCTCTGACTGCTTCTCTGCCTACTTGTGATCTCTCTCTGTCAAATAAATAAATAAAATCTTAAAAAAAATAAAAAAGAATGTTGGGCTTAACATGTAAGGGAAGAGGATCTTGCCTCCTTTCCTCTCCATCCCCTCAGAGTGCCTGCCCGAGCAGCACCTCCAACTCAATCTCAGATGCATAAAATAATGTGCAGATTAAAAGATTTTCTTATCATATTGTTCTCACTACATCTGCAGTATTTTATCCAGTTCTGGGTGTTTCATTTCAAGAAAGACAATGGCAAACTGGTATATTTTCAGAACAGCATCATCACTGAGTTGAGAAGAACGGAAACCAGATCACAAGAGGGGTAATTGAAAGAATTGGGGATGTTTCATCTTTTGAGTAGAGTTAGATGGCTGACCTATTACCTATGTTCAGGTATTTCCAAGTTTTGTGGGGTAAATGGTTTTAATTTGTTTTATGTGACCTCAGAGAAGAAAACCAGGATCAGACATTAAGATTTCTGAGTTCTTGATTTCAACTTAATGCCAGGATTTCTCAAAATTGGAACAAAGTAACTTAGGAGAGATTTTTGCTACCCAAGGTGGCATCATGTCAGAGTTGGAATGCCCAGCTGGGGGGCTATTCTGGGGGTGAGCAGGGGCGGTAACCTCTATTGTTTTTCCAGTCTCTAGTTCATTTATTTATGCCTTGATCTTTGTTATTTCTTTTCTTCTGCGAACACTGAGTTTAGTTTATTCTTTTTCCAACTCCTTAATTTGTAAAATATGATTAAGATCATTGTTTTCTCTTATTATAGGGATTTATCACTATAAACTTCCCTTTTGGAACTGCTTTTGCCATATCCTGTAGGTGCTATTATGATGTATCTCTATTTTTATTTATTCAAAATATTTTAATTTCCTTTTTGATTTCTTCTTTGACATATTGACTGTTCAGGAGTATATTAATTTGTTCTTATTTGTAAGAATAATGTAAAATTTACCTCTTTCCTTTTTTATTAACTTCTAGTTTCATACCATTGTTACCAAAAAACAAAAACAAAAACAAACAAACAAAAAAACTACTTGGTTTGATTTCATTCTTCCCAAATTTGCTAAGACTTGTTGTGGCCTGTCATATGACATAATCTTTAGAATGTTCCATGGGTGCTTTAGAAGAATGTGTATTACTCTCTTGTTGGATGACTGTTCTAAATAGACACACCTCATCCTAATGTGCTTCACTTTATTGTATTTTGCAGACATTGTGATTTTTACAAATTGAGGTTTGTGGCAACCTTGCATTGAGCAAGTCTATCAGTACCATTTTCCCAACAGCATTTGTTGACTTCATGTCTCTGCATCGCTTTTCAGTAAATCTTTCAATATCTCAAGGTTTTCAGTGTTATTATATTTGTGAAGATCTATGATTAGTGATTATGATTCACTGAAAGCTCAGATGATGGTTAGCATTTTTTAGCAATAATGTATTTTTTGATTAAAGTATGTACTTTTTTATATAACACTATTAATTTCACACTTAGTAGATTACTGTAAACATAACTTTTATATTCACTGAGTAACCAAAAAGAATCATTTGACTCACTTCTTGCATTATTTGCTTTATTGTTGTGGTATGGCACCAAATCCACAATATCTCTGATGTATGCCTCTATGTGTCTGTTAGATCCATTTGATCTGAAGTATAGTTCAAGTCCAGTGTTTCCTTGTTGATTTTCTGTTGGGGTAATTTAATCATTGTTGAAGGTATAATCCTTTCTTATTATACTTTTTCTACTTCTCTCCTCAGATATAGTAGTATTTGGTCTATGAATTTAGGTGCTCTGATGTTGTGTGTATATATTTATAAATGTTATATCATCTTGATGACTTGATCTCTTCACCATAATATAATGATCTTCTTTGTGTCCTGTTACCATTGTTTGACTTAAAGTCTGTTTTGTCTTATGTAAGTGTAGTTACCTCTGCCCTCTGTTGGTTTTGACTTTCATGGAATATATTTTTCCATCTCTTCTCTTTGAGTCTATGTGTGTCTTTAGGGTGACATATGTCTCTTGTATGCAATATATATGTAAGTCTTATTTTTTTATCCATCCACCACTCTATGCCTTTTGATTGGGGAATTTAATCCATTTACATTTAGAGTTAATTATTGATAGGTAAGGTCTTCCTAATGTTATCTTAATAACTGTTTTCTGGCTGTTTTGTGCTTCCCTTGTTTCTTTCTCTTTTGCTGTCTTCTGTGGTGAATTGGTGATTTTTTTTTTTTGTGGTAGCATGCTCTAATTCCCTTCTCTTTATCTTTTGTGAATCTACTCTGGTTTCTGTTTTGTGGTACCATGAGGCTTATAGAAAACATTTTATAGGTATAATCATCTGTTTTTTGCAAATAACAACTTAACTTTTGCCATATACAAAAACTCATTCTCTTACTCTTCTGTCTTGTTTTTAATGTCATAATTTTCCTTTTTTTAATGTGGGTATTTGTTAACAAATTGTAGAGCTATTGTTATTTTAATACTCATTTTTTTTAGCCTTTGTACTATAGATAAGTGGTTAGTATAGCACCATATTACACTATTAGAGTATTTTGAGTTTGATTATATATTTACCTTTAGCGGCATATTGTATATATTCATGTTATGTTCATGTTGCTAATTAGCATCCTTTCACTTCAGCATTTCTTGTAAGGCAGACCTAGTGGTGAGCTTCTTCAATTTTTATTTGTCTGGGAAAATCTTCATTTTTCCTTTATTTCTGAAGGATAATTTAATCAGATAGAGTATTTTGGGCTGGTGTGTTTTTCATTCAGCACTTTGAATATGTCATTCTGCTCCCTCCTTTTAAACTTTCTGCTGAGAGATACACCAATATCATGGAGGGGATTCCTTTACAGATTATAGTCTTTTCTCTTATTGCCTTTTGGATTCTTTGTCTTTGATTTTTGAGAGTTTTATTATAATGGTTCTTCCAAAAGAATGCTTTTGGATTGCAATTACTGGTGACCTATTAGCCTCATGAACTTGAATGTCCAAATCTCTCCCCACACTTGTGGTACCACATTATTTCTTTAATAAACTTTCTGCCCTCATTCTTCCTCTCTTCTCCGAGAACTCCAGTATTTCACGTATTGGCTCTTTTTTTCTTTTTTAAGATTTTATTTATTTATTTGACAGAGATCACAAGTAGGTAGAGAGGCAGGCAGAGAGAGAGGGGGAAGCAGGCTCCCCATTGAGCAGAGAGACCAATGCAGGGCTCGAACCCAGGACCCTGGGATCATGACCTGAGCTGAAGTCAGATGCTTTAACTCACTGAGCCACCCAGGCACCCCACACATTGGCTCTTTTGATGGTGTTCCATAGATCAAGCAAGCTTTCCTCATTCTTTTTCATTTGTTTTTTTTTTTTTTTTCTCTGACTGGGAAATTTCAAAGTTTCTATATTCCATCTCACACAGTCATTCTTGTGTTTGTTCTAGTCTGCTGTTCATACTTTCTTTTGTGTTTTTCAATTCATTCATTCTTCTCCTCATCTCCAGAATTTCCCCCCCCCCCCTTTTTTAATGTTTTCTATATCTTTGGTGATTTTCTCATTTGTTTCTGTACTATTTGCCTGATTTGTTGGATTCCTTTCTGTGTTTTCTTGTAGCTTATTTATTTTCCTTAAAACAGCTATTTCAAAAATCCTTTATTGGGGAAATCATAGATCTCCATGTTTTTGAGTTTGGATACCTTAAGATTGTTGTGATCCTTTAATGATGTCATGTTTCCTTGATTTTTCATGTTCCTTGGAATTTTGCATTGCCATCTTTGCATTTGAAGTAGCCACTTCTTTCCTAAAGGTTGTAGCCACAATCTTTCCTAACTTCCTTCAGGGTAGAAAAACCCATCACTGCTGTTAGAGGTTCTGAGGCCTTTTGAGACCTTCTATGGATACATCTGTTCCATGCTTTTTGTGCCTTCTTGTGGCTGAATTGTTAAGATTGTGTATCTTTTCTCAGTCCTACCACACATCAAGCAGGCTGCTGATAGCCTCTCTTTTGTTCTCTGAAGTTAGTGCTGCAGTTCATATGTAGGGTTTTGTTTTTGTTTTTTTTCCTGGCCCACACACTCTGGGCTGCTTTCTGTGCATGCTACCTAGCCATCTACCAAAACTTACTGTTATTACCATGCTCGGGAGTATGCCCAGGGTGTTGGTCACAGAGTGGAGGGAAATGTAGGTGAGGCCCACAGGGGGCTGGGTGATGCTGTGGGCCAGTCAGGGGAAATCTTTGGGTGATGCTTTCCCAGTGCCTTGTGGGCAGTCTTCCTGATGGAATCCATAATGCAGTCAGTAAGAACTATGCCCTTTTAATGCCCTCTGAATATGTTTTCTGCCCTCTCCTAATCTCCCTTCCTCCCAGCATGGAACTTGTGATTTAGTACTCTGGATGCTGTAAGAGAAAAATGAATCTCTCTGGCTGCAAGCTGAGCAGCTGAGGAAGTTGAGTGCTCACTTACCCACTCTTTCTTTTCCCCATGGGAGAAGAAGCTTTCCCCATGGGAGAAGAGGTTCTCATTTTGCCCTAAGTTGTTCTGCCTTGGAGGAAGGGTAATGTGGGTTAAGTCATACTATTCCTCTCACACAATCCAGTGCATTAAAATTCATAGTCATTTTTTTTTTCCTTTCTTGGAGTTCTGGAACATTTCTGGAAACCTGGATTTCTACAAAAGCTCATCTGTGGGTGACTATCCATGACAGTATTTTCCAGGTACTCTTAGACTGCAGCTGAGAGGGTCTGAAACCAGGTCATAGGCTACTGTGGTGACCACGGCTGGTGCAGAGGCCTCTCAGTATGTGACCCAATGCATAGGTGGACAAGACTCCTTTCAGGTCCCTTGGCATATAGTGCTGAGTCCCACATCTTCCACAGGGCACTTTTGTTTATGAGTGGATGTCAAATTTTTGTTGTTTGAGGGGAGATAAAAATGTGTAATGTCTTATACTGTCATAATTCTGATGTTACTCCAAAAATCTTTTAAGATTTCATCTGATACTTTGTAGTAGAGTGGATATCTGAACAATATTGAGATTCCTAATCCTTGGACATGGTTTAGGTCTCCATTTTTTGAGATCACCACACTTCTCAAAGTTCCAGCCTTATTTTATATGTTTCCATATCTGCCCAATTACTCCATTTATGCAATCTTAATGCTAGGCAAAAAAGAGAATTGTATCTGATCTAGAGACTTTTTCTCCTTTAATATTTCAAGGATTTCTAACACCAATAATAAATTAAATAATGGGTTTTGAAGGTCCTAGGTTACCAAAATTTTACCCTTCAGGGAACTGAGTTCCCTTTAAAGGGTTTCTGGAAATAGCTGAAATATTCTATAGCAATGAGTAGAGAAAGAACAAAAAGAACAGGAGAAGTCATTATGCAAATATATGGACAGTTGAGGGTGTGCTGTCTTGAGGACATGATATCAAATACCTTGCCAATGATCTTAGTGAGCAGATATAAAATTTTTTTTGCACTTCTTGTCCACTTCAGTTCTTGTTTGAATGTTGAGCTGCTCTATGGTTTCCAAAGGGCCCCAGTACATCAAACTTTTACAATCATAACCCTCTAACAGACCTCAATATTTCTGTTCCAATCAGGCAGTTCTTGGTGACTGCTGCTTTTTTTAAACCTTTTAAATCTAAACTTCCTTCTTTACCTACATCTAAAGAATCTGGGGGTGCTTCTCTGCACCTTAGATTTTCAGTTTTTATTCAGGGAAAGTCTTGTTGGGAGAGATTGTACGCAAATTAGCTGATGGGGTTCTACAGCTGTGATTTTTCAGAAACTGCACAATAGAAAGAGGCAGTTTTTGTGGCATTAAGTTTAGTGGTTTTTAATGTAAGTTTATTAGGTGGTAATGGGACTATAGATTGGTTTAGCTGCTTGTTCCTATTGAGGCTATAAAACAGACTCATAGTCTTTTTAAGCACAGAGGTTGTTTGTTGCTTTTATGCAAGGCTAGGATGGAAAAACTTTTTATACTGCCCAGAATTTTCAGGCTCAATAGATTTACTAGTATTATTATACTTCAGTGGGAACAATTCAGAAGAAAGGTTTTGAGATATTTGCTGTGTCCTTTACACATGAAAATTAAAAAGAGACCCAGTACACTTTTCCAGTTGGGAAGCAGCCATGTTTTATATCGCTAATGTGAAATATTTGTCTTGATTTTCACTAGTAATAATCCAAGGTAGACTGGATGAGCCAGGCCTGGGTGAGACTGGGTTCCTCGGTCCTCAATAGCTTTACCTTCTTGGTAAATTATGCTCCTCAGGCTTAAGTAAAACATCTTATGGGATTTGCCAAGTCAGATGGTATTTTTAGGTTTGTGTACATTGGGAGATGATAGTGGTTTGAACTGTGTATTGGGCAGAAGTCATTCTAAGAAGTCTTTGACTAACAAAGATGAGAAAGTCAGAAACTAGGGAGATTTAGTATAAAAACTAAACGACATTTGCAATATCAAAGAAGGATTTTAAGACACAATAGAGCCAGTACGGGCATTCTAATGCACTGAAGTGTGAGAGCTCATTTTCTGGTTATTTAGGAAAGAAGCATAGTAGACTGTTTCAGACATGAGACTTTCTCTCTCTGTCTGAACTCACTTATCATACTGGTATCCTAGGAGTTTATTGCTCTCATTCTTCACTTTACTCATTCCTTCTTTTAAATATAATGTAATTAAAATTTAACCCAATCAGGACAATTATCTAATTTTGTGTATTCTGGTTTTTCAATATTTTGGAAAGTTTAATATTTCTTGTGTAAGAATAAAATACAAAACATCAAAATTATGTTATTAGATACTCAAAAGTGCATTTTACTCATATCAGCTTGAATCTATGTGCTCCTGAAAGATTTTCTAATGATGTGATCATTTCAGGGAATATCGTAAAGTTTTCACTGAGTAACTTTTTTCATATGGCAACTTTTATCTCCTGAGTAATGCACTTGGCATCAAGGAAGGATAATCGTGTTTTACTCTTTTCTAATAAAGTAAGTGTTAACTTACATATTAAAAAAGGTCAAAATTGTATCTTATGTAAACTTTATGTTTGTTTAAAGTAATTTTCTTACAAAAAAAGTCCAGGAATTGTGAAGTACCATGGAATTCAGGTTTGATTCCGGGATGCTGGCTTCAAGGAACCACTTATCAATAGACTCTTGAGTATGTCTATTTCTCTTTGGACAGCACAAAATATTTAGCTCTGCTAAATATCCAGGGGACAAGTTCCTCCAGCTATCTCTTTCAGTCACTTCTGTGCTGGGAGTTTAGAAGGGGCTCATCCTTAGGGCTCATGATTTCCTAGGACTCCAATAACTCAGAAATGCTGTCATGCTAATGGTTTATTACAGGGAAAAGATACAGATCCAAATCAACATGAGTTAAAAAAGGCCAATGAGTTAGAGTGCATGGGTGGTTCAGTCAGTTAAGCTTCTAACTCTTGGTTTTGGCTTAGGTCATGATCTCAGGGTTATAAGAACAGGACCCTTGTCTGGCTCTGTGCTCAGTGCAGATTCTGTCACAGAATCTCTTCCTCTCCCTCTGTCCTTAACCCCACTCATGCTCTCTTTTTCTCAAATAAATAAATAAATGAATGCGTAAATAAATAAATAAAATCTTAAAAGAAAATAAAGACAACGGATGAAGTCCAGTTGCTTCCGAGTGTCCCCTCCCGGGGATGCTGTGCAACAGTGGAGTTGCACAGAGATGTGCTAAATTCTCTCAGAAGCAGTGTGCCACAATATGTGTTAGTATTGTCATCCAGAGAAGTTCACATGGAGCCCTGGTGTCCAGGGTTTTTATCTGGGGTCTGCCACATAGGAAAGGAGTACCTGTGTGACAGACTTTAGCTATTCAGAGTCTAGCTCCTTCCCCTCGACCTAGAGGTCAAACTAATACAGCATATTCCAAGCCCTCAGGCATATCAAGACAGGCATTCAACATAAGTCACAATGTTAGCATAAGCCATCTGATCAGACTGACAAAAGGTTAGCCAAAGACTCAGGAATGCAAAAACAGTCTTATAAAGTGGAATATTCTAAGGGACTGGAGATTATCTGCCAGGAGTTGGCCAAGCACCAGTTCTCTTAAGGACAGGCCTTTCTGTGGAAGGTACAGGTCTCCAAGGACCTGTCATTGAGGAATTAACCCTTTACTACACAGCTTCTAGACCCCAATTTTTGAGAGGCCAGTGTTACATACTAATCACAAACCTAAACACAACAGAATGGGCATTCAACTTTTGTACCTGCCACTCACCTCTACCTCCAATTTCTTTCTTTCTTTCTTTCTTTTTTTCCCCCAATCCTAAATCATCTTTCTTCAAATCAAGATAGCATTTCTGTCTAACTCTGCTCTGGCTCTCTGAAATAATTGTTGCTTTATTTTAATTATAACCCATAAGAAGAGAGAGATAATATTTATATGTTTTTTTCCATTATTGGAATTCTGTAAGGATAACTTAAATGATAGCACTGGAAACACTTTCCCTCTGCATAGCAACAGTATTAGATAACTTTGAAAGAATAATGTAATTGTTGAGCACAAACTTAGAAATGGTTTCTCCTTGCTTAGATCTCTTCTTTTTTCTTTTTCTGAAATAACATTTTCCTCTGCTCCCCATGTAGAAACATATAATGAGAGCTTTCACATACTGTGTATAAGGAAAATTGCAATTTGCCAAACAGTTATCCTAAATGTGGCAACTTAACAAGTTATAATAGAAATGGGTTGGAAGGATAAAGACAGCTCACTGCCTCCAAGTAGGGGTAGTATAAAGTGGGGTGTGTATGCAGACACTGTTGACTAGAATTAGAAGAGCTGCTATTAACTTACTGGCAAAACACATGTTTCTCCAGCCAAATACCTCAATGATGGTTCCAGAGGTGACAGCTTCTGAAAAGCCAAACAAACAAAGTTATGTCTATTTTTCAGTAATATAAAATCAGGCTTTTTGGACCTGTATGTGTGTGTGTGTGTGTGTGTGCATGTGTGTGTGTATGCTTAGGGTAGAGGGAAAGTCATTTATTAGACAAACCTTGATTAAAATCACCTTAGCCCTCACTTCTGGGAACCAGCGGCTCCATGTTGTAGGGAAGCAATGGTCTGGCTGAAGGGGAGAACTGGCTCTCAAACTAAAATTCAGGCTTCATTTCTCAGGAGTAAAGTCAATTTAGTTAACTGTTCCCAATTGCTTTAGAATAGTATTTCAGGGGCATGGGTGCAATAGGCGAAGGGTATAGAGGTACGAACTTCCAGTTATAAAATAAGTCACGGGGATGACAAGAACAGTACAGGGAATAAAATTAATGATATTGTAGTAACTATATGGTGACAGATGGTAACTACACTTACTGGTGAGCATTTTATAATGTATAGAATTGTCAAATCACTATGTTGTATACCTGAAACGAATGTAATAATGTATGTCAACTGTACTTCAATTAAAAATAAAAAAGAGATAATAAAAATAATGTTAAAATAATGTAATAAATTCATTCAAACAACAACAAAAATATTTTTGTAAAGTTTAGTGGAAGCTTTTGGATATTCTCACCCTCTTTTAAATTTTATTGTTAGTACTCATGAAAGTCTCAAGAACTGTATTCATAACGCAAAAGAAAAAAAAGAAGTATTACGGTACGATTTTCTGATTCTGTGAGTTTGCCATCAGTCCAATTCTTTGAGCGCTGAGATAAAACTGCAATATGTTGGGTGCCTGGGTGGCTCAGATAGTTAAGCATCAGCCTTTGGCTCAGGTCATGATCCCAGGGTTCTGTATCGGGCACCCTGTTCCTCAGGGAGCCTGATTCTCCCTCTGCCTCTCTCTTTCTCTCATGAATAAATAAATAAAATCTTAAAAAGAAAACTGCATTGTGTTGTTTACTGGGACTGAGAAGAAGGCTCAACTAGTCATTTGGGGGAAAGAAAATGTGTGTCCCAGAGAGTTCAGAGACTTGCAAGGGGGCTGTATTTAAAGGAAACACCTAGACTTGCCATAAGAATGTGATTGCCTAAGCTCTAAGTTTCAGGTCCTAGAGACCATACAAACAAGCAGCATCCTGAAACTTTGCAACCTCTAAAAGGGGATTCCTCTCCTATGGCCCTCTCAGGTATTACTATGAAGGATGATGGAGAGCAGAAATCCTCCAGGTGAGGATGGTAGAATGACCCAGCTGTGAAGGAACTCACTGTACCGTTGAGGCAGTGAGTCCTTGCTATTCTTCTCCAACAGAATAGGCAGTGCTATCAATAGCTAACCATTGAATACTGCCTTCTTTTCCCTCCTTTCTCAAATGGACGTTGTTTGTAATTTTTCTGGGTTTTTTTTCCCCCCTATGTCTGCAAATGGAGGTTAGAGTAATCAATTGACCATGGATTGCTATAGCTTGAGGAATTTCATTCAAAGTATGCATAATATTCATAAATTCTGAGTTTATGAGAATTTGGGTCATGTCCCCTGACAAAAGAGTTAGTGCATTATTGGTTGTATAATGAATACTTCCATTATGCCAAATGAAATAATTTTATATTTATGTGAGAAAAAGGATTGCAATATGCTTGAAGGTCAAGGATGATGATTATAGTAGATTATCTCCTGGTTTTGTTTGCTTGAATCCATTTCCTTCTTTCTCTGAAAAGACAATACTCTGCATATGTGGTATGTGGAGAGGACCATTCTATGTCATAGTAGAGGGGGCTTAATCTGCCTCCTCTTTCTATCAAACGTGCATGGAATAGTTCTGTGCCTGGATAGTCATGTACCTACCTCCAGAGCTTGGTTCAGGAAAGAGCCTGCAACCTCAACCAGACATTTGTGGAAAACACTCTGTTTTGCTAGGTTTGCTAAACTCTAAAGATGTGATCTTTGGGCTGCTGATGGCCATTGGGCTCCAGCCAAGCCCCTTTCCTTTCTAAGGGTTGGAGAGAAGCACAGAGTCCAGAAGATGCCATGTGAGCACTTGTGCTCAGTCATATTTCAAGCCAGATCTCACTCTTGACATTTTGATTGTGTAAACTAGTGATTTCCCTTTTTCACTTAAGACATTTTGAATTGGTTTCAATCTCATACAGCTGACGGAGTCCTGGCAAATACAGAATTAGGTCTTTACTGATCTCTGAAACTGTTTCCATTACTCAAAGTGGGCTAATAATATCTACTTGACAGAATTGTCATGGGGATAAAAAATGCAATATATACATTAAGGCTGTCATTGGAGAGCTATTTAACACTATGTCCTACACAGACATAGGGTCTCTAGTTAGTATTCTTTCCCATTGTATATCAGGATTAAACAGTATAGTAGCCCTCTATTTTAAAACATCCCTTCATTAACCATCTAACAAACAGCTATTTGAAGATAGTTTGTCCCCTCTTTCATCATAGACTATTTTGCCTTAAACTTTCACAGCTCTTATAAAGTATCTGTAATTTTGGTATGTATCTATCTAATCTAGTGATGCAGGACTTGAGGGAAGAACCCCAAATCCAAAGTACTTAACTACCTGCTACCAGATCCTGAGAAGGAAAATAGATGACAGTCATCTAGTTAAGAACAAAAATTAAGATTGCATGGTGAAATAGACTTTCTTAGAATGTCAGAAGTCAGCCAAGAGATAGCTCCACAACTCTGTGAGCCATCTATGACCTCAATTTAATCTCCTAAAATTTCAGAAAATAGACAGTTTTTAAAAATCCCATTTTAAGCTGTCCTGTCATTTGAGAACACCACAGTTGAATCTTGACACTAATAATAACAGTCTGGCTTTTCCATTTTCCCCTCTTCTCTTTGAATCCAAACTACTCCCCCAGTGACCAACACGCTCTAAATTCCAAGAATTAATTGTGTATGTGTTTGCACATGTGTGTGCACATGTGTGTGCTTTGACATTGGAAACTTGTTTATATTTCAAGTAGAATATCTGGTAGGGAAAATATTAAGAGAGAGTTGCTGGAACACACATCTTTGTATACACTACTTTGGTATTACACAGTTAGATTGGAAAGTCATTCCATAGTGAGGATCTAAGGGGATGAAGCACACGATCCGTAAAACTTGATTGGGAAAGGAAATCAGAAGGAGCTCTGAGCATGGATGCTGAAATGAGGGTTAATGTAGCAGGGGCAGGGATCAGTGTGGGGGCTTGGGGGTTCTTTGGGGTTGTGGGGTATGATGGAAAGGAAAGGATGAAACTTAACTACAAAATTTTTCTGAGAAGCAGATTTGAGTTTTATGACGATCAAGTGGGTTCTCTGGCCCAAAGGCACAGTGAGTGGCTCTTTAATGAACTTTGCAGTGGTGAACTAGGCAGCACCACCCCATGGGGGCGAGCTTTCCTGGCACTCATTTGTGCTATCATAGGACTCCAGGCAGCAACTAGAATGTGTTATGCTTCTTGATACTATTTTTCTAATTCTCTAACTAGTCTGACCCTAAATATTAGCTATGACCTCAGGCCTTATTTCTCTTGATGTTTAGTAGGATTTTTGGTTTGGCTCAAAGATAACACCTTTGGATTACCTTTTTGAGGTATTTGGATGACTCTAGGAAACTGTTGAAGTTAAACAACCTAAATCTCCCGAGAGAAAACCTCCTTTCTGTTTCTTTGTGATCAATCAGGGATCCAGGCCAGTAGAGGCTCTACCATTTTTAACTCGTGGCTTCCAAGGCTACACTGATCATTTCTCTCCTGGTCTACCAATAGGATGGGAAAACACTGGACATCCAGGATTGTAGAATTCCTCTTAAGCATGAGATGCAGAAATGGTGCATATCAGTCTTGCTGTCAAGCCATTTGTGAGTTACATGGCCATTTTTCATCACGAGGGAAGAAGAATAACTGTGATCTTTTCTCATGGCCCAGCCACAGCTCTCTTACCCCAGAAGAGAACAGATTTTGGTGGGTACCTACCAGTCCCTGCCATGGATAAGTTTATATAATTCCTTGCATCTGTCAAGGAGAACCATCTGTTATATCATAAACCCTCTTTTCTCCTTGACTTTCAGAAAACTTGAAACTAAATTTAGTGCCCTCTTCTAGTAAGTCATTTTCACTTTTTGATATGTTTATTCATTACTCTGAACTGATTTTTGATCTTTTTAACTTTAATGGCCTTGTCCATCATACGTTTTTATATTTTAAGTTGTCTCCTTTCCTTTTAGGAAATAGGTAGAATATAAATAATAAATGGAGTAACGCGATGCAATAAGGAACCTGTCCAAAGAATGTCTAATGTAAGAAGACAAGAAATGTAAGTATATTTGATAAATTCAAATTGATGAGCTGCAAAAGTGTAGGTAGAAGAATTCCTTTGGAGGTTGTTGTGGTACTTCTTATATTCATGAGGTGAACAAATATTGTTAGCATGCAGTCCAAGCTGCCTACCAATGCAGGAAAGGAGAGACCCTGTATCTCAGAGGCAAGGTTGTCTCTCAATATATAAGCACATTATGCTGTAATCCATAAGAATTACTCATTATTTTTTTAAGCTACTGAATGATCTATTTCAGCATATGAGAATGAGTTGTTCCATATGTCAGCAGTCACTCTCAGGATTAAAAAAAAGTGCTGCCATTTGCAGTGACATGGGTGGAACTAGAAAGCATAACGATAAGTGAAATAAGTCAGAGAAAGATAAATACCATATGATTTCACTCATACGTGGAATTTAAAAACAAAAACGAATGAGCAAAGGGGGAGAGAGGGAGAGAGAGAGAGACCAAGAAACAGATCCTAGAGAACAAACTGATGGTTACCAATGGGGAAGGGGGAGAAAGTTGGATGAAGTAGGTGATGGGGATTAAAGAGAACACCGGTCATGATGGGCACTTGGTGTTGTATGAAGTGGTGAATCACTGTATTATACACCTGAAACTAACATCACAGTATGTTATCTAACTTGAATCAAAATAGAAATTTAAAAAGCCAAAAAAATAATCACATGAAGACACAAGAGATGCCCTGAGTGATCTGACCAACTGTTGTTGGGGAATTAATAAATCAGAGGCTGTTGTCATAGGGAAAAAGAACCTGTGTTTTGAATACCTAATATTTGCCTAGAACACTTCATGGGAGATATAAAACATGGTTCCCTTCCTTAAGGATCTTACACTCTTACAATCCTGAGAGACATAATACATTATAATGCAAAGTATTTTTACTTCCCCTTGTAGATCCAATCCCCAGCCCAGTGCATGGTGCAGAGTAGTCTCTCAACGACCAGTGCTGAATGAAGGAGCAGTACTAGGATGTCACTGGATGCTAAGCTAAAATTTAAAATAGGTGTTAGGTGTTAAAATAGGAGTCTCAGAAATATGCAGCATTTCTATGGATGCTCTATATTCCAAGTGTTCACTTGTTGCACTAAGAAAAACTAAAATATGGTCACTAATTTGACAAGGAGATTCACTGTAAAACTGTTTAATAGTTCCTTCTAGATTTGTCACTGGACATACCTGTTCACATTCTTTTTTTTTTTTTTTTAAAGATTTTATTTATTTATTTGACAGAGAGAGATCACAAGTAGTCGGAGAGGCAGGCAGAGAGAGAGAGGGAAGCAGGTTCCCTGCTGAGCAGAGAGCCCAATGCGGGACTCGATCCCAGGACCCTGAGATCATGACCTGAGCCGAAGGCAGCGGCTTAACCACTGAGCCACCCAGGCGCCCACCTGTTCACATTCTTATAATGATGAGAAAAATGTGTGCCCCATTCACATAGCAGCCCCTTTTCTAGGCATTTTTTGACAATGTGCAGATACCTAAGGTGTGTGGGTTCCTTGGACTTTAGATAACAAAGGAATTAAGCTTTAAAATATCTACCTGCAGGCATTTATTAAAAGGTATGTATAACTTTTTGTTAAGTTACGAGCTTTCCAAAATTTCTAATATTTTCAGCATTTTCCCTCTTCATTTGTGGTGGTTTATCTTTGTTTATTATGCCTACCTTCTGTCATATTTAAAAAAAACTTTCAAATTCCCTAAAAAAACACCTGAGCTATATAGGAAGTCTGATATTTGTTTGTATAGCTATTTGCTTGTAACTAAGGGGTCCAAACATGGGTTCATAGATGGTTCTTATGTGTACACACAGAACATGGTCTGATGGTTGTTTATTGGAAATGACAGAGCATTTCAACTTTCAGTCTCTGCCATCTTTACTGTATGGCTTTAGGCTCATCATTTTTTATCCTTTCATGACAATCAGAGTACTTTTTCATCAGCCAATTTGAAAAGACATTGTTTCATTTGATGAGCTAACTAACATTTGGGAAACATGCTGAACCGGGATTGGGGGGAAGTTAACAAATAAAATTAATGATAATAGTGTTGCTAGGCACAGTAATTTTATTTCCTGTGCTGGTAAGTGAATTTTCGCTTTTCATATTGAAGAGGATTAAGGAGACTTTTTATAATGGAGTGCTTATTAAATGTGCTATAGATGTGAAGTAAATCAATTGCTTAGGCATAATAATCTATGTAACCTTTTAGTAAAGAAGCAATTCAAATGTGGCTTTATGAAAATGTTTCTCTGTACTATATGAAAGTCTGCTCACACTTCAAAAGCTAGGAATATTTCTAAGGCCCATGTAGTAAACATATAGGAGTTTACACTATTCCTAAAAACTGTGATTTGAACTGATAACTTCTCCAGGTAGCTGGAGGTCTTTTCTCTCCTAATGGGGAAGTCTCATGAGATCTGTGAGAGGAACATCCAGGAAGTCAAGTAATCAACACTTTCCCCATCACCTATCAATTTTTAGGCATCCTTGACTTTTAATTATAAAGTAATTAATCTTTATGAACTATGTAGAGAAATCATAAGCTATCTTATACTTTGAGAGATGTCCATCTTCCAAAAACTTTAAGTAGTTGAGGTTTGCTTGCTTATATATTTTAATAGTAAGCTGAGAGGAACAGCATAGAAAACAAACATTAAAAACACGTACTTGCACATAGGACAAGTTAGTTGAAGTATAGTGAATGGATGGGATCTACTGTCTGATATAAATGCTACAAACACCATTTAGCTGCTGTCAATAAGAAATTTATTTGTTTAAAAAAAATCCAAATGTTGGCATTGTCTGGAAAAATGTAACAGGTTTATTGTTGTTATAAAGTCAAACTGCTGAAACATGTTCACTGAAACATTTTGACTTGCATGAATGCTTTTGGTCCTTGTATGTAGATTAAAAATTCACATACAAATTAAAATGGAAAAACTGCCAATACCTGATTTCTGTCCCCTATTTTTATACTTGCAATCATATACTTAGGTAACTTTTGATCCCATGGGGAAAAATATTTAATGTTCAGAACTACCAAATAGCAGGAAGAAGAGAAAAAGATTTTTTTTCTGAAGAATAAAATGCTTTCCATCATAGTAGAAGCTTTTTTTCTTTTGAAGATTTTATTTATTTGAGAGAGAGAGAGAAAGAGAACAAGCAGGGGAGGGACAGAGGAGAGGGAGAAGCAGACTGCCCGCTGAGCAAGGAGCCCTATATGGGGCTGGATCTCAGGACCTTGAGATCATGACCTGCGCTGAAAGCAGGCGCATAACCTGCTGAACCACCCAGGCACCCCCACCCCCCATGGTAGTGGATTCTTAAGCATGTTCTCCACCTATGTGCTATTCATGCCAAATGTGTAATAGTTATGTCAAAAGACATCCAGCTAGCATGCTACCTACATGGAAAATGTGCTTAAAATTTAGGTCTTTTTATCCTTCTCCTTCCTTCGCCACCTGCTGTAACATATTGAACTATTGACTATCCTCTCAGTCCCATATCCCTTATTTCTCCCTTTTCTAATGGTCTTAGTTTAGGTTCCCCAGAAACCAGAGACTCTAGCAGTGGGTTTATATGTTACTGCTTTTTTAGGGATTACAATCCCAGGAAGCAGGAATGGGGGACAAGGACAGTACGACTGGGGAGGAAAAAGACCCAAACAAGGGTGTACTGTGGAGCTGGCTGTTAACTAAATTCAAATGATTATCTCATCCTGAGAGCTGTCCCCTCAGTAGCCAGGTCAATAGCTTCCCCAAACTTCCCATCAGAGGACTGAAAGAACACTGTAGTTGGCCCCACCAGACTCTATTGGGCCTGTCCTCCCATCCCCCAGCTGCTGTGTTGATTGCCAATAACTTATCACACTGCTCTCTTCTCTGGAGTGTTGCTGGGAAATCAGTGGACTAGGGCAGTTATGACTGCAGCCCCAGGGACAGCTTGTAGCCAATGGCTGACTCACAGGAGATTCAAAGGACTGACCCTTGACCCAATTCATGTTCCCTGAATTGTCCCCATGGGATCAGATTGAAGCTCTTTGGCTGTGGTCAAATAGTTGCTTAGCTGCTTGATCTGCTCTGACCTGTTTTCCTCACTCCCTTTCTCCTGAGAGCATTTCTTCTGTAAATCACTTGGACAAAAAATTTTGTCTCAGATTCTTATTCCTGATTTCATAGGGGAATAGTTTGTCCCCTGCCTCCTGTCTTACTGGTCCTGAGTAAGCATCAAAGGGAAGCGAGGCAAGAGAGCCATTTAGTCCAGGCACATGGCCATGTGCCTGCAGGTCACACCGGTGTGAAGGCAGTGAGAGACTCTACGGGATTACTCACTGTGGCAGCAGTGAGAATAAGGGATAGAAGACCAGGAAGATTGGAAATGGTACAAAAAAGAAATCTGATACAATCCACCCCTTGAACTATTCATATCCTTTTCTTTTATTTGTCCTTCCCCCATCACAGGAGAGGACCTCTACTATTGTATCAGCATGGTGCTCTCACTTCTTCCCTAGGGGCGAGGTACAGGGGAGAACTTCCGTCAGAGTGGACAGGGGGAGAGCTTATTTCAGAGTGGTGGCTAACTACATTCTCTGAGGCAAGAAAGTAAAACAAGCTATAGTTCCAACTGTGGTGGCTTGTCCTGGCACCTTATTATAAGTATCCTTCCATTCCTCTACCTTGTGTTCTTGATTTCTCTTACTGTTTATTAAGACTTTGGCTGATCTGAGTTGCTTGTCTGGTGGGATGACCCAGACTTCTTCCCCAAGGAGCCCGAGTACTTGGCTGCCTTGTCCTTATTGGGCTATGGTGGTTACAATCAATGGACTGCTATAGTCACTGATGTGGAAGCAGTAGGGATGCATTGGTTCACATTTTTTAACTGTATTATTTATATTTTGGGTATTGAGTTTTATAAACTTTATAGATGTTAGATACTAACCCTTTATCAGAGACGTCATTCGCAAATATCTTTCATTCTGTAAGCTGCCTTTTAGTTTTGTTGATGGTTTCCTTCCCTGTGCAGAAGTTTTTCATTTTGATGAAGTCCCAATGGTTTATTTCTGTTTTTGTTTGCCTTGCCTTAGGAGATGTTTCTGGTAAGAAGTTGCTATAGCTGATGTCAAAGATGTTACTGCCTGTGTTCTCTTCTAGGATTTTAATGGTTTCCTGTCTGTCTCACATTGAGGTCTTTAATTCATTTTGAATTTATTTTTGTGTATGATGTGAGAAAGTGATCCAGTTTCATTCTTCTGCATCTAGCTGTTCGGTTTTCCCAACATCATTTATTGGAGAGATTGTCTTTTTTTTTTTCCCCCCATTGGATTTCTTTCCTACTTTGTCAAATATTAATTGACCACATTATTGTGTGTTCATTTTAGGGTTTTCTATTCTGTTCACTCATAGGTAGAATTTAAGAAATAAAACAAATGAGCATGGGGAAAAAAAGAGAGTCAAACAAAAAAAAAAAAAGACCCTTAACTGTAGAGAGCAAACTGAGGGTTGCTGCATGGGGGTGGTGAGTAGTGTTGGGAGAGTGGGTTAAACAGGTGAGGGTATTAAGGAGGGCACCTGTGATGAGCTTTGGATGTTGTATGCAAATGGTGAAATGAATTACTGAATTCTGCACCTGAAACCAATATTACACTGCATGTTAACTAACTGGAATTTAAATAAAAATTTGGAGACAAAACAAACAAAACAACAAAAATGCATTGCTTCCTGCTCCGTTGTTTAACAGACACACTAGCTCATATTGATAGTCAGGGTCCATGATCTTTTCCAGTACAACCACTCCTTTATCTTCTTCCTCGTCCCTTGGAATAAGAAAACCAAAGTGACAAGAGACAAGATGCTGAGCATAGATATAGCTCTTGGCAGAAACTCCCTACAAACCTTCTTCTCCCCTCACAGCTTACCTTCCCTGCCTGCCCGCTTCCCCCCACTTCAGGACTACGATCTTGGACCAACCGGTGACGAAAGTTACAGGGGTAGTAAGGACATATCCTGCAAATTGGTCACTGTGGGACATGGTGGGAATTGTGAATTCTTTTTTTACCTCTTGGATCATAGATGTGTATTCTAGCCTTTGGGAATACAGCCCCGCATATCAACTATTGTATCTTGGGTGGTAACAACTCACTCTGAAGGGTGTTGTCTCTAAGAAGATGCCTTAGTTATACTGTTAATAGGCTACCACTGTTCCATTCTATTAGGCTAGCTGCTTCTGGGTGATGGAATACATGGTCAGACCAGTCGCTTCTGTTGTGTTCTGCCCTCTGTTATACTTCTTTAGCTTTATAATAGGCTCCTTGTTCAGAGATAAGATTGCTGAGGGGGAATTTTAGGGTTATCTATTAAGTTTTTCCTACCAAATGCCTTATTCCACAAGTCAGGATATGTCTGTTCCATTATAGAATATGGTAAAAGGAATTAATTACCACCTGGATATAAAACTCATTAGACAAACTGTCAGAAATAATGGAGTAAAATTTCATTGATCAGTTGGTTTCATAAGTTCCTATCTCTAAACAGAGGACCACATGGCATTTTGGGTTCCCAGGTATTACTCAAACCCCATATCTAACTGTCTTGAAAAATGTGATTATTTTCCATCCCTCAGAGCATAGTTACCCTGGAAAATGGCAACATGTCACTTTGGAGAAGAATCAGGATGAAATTTACAGTATGTATTCCTAGTAGCACTGACAGATCCTTCCTCAGAGAACCTGGCCTCCACATCAATCAGTGGTCTCTGGGAACTGATTTAGATCTAGGAACCACACAGGGAACCACATTTTTCTCTTATGGTGGCTGATGTCTTCTGGCCAGCTCTCAATTTTTAATTTATTATGCTAGTTAAGATATATAGTAAAGCTGGTCTGGTGTCTATCTATTTTGCTAGGAACTCCACCATATCTTAATTATTGCCAGAAGTGGTATATGAAAAATTTCTGATACAATTTCTATCTTCTCTAAACACATTTCTAGAGTTCTCAGTGGCTTTGGTTGATGGTTCCATTTACCTAGGGACCATAGAAGAAGGAGTCTGTGGAATAGATGGTGAGTTTAGTTTTGTTCATCTTTCATTTTGATGACATGCAGCTGAATATCTGGGTCTGGTGTCAAATGAGGGTCTGGGCTTAAGGTGAAGATTTGAGTCATTTGGATATAAGAGTTAGTTGAAATGATGGAAGTGAAGGCTATAATCCAGAGAAAGACCGAGCTTTAGGAAAACAAGAGCAAAACATACATACAAACAAAAAACAAAAAACAAAAAACAAAAAAAACAAAAACCAAAAGAATCAAATAAGCTTGTTAGTTACTCCCATTGCATCCTCAGTCACAGAACTGCTTTTTCAAAAATCAGCTGCTCCTAAATATAGAACTTCTGCAGCACTTTCCTTAAGCTTATGCTCTTTGTCATTATGATCCCTCATGCCAACGGTTCCAGGATATTCTCCAAGATCACTATTGCTGCTTTCTTCTTCACTGGGTTACCTTCCACAGCTCCTTTTTGTTGTTACTTTCCAACCTTCATTCATGGAAGACATTGTTCTTTTCTCCCTCAATCCTACTGTCAGTAAGTGTTCATATGAGTCATGTAACAACATAGCCTTAGTGGTAGATTATATATTACTGTTCACTCACATTTGGTACTTCTACTGGTGATCCTCCCTGTGGAAGAATTATATATCCCTGCTTTGTGGAGCTGAGGCATGGACATATGACTAAATTTGGCCAGGAAAGTGTGAAAAGAAGTGATGAGTGTCACTTCTGAGGAGAAGCTTTGAAGTTTACCACACTGTCTTTATCTCCTACCAAAAACTCTGGTGATGTTCCATGTAAGGATTGCTTGGTCAGCATGAGGTGTGATGTCATGGAGCAGAGTTTTTCTCTGATCTGAGGTAGACAGGTGTTCTGAATAAGAAATAAACATTATTGCTACATATTAGAGATTTTTGGTTCATTTGTCATTGCAGTGTAAACTATCAAATACCGTCTCAAAATTTCCAGATTACTTCAATTCCAATAATTTATTCTTAAGGCCACATCCAGATGTTTATCCATGCCTGGAATGATTCCAACTCTAAAATATTAAATGTTGATATATGAATCTAGAGTCACTAGCTTTTTATAATTCTAGCTCTCTCACTTTCTTACTTTACACTTGACCTTAGGCCTTATACCACTTTATGTACACTCACCTCCTTCTCTAGCCACTGTTATGGTGAAATTTTGGTGAAGATTTGACCAAATTTCTGAAGATACAACCCAGCAGCATCTCTTCACATGTCCCACTTCACATACCCCTCACTTACCCTTCCAGCGCTTCTCTGATGCTGCAGTATGGAAGGTTTTCAGGAACCTGTTTGGCATTCATGCATGAGCAAATTAGAAATGTGACAGAGTTAGTGCTCATGGGATCACCCTTGACCAATGGCATCTGCAAGTGCATGGAAAATACTTTAAATTCTTGTTCCCTGGGTGAGCAGTTATGGACACATTCCATAGTTCTCAGAAGGTCAATCAGGATCAAGCACGCTGTTATCTGTGTCAGCAACTAACATGGGAACACATCCTTGTATTGACTTTCCTTTCTTCCCAGTTTAACTCTCCCTGATCCTCATTCTGGTTCTCTGGAGTTTCTTTTCTTTCTTTCTTTCTTCTTCTTTTTCTTCTTCTTCTTTTTTTTTTTTTTTTAAGATTTTATTTATTTATTTGACAGACAGAGAGAGCAAGCAAGCACAAGTAGGCAGAGCAGCAGACAAAGGAGGAGGGAGAAGCAGATTGTCTGCTAAGCAGGGATCCTGATGTGGGGCTCCATCCCAGGACCTTAGGATAATGACCCAAGCAGAAGGCAGCCACTTAACTGAGTGAGCCACCCAGGTGCCCCTCTGGAGTTTCTTAAACTGTCTACAGACAAGCCTTTTTCTGAATCTCTGCTTCCAGGAGACACACACTATGATAGTTTTTATCAATGTCTCTAGATTACCTATTTTCCATTTTCCCCTTCGTGCACTGCCCACTCATGGCTTCATTTCCTCCAACTACTAGGGAGCATGTGGTTTGTCACTCCATTCATTCTCTTCCAGCATTCTCAGAATCAAAGTTTCCCTGTATTTCTACCAGATCTATTCTGTTAACTCTAATTTGGATCAACCTCCTGCCTTTTCTATACCTGTTTCTTGGGTGCTGAAAGAAGCTAGATGAAATCAGACTTGAGGAACTGATAACAAATGGGTGGTCACCTCTATGATTTATAACCCAGTACTATCCTTAATCAGATCCTCTTCTGTTTTTCCACATCATCTTTTCCAAACATTAACCACCGTCTTCAAAATACCTACTCCACCACTATTGTTTTTTCTCTTAGCAAACTTTCTTCTCCATATAGACCAAAATATGTCTGTCAAGACAGGTATATGCCTTGTTGAATTGTGTCTCTATCCACACCAGTTTATCTGTGTCTATTCTAGTACCTGGTTTCCCTTTAATCTGGAGGAGATGTTGCTTCTGTCTAAGACTAATTAATAATGCCTCCAACAGTGGCCTTATTTCATCAATGGTGGTTCTTGTTTCATCATTTATTCTCTTCTCTATTACTACACTCCAAAGTATAGATATGGCTGAGCACTCCAGCTTAAGAAATCCTCATATACCCTGTCCCTCCATTTTTTTTGTTTTTTTTTACTTCCTTCACTACCAGGCTTTTAAAACAATGTTTTGCAAATTGCTGTCTTATCTTTTAGGAACCATTCTCTGCAGCCCATTATAATCTCTGTTTCCAGCCTATTATCCCACTGAGTCTGTTAAGCAGAGATCAGCTACCTTCTAAGAGGCAAATTCAAAACTCTTTTTTTCTGGTTTGTTAGTTTGTTTATACTTAATGTCATCTTTCACAGCATTTATCAATGCTGACCTTTTTCTTCATGAAAATCTCTTTTCCTGAGCCATCAGAGATATCACTGTACTTTGGCTCTCTTCCCACCTCTCTGAGGTTCCTTCTTGATATCCTTTCTTTTTCAAGTGCACATCTTCAGTAATATTCACTTCCCTTTGACTAAATTTCATGTTTACTAAGCCAGTTTCTGATTATAATTTAGCTTTCCAAGTACGTTTGCCTAAGGGGATAGAATGCATCGGTCAAAAAATTTCAAGTAGACTTGCAGGCTTGTTGCAGTTCCCATTGTAATGTAATTAATTGGCATTCTAATTTATTTATTAGTCTCTCATCTGGTAAGCAAGACTCATCCTCTTTGAGATTGCTAATCTCTCTGAATTTGACTGGGAGGGAGCAGATGCTGGCACATGGAGACCATTGCCTTATAACGTCTCTCCATGAGGCCCAGTAACCAGCTGACGTACTATGAGGAAGGAGCATGTTTCTACTCATTTCTCTGTAACTGCAATAGTCAAGTCATAGAAATAAAACAGAAGCTTTAAGGGACCATGTAGGGATTAAAAAAGTAATGATCAAGGACTGTTGTACTATGATGCTGAAGAGATTCTTTAAAAAAAAAAAAAAAAAAAAGCAGGTGTGGGTGCAAAATTTCCATCTCATGGGCTCTAGAGTCATTGTCCTGAGAAGATGAAGCCACATCCAGTGCCTGGCTTTGGAAGATACTAGATAAATATTTATTGACTGAATAATGGAAGATTCTTTATTCAGAAGTTAAAACTTTTATCTGCATGTAGACTTTTTAAAATTAAGACTACAATATCCACATTCCCTATAAGTGGATGCTTTAATGACCACCAGAAAGCATACATCATAGATTTAAATGATTTCCTGAGATGCCATAATGAATTACGTAATTCTTAGTCTTTCTAACATACCCTAAAGATCCCTTTCCCTGCTCTATTTTAGGAAGAAACATGCTTTTGTTTCTTTGGGTTTTGATATTGGTGTCTCGGGTACTTCATATGACTTGAGGATATCTAGATTAAGTTGTAGAGAATATTGTATTCTTGGGATTTTGAAGAGACAAATTTCTTTGGCATGTTAGAATAATAGTAAAAAAAAAAAAAGTTATATCTATTAAAGCCATAATTGATATTTGATTTTGCACTGTGTGACAGAATAACATATGGGAAAGTTTGAAAACAAGTACAGTAATTGTCTTTTATAGATGTTATATCCACATGTTTTTGGCAGATCTCATATTGGCTATAAAAAGAAAAGTAATAGTACAGTAACAAGGAAAGTTGAAAGCTTTCCTCTGAGAATACTGATGACTCATCTTTTTATTGCTAGATTTAAGATGATGAACACTTGTTTTGAAAAATGTGATTTTTCTCTATTGCTGTGTTTAATTAAATGCAAAAATCCTCGAGTGGGAAAAAATCCTAGAGTAGTGCAAGCTTTAAGACTGCAAATTTAAACTCATAAAAGTCAGATAATGGAAAAGTGAAGGTTGTGATAGCCATGTTAACTCATCCATTCCATATAGGTTGCATTTTGCCTGACTAATTAGGTGATTTAAGAAAGGGTGATATGGTGAGGTATCATTCCTGTACTCACTTAAATCTGTGACTGTTTTAAACTAGCCTTTCTATATGCATCATTTAGTAAGAGCCAAAAATACTTTTAGCATAATTAAGTGTTAGTATTTCTTTCTGATAAGTTGTTAGTTTTGAGAATAACCCCATGTGGCTTAGATCAGCACGATGGTGGCCAGTTTTCTATCCAGTACATTTTCTCTGAGTAATGTTTTAAACTTTAACACATGGGAGACTAATATAATAAAACAATTGAGAGATTTCTATAGTAACTCTTTAGGAATATTTTCCAAGAGACCATAATAAGTAGTCTTTTAGATACTTCAGTGATTAAATACCTGAGATGGAGGGTCTAAGAGGAATCAGTGTCATACAAAGAGTGTGGATTCTGCAGCCAGATAACTCACAGCCAGGTTTGGATTAAGATTCTTCCATTTCATAGAAATGTGGCTTAAAGTAATTGACCTAACTTTTCTGAATTTATTGGCTCAAAACTATAAAGTGGGGGTAAACTCTACCATGCAGTATGGTTGTGAGTATTGAAGAAACTAAATGGTGGTGAGTTATTATTTAATTATTATTGGTATAGGAAATAGAGTGATAATGATGTTCCAGCAACATATGGAAATATTTCCGTCTTGTCATCCAGGTACAATTTACTGCCAAATTAGCCTGACACATTTCCTGATATGATGGACATCTGATACATTTTGTAGATTGCTGGTCACATAAATAACTTCTTGCCTCTCTTATGGCTCTCCCCTGATGCATTTTTCATGCTGCTGCCATATGAACTTCCTGAAGCACATTTATGGTCACTTCACTTCCTTGCTTGAAGTGCTTCAAAGGATCCCATTACCTTCAGATAAAGTCCCACATTCACCCTCCACTTCCGCCTGGATCCTCCATGTTAGTCTATGTATCTGAACTTCTCTACGTGAACACTTGCTTTACTTGGTATGCTTTTACCCATTTCACCCACATGGGTGCAAATTCTCTTTTATTTATATTGACTTACAATGGTGTGAATTCTTCTGGAAAGCTTTCCTTGATGGCCTTAACCTCAAATAAGTGTCTTTCCTGGAACTGGGTAAAGTTTGTTTCCTTTAGTATTCTTTTATACTTTGTATTACTTGTATTGTAATTGCCTGCCTACTTATCTTAGTAGATAGCTTTGGATGAGACATTCCTGATGCTAGTGTCAGCATCTTATTCATTTCATTATTTCCAGTGCCAGCAAAATACCTGATAAACAGTAAATGCTCAATGATTGTTCAACTGTAATGCAGATGTTTATATAATGAGAACCACTGGGATCTCCTGACCTTTGTAGTTGGCTTCTGGAAATCCCTCGGAAGCATGCTGAACTCATCTAAAAATCCCTTCCAAACAAAACCTTCCTACCAATGTACAATATTTTTGGAAGGGGGCAAAGAGCAAAATCAAGGCAATGGTATATACAATGAGGTTATTTCTACCACGATTCAACTCAATTTTAAAATTGTAAATTGCTAAAAATTTGTTGCTTAAGGATGACCAAAATGCCAGTATGAATTATTTCTTTTAGGTTTTCTCTTAAGGAGGATGGACCAAGTTGTACACTCATTATCCTAGGGCAGTATCATAAGCACAACTATTAATTATTCTTTAATTTTTAAAATCCATATCTCTAAATGCATAATAACAGCCAAGATCCTGCATCTAGCTGAAGAGCAGAGTCAAAGAGATATATGAGCCTCCTGTTAACCTTGTGTCAGGATTTGACACAGGCAATAGAAAAGCTGGTTGGGTGATTCATTAATGCTAGAGCATTTCCCATTTAGATATGGAATCCCTATGTTTAGGTTATAATGTAAATGCCATGGACAAGGTTTCTTTAGGCCAAATAGTGGTCCAGGGAGGCTATTAACTTAATATTTTGGGGGTGGATGATAGGGTGGGTTGTTCTTCAAACCACTTGTCAATTTTCAAAAACAAATTTACAAGTATTGATTTCAGTTAGGCATTTTAATATCAATTAAACCCCAGTTATTTCTCATCCATTCAGGTAAGGGCCATTCAGGTAAGCAATTTCTGATTAATGAACCAAGACCTTATTGCTGAAATTACAAAGGTGAATTAAACACAGGACCAAGCTATAAGAAAGGTGGTGGGTGGGGATGAGGATGATTGATTTGATATGATGGTTTCCTCTGTCCAGGCAAGTGGGAAAGCTTTCTTTCAAAATAATACCCGAGACTATTAAGTCTTTATGGATTTAAGGGTTTGCCTCCTAGTAAATACTGAATTAATTCATTTGTACCTTCAAAGTGTTCCCTTATTAAAGGTGGAACAAAAGATGTCCTATAAAGATAGACTGTGAGCTGCTTTTATAACTAAAGAGGTTAGTTCAAGATAAGCTGTCTTACTTTTTAAGAAAATCCACTATTAATTTTTAGATGGAATTTAATATAAAAAAGAGAGCCATTAGAGATCCTAAAGAACAGCAGTTCTACTTTATCTTGCATAACAAGGCATTTTCTAATGATGTTCACAGCAGATAAAAAATAATTTCTGACATCCAGCTTTATGGATTTTTAATAATTAGCTTAAAATTTGAGTTTACAAGCTTTAGGGATAGAGCCATGTATTTTTCAAAAAATTAGTATTTCTTTGAAAGGCTACATGTTGAAAACGCATCAAGCTCTCAGCAGGGTGTGTAGTGAGAATGTCTGGTCATTTTGTGCTAAATTACAGCACAAGCAGACTGTCTGTGGGTGATAGGGTAAGAAGAGTTGGTTATGAAACTGAAAGATCTGGGATAGTTGGCTAAAGATTGATTAATGTCATACTGCAAGCAAAATCTGGACTCCTTCAAGGCAGCTTAACACTCAACCTGTTGAAATAGAATCAATGAAGTTTCTGAATTGAGTGACATCAGAGACTGGATTTTATCCTATAGGTCCATCTGAAGTTCTTCTTTTCCTATAAGAGCTCCACTTTGCTAATACTTCCGAAACACTGGCAGGAAGGAACACAGGCAGAGATGGCTTTAGACTAATAAGGAACATGGTTCTTATTTTAAATATTTCAAATATAGCAAGTGGTATGTACGCATATCTAAGAAAAAATTACAGATAGAATAACATCCCTGTTTAGTTTTCTCATATCATTCTTCTATCTCAGAGTTAAGATTGTCTTGGGTTTTGTTTACTCTCCCCAGGCATGATTTTAATTTTTTTGATGTTAAAGATGATGTTATTTATTTGTGCATTCATACAACATACTAGGTGTTAAGACTAGAGCTATCCTTATGGAAGGCATATTCTAGTGTGTGTGGGCAGATAATGAAAGAAAACATTAAAATGTGTAGTATGTTAGATAAGTGATATGTGTTACAGAGAAAAAGCATGAGAGAAGGATAAAAGTGCTGGGGGGGGGATGGTGGTAGAATTTTTAAAAAGCTGAATAGTCAAGACTTCACTGAGAAGGGATCATACGAATATAAGCCAGCAAGAAGTAAGAGAATATGTCATGTGGCATTCAGGGGGAAATCATGTCAGCTAAAGAAAAGAGCACGTTTAAATATCCTAAGGAGAAAGTATTCTTGGTAGGATCAAGGAACAGCAAGAAAGCCGGTGTGATTGGAAAGAGTAAATGAGGGACAAATGATAAGAGGTCAGAGAAGGAGTAGGGACCCTGATTTATCTCTTATTGTGAAACATCCCAGATAATAATATTTAGGAAAACAATTATGGTTATAATTATAACCTATTTTTTTTTCCCAATACAGGGAACAAATTTCTCCAGAACCATTTAATGGCTGGTTTGTTAGTTTTCTGCTGACATGTATTGCCACCTCCGTCATATATTGTGTCCATTTAAAAGTCTGTGGTCAAATTTTGAATATATATTGAGGATGAGCCTTATTGCAGGTGCTGTAAAAGCATTTGACAAAGTACAGCATCCCTTCCTGATCAAAACTCTTCAAAGTGTAGGGATAGAGGGCACATACCTCAATATCATCAAAGCCATCTATGAAAAACCCACCGCAAATATCATTCTCAATGGAGAAAAACTGAAAGCTTTTCCGCTAAGGTCAGGAACACGGCAGGGATGTCCATTATCACCACTGCTATTCAACATAGTACTAGAGGTCCTAGCCTCAGCAATCAGACAACAAAAGGAAATTAAAGGCATCCAAATCGGCAAAGAAGAAGTCAAATTATCACTCTTCGCAGATGATATGATACTATATGTGGAAAACCCAAAAGACTCCACTCCAAAACTGCTAGAACTTATACAGGAATTCAGTAAAGTGTCAGGATATAAAATCAATGCACAGAAATCAGTTGCATTTCTCTACACCAACAGCAAGACAGAAGAAACAGGTTTGGAAAACTTATAAAGCCATCTATCTTACTATCTATATATCTTTTGATTTCCATTCAAGTTCCTGAAGTGTTGTTGATATATTTAGGTTTTCTCATTTCCCTTGCATAAATCTTCTTGAAAAATATTTACTTTATATATATTTTCAAATTTATTAGCATAAATTCATTCATAGATTTCACTTGTGGTTTTAAAATACAAACTATATTTCTTTTCTTTTTTTTTTTTTTTTTTAAAGATTTTATTTGTTTATTTGACAGACAGAGATCACAAATAGGCAGAGAGGCAGGCAGAGAGAGAGGAGGAAGCAGGCCTCCGGCTGAGCAGAGAGCCCAATGTGGGGCTTGATCCCAGGACCTGGGATCATGACCTGAGCCGAAGGCAGAGGCTTTAACCCACTGAGCCACTCAGGTGCCCCACAAACTATATTTCTAATTGTGTTCCTCTTTTCATTTCTAATATATTTGCTGTGCTTTCTCTCTCCTTCCTCTCTATCCTTCCCTCTTTCTTTTTAAATCCATTTTTGTTAGAATCTTTTTTAAAAAGTTTCAGCTTTTGATTTGTTGCTCTCTGTTGTTGCCTTTTCTGTTCCATTAATTTCTGTTAATGTCCATTATTCCTTTTTTCGGTTTTTAATTTTGGGGTTTATTTTTGGATTTAGTCTGTTACTCTCTTACAGCTCATTAACTTAAAATCTTGGCTCATATTTTCCCCATCTTTCCTTTTTATATAAATGCTTTTAAAGCTTTATTTTTTCCCCCAACTATTCCTTTAACTGTATGTCATTCCTTGTGTATAACATTTTCATTATTACTCACTTCTAAATGTTTTATAACTTTATTGCCATTTCCCCTTTAGTAGTTTATATTAAATCCCTTTAAAGTTTATAAACCTATGATTTTATTATCTATTTTCACTTTCTAATATTAAATTAGATACTGACAGAAAATAAGATAAACATGCTGCCATTTGAAATTTTGTCAAATCTGCCGTTGTGGTTTATCACATGGTCAATTTGTATAAATGCTCTGCATTTTCCATATGGAAAAAAATGTATGTTTTCTATTTATCTTCTGTAGGATGTTGTAGCTATTAGATAAAATTTGTTAATTTTGTGGTCACATACTTTCACCACTTGCACTTTTTTCCCTATTTGATCCACTGGTTTCTGATATGTTTATCAGATATAATCTGATATGTTAAAATCTGTCATTATAGTTGTGGATCTAGAATTCTGGTTTTTAAAGTGGGATCTGAAAATTACTTGTATCAGAACTACCTGATTATCAGAATTACTTGTTACAAATTCAGATTGTCTGGCCTTACCTCAAACTAGATTAAATTCTTGGGAGGAATGGTCCCTAGGAATCTTCATTTTAAATAATATTTGCATGGGATCTTCATAGGCACTAAAGTTTGTGAACCCCTAATCTAGAACATGATGCAGACCACTGCCATGTTTCTAATATTTTATAGCATGTCTCTGAATATTCAGACAGACAGTCCCATTTTTACATTTCTGATTTCCAGGTGGTGGATGAACACCATAGTCAGGGACTCCATAGGATTGATATTGGCTGCTAAGGAAGCATAGCCAATAAAGCTTTTGATGAACTAGCTTGTTGGCCTTGGGCATATTACTTACACTCTTAAGCCTCACTTTCTCCATATGTAACATGAAATAAATAAATCTGTTGTATTGAATAAGTGAGATTGTATGTACCAATATCTGGCACCTAATAAATACTGAATACATAGTAGTAGTTGCTGTTACAAAGAGAGGAATGGGGCAAAAACCTTGAACATTCTAATATCACAGTCCTCCTCCAACTTATTGCAGTTTCAATTTTTTTAACTATGTGTAACATCCTACAATTGGAATTGGAATCTCTTGGAGAAGGAGTGGTAGAAAGCTTTTGAAGAGCTTAAATAATGAAAAATACTTACACTAAGAATGACTTACATTTGACGCCAGTTATAGGTTATAACTCATGTTTTAACAATCCTTTCTTTAATCTTTATGGCTATTTGAAATCTAATTACATTTGACAACAAAATTAAGTAAAATTGGTTTTAAGTTTCTTTAAAATCGATAGGTATAATTGAATGAAGTGTTATTTTCAATAAGAAATGAGCTGGCATTCCATTAATCTCAAACTTTAAAAATGTTTTTAGTATTGAAAAACGGCACAATTGTGATTGATCACTGGTTTACAGACCCTTTTGAATTCATACATCTGGAAGTAATATTTTTAGGTGCATAAGAACTGGTTGATATTGGGCACAGAGTAGCAAAACATAAGTTTGCTTTGAAGAAAAGGAGGGAAAATTTTTAAAGATTTTCTTATCTATATTTCTTTGGGAATCAGACTCAGGTACATGCAATATGTTTAAATTTCTGTTTCTGGTAAAAATAGTTCTGGCCTTGACTCCCAGTTCTGCGGCTGCCTAAATGAGTCACTGTGAACCATTCTCATTACCTTTTGAATTCTCAGGTCTTTTTCTGTAACAATGGGAAAAATAATAGTACATATATCACAGGACTGTTGTGACGATTTAATAAATTAATGCATTTAAAGCTTTTAGCTCTATGTCTAAGCTTAGAAGACCTAATAAATAGCAATTATTTTTATTGACTCTCTAACACATTATAGATATCATCAGTATTATTTAGTGGCTTCTTTAGTCTGTGAATAAATGTAATATAGCTAACATCAATGATGAATTTATGAATTAAAGTCTTTACAACTCTGTGCTATAGCACCTGTATATATAGTACCTGCTAAAAATACAATTATTATTACAAGTATTCATACAGGGAAACTGAAGAGTAGAAAGTGAAGAAATGAACAGAAGGTCCTAATAGCCAAGTTTTGAATCTAAACATTGTATCTTGAGAGTTTATGGTTTTTCTCATAATAGTTAGGAATTTAGTGTTTTATCAAGAATGAGCAGCATAGGGGCACCTGGGTAGATCTGCTGGTTAAGCGACTGCCTTTGGCTCAGATCATGATCCTGGAGTCCGGGAATTGAGTTCTGCATTGGGCTTCCTGCTGGGCAGGGAGTCTGCTTCTTCCTCTGACCCTCCCCTTTCTCATGCTCTCTTTCTGAAATAAATAAATAAGACTTTTATTAAAAAAGAATGACTAGGGGTGCCTGGGTGGCTCAGTGGGTTAAAGCCTCTGCCTTCGGCTCAGATCATGATCCCAGGGTTCTGGGATCGAGTCCCGCATCGGGCTCTCTGCTCAGCAGGGAGCCTGCCTCCCCCTCTCTGCCTGCTTGCTCTCTCTCTCTGTTAAATAAATTAAAAAAAAAAAAAAAAGAATGACTAGCATAGGATCAAATACCCACTGAGAGTTGGAGATTGGCTTGTGGAAGGAAAGATCTTTTCAGGTTATTCTCAGCAACTAACATAATAGCGGTGAATTGTTATTTCAATAATATTGGTGCCCTTCTATTTTTCTTTCTCTCTTCCTCTCTCCTTCTCTCCTTTACCCATTCTTCCACCTCTGGGTACCTATCTATCCATCTGTCCAGGGAAGCCTTTATGGTCTCTATGTGAAGTGAAGGGTGTTTGTAATGGGGCATGGACCAAGCTTTATGATATATTGTTTCATTTATTTCTATCAAGCCAGCTTTTAGAAACATCTTCTATCTTAAGTAAAATTTCACATTGGAGAATATATAAATTATTAAAGAGTGATTTGCCATCTTTCATCAAGAAAAATTGATTTTCAGAACATAACTTTAAGGGTGTATTCAGGTGCATTCATTTTTTTTTCCCCCACAGAGTGCAAAAGATTAATTTACCATCACATCAATAAGAAGGCGTGATTATGACAAACTCCTGGTTTGAGAATAGTCATTAAAAGTAAGCAAGAGATATTTCACAGGTTAAGTATTTTGTCTGGGAGCCTTACCCTGACTATTAGTTTAAAAATGTTTCTCTTCAAAGCAAAGTAAATTCTTTTTTTTAAAAATTTTTTTTTAAATTTATTTGACAGAGAGAGATCACAAGTAGGCAGAGAGGCAGGCAGAGAGAGAAGAAGGGAAGCAGGCTCCCTGCTGAGCAGAGAGCCTGATGCGGGACTCAATCCCAGGACCCTGAGATCATGACCTGAGCCGAAGGCAGTGGCTTAAGCCACTGAGCCACCCTGGCACACCAGCAAAGTAAATTCTTGCAGGTAGATCTTTTACACAAGGTCTTTCCTAGGGATTGGATGGGGTAAGGTGATTGACGTGAGCTCTTTTCTGGATGATTGGGTCTAAATTTGTAATCTTATGGCTGAGAGTTAGTATATCTTCCCAAGTCTTCAGAGTCCTCTTGAGTCATCATTATGAATTTATTGTTTAATACTAAACTGCTGGATTGGTCTGAAACATTTAAAAGTGGTGTTTCTGTAAGAGATTTTTTTTAAAAAGCAAAGTCTGTTTAGAGAACAGTGAATTTTTACTTTTTGCCACAGAGAACCTTCACTCTTATGATTCTGTCAACGTTAACTAATGGTTTCATTTGGCTATGTAGAATCTGTGCTTTTAGGGAAGAAGGTCAGCATCATGGTAGTAGAAGACATTATTCCTTTTTGTCCCCCCTTTAACAATTAAAATTTGGTGTATGCCCCCAAACAAAATGACCTCTGTGGAAGTTGTGGGAATGGGCACCATTTGCCAGGAGACTAGGAGGCGTCTCAGTCACCTGTGCATTGAATATGAGGCAGACAGACCTCAGTACGAGCCATGGAAACCGCAGTAACCTGCAGGTAGGCTCTAGATCCCCTTGGCTGAGGTTGAGGAACAGCTGTAGAATGCTGGCTTGGGCAGGTAGACACAGATGAAAGAGCCTTTGCAGAGCTCTGGATTTTCTGTGGAAAGATTCCAGAACTTTGTTGGAGGAAAAAAACGTGAGAGTTTGGGCATCTTAAAGAAGATAAAAAGAGGAAATTTATCAGCACTGCCTATCTTCCAAGGTAACACTCTTCCTGACACACATTCTACATTACAAAGCTATAATAATTAAAATAGTATAGTCCTGGCATGGAAATAGACATACAGAACAATGGAACAGAATTAAGAGACCAGAAATAGTCGCCCCCCCAACACACATTTATACAGTCAACTAATATTTGATGAGGGAACCAACATCATTAATGGGGAAAAGATAATTTCTTTAATAAATGGTTTTTGGGGAAATTGGATAACTATATACATGTAGAAAAATGAGATTGAACACCTATCTTTTATCACTCACAAAAATTAACTTAAAAACGGATGAAAGACTTAAACATAAGATCTGAACATTAAAACTCCTAGAACATTAAAACGTGAAAACTCCTAGAAAAAAAAACAGAGAAAAAGTTCCTTGGCTAGGGTCTTGGCAACAGTGGTTTTGGGTATAACAGCCAAAATCCAGAAACAAAAGAAAAATTCAGTGAGTAGGACTACATCAAACTAGAAAGCTTCTGCACAGCAAAATAAATATTCAACAAAATGAAAAGGCAACCTGCCTAATGGGAGAAAATATTTGCAATCCATATATTGGATAAAGGGTTAATATTTAAAATATATAAAGAACTCATTCAACTCAATAAAATAATCCAGTTAAAAAGTGGGCAGAAGAATCAAATAGAACCAGACACTTTAAAAGATACTCACAACGGAGAAGGATTCTACGCGGTGAACACAGAATGAGCTCCAGGGTGCCTGGGTGGCTCAGTTGTTATGCATCTGCCTTTGGCTCACATCGTGATCCCAGGGTTCTGGGATGGAGGCCCAAATCAGGCTACCTGCTCTGTAGGAAGCCTGCTTCTCCCTCTCCTACTTCCCCTGGTTGTGTTCCCTCTCTCACTGTGTCTCTCTCTGTCAAATGAATAAATAAAATATTAAAAAATAATTAAGCTCCTTAGCTTAGCATTCAAGTCTACATATTTATATTTAGCTTGTGTTTCTGCTCTTGGGTGTGTGTGTTATCCTTTTCCTTTCCAATTTTTTGGTGTTTGGCTTATATACACAACAATGACTTGTGTACATTTTTATTGTTCTCTTTTTTTCCTTCCTTCTCATTATGGCTTGTCTTTTAGACATGCACACTTCTCTTCACTGAGTTACTTATATTACTGGGAGTTCACTAGATTTTATTTTAGGTTTTTTTTTTTTTTTTTTTTTGGTAAAGATTTACTTATTTGGTTGAGGTAGAGAGTGCGAGGGGGGGAGGGGCAGAGGGAGAGAAACTCAAGCAGACTCCCAGCTGAGTGCAGAACTGGATGTGGAACTCCATCCCAGGGCCCTGAGATCACAACCTGATCCAAAATCAAGAGTTTGTCGCTCAACCAGCTGAGCCACCCAGGCGCCTTTTGTTGATGTTTTAAATTTGCTATGCTAGTTTGTTTTATATAGCCGATGTTCTAGTCATTTATTTTGAGTGGGTTAATACTTGGAGTTTGAATATTATGCATATATTATAATAATTAAATTGTTTAAATGACTCAGTTATTCGGGCATATAAATGATTATGTTTTTTCCAATTAGCAAACAATGTGTGGTTTCCGCCGAGTGAGATCTGGTGCTGTTATGTGCCTCAGATACAACTGGTATTTAGGACAGACCCCATACCAGTTCTCTAAAGCTATCTGTCTCAAGGATTTTAGATAATTTAGACTTCTCAAACTGATTAAGGCTGCATAGTCATATGGAAAGATTCTTATGGACTTGGATTGAAATATTGACTCCCTCACTACTGTGTTATAAAGTAACCATGTTACTTTGAGTACATTATTTAACCAAACTGAGCTTTTGTTTCCTCATCTGTAATATGCATTCATAGGTATCTATCAAGTACTTCTTATATACTGGACATTGTTCTTGAAGTGACATTTTTAAGTGTGTAGGGTTAAAAATCATAATCGATAATTTATATCATCATTCCCTTAATTCATTTAAAAGCGTAGTTTTATTTTATCAGCACCGTTTGATAGAGCAGAATTGGTGTACGTTGGGTCTTTCTTGGCCCCTTTGTAGACCCCGGGCTTTAGACAGTGGAGGTGTTTGGCCTGTAGAGTGTTTAAGAAACAAAAGAATTTGAATACTTTTAAAGCATGACATGTCCCTGCATGCCCACCTTTTCCTATTGTGTTGTCTTAGGCTGTTGGATCCTAGCCTTGGCTACCTGTCAGAACAGCTTACTTGGGGCCCTTTAAGAATCTGGATGTCAAGGTTGCATCTCAGACCAATCACATAAGAATATTTTGGGCGTGGGAGCAAGGCATCAGTACGAGTTAAAGCTCTTCAGGTGATTCCAAAGTGCAACAAAGGCTGAGAACAATTTGCGGTCTGTTTCGTTTGTTCATGTGAACCGCGTGGCTTCTGAAGACAATGATGTCATCCTAAAAGGTGTTTCTATGATCTGACTTCGAGGTAGGCCTCTTTGTTTCGTGCAACATTCAGGCTCTAGCTCATACCTTGTCTCCATTCAGTAGTAAAGCTCTCTCTTTTCTGATAGAGGCCACTCATCTGTAGGCCCTTGCTCACCTCTGAACTCACAGTTTGAATTGGCAGAACTTTGCTGTGGGCAAATGTGTATGATTATCCCCGCGGATAATCGTACACATTATTATGGATTAATACCCATTTAAACGGATTAATACCCATTTTCTGGGATCTTGGGATTTCCCCCATAAACTGTGAAAGCATCTCTCTTTTGGCTGTTTCCTGGGATTTGGGCTCCAGACATCACTCCGCCCTCTGTGTCTGCTCTGCCTTAGTTTAGGTAGCTGGCTTCAAGTTAGGTAGAATCTTTTGGGCTAGATATTCAGCCACTTCTGCCAGAAATGCTATTTTTCTTGTGCTCCTGTTGGGAGAAGTGTTGACCCTAAATGTGGAAACATTAGGAGGAGGAAAATGACAACAGATGTGTCATGAGCTGGAAATACGGACAAAGGGTGGGAGGCAGCCAACAGCGATGATTTTCAGAAGGTTTAAAAGTAAACCTAAATAACTCCCATCTGTGTCTGACCTAATTTTTCTATCTCCAACAAAGTGTTTAAACAAACATATTTTGGACCCTCAGCTGTATAATTTTAGTTGTTTAATGGGCTCAATAAAACCCTTGTGTGTATGTTTGTAATAACCTATTTGATCTGTGAAATTGAATGCCCAAGTAGATAGTCTCAGGGAACTGTTGGCTGAAAACGCTTGCCTGTCTTTTATTGTTTCCCATGAACTGTTGTGATTAGACACTGGGAGAGAGACTAATATAAACTACATCTGAAATCACAGTTACCAGTTGAACTCTTGCCATGCATTTAGGGTTATGTAAACAGCTTGGTGGGCTTCACAGAAGGCAGATTTTGAGCTGCTTGCGTGAAATGCTGATGTGAAATCCCAGAACAAACATCATTATTAATAATCCTTTAACAGTTTTATGATAGTGGTAATAAAAATCAAGGCATGTTCCTGGAATAATTTCTCTCCCACTCTGCGACAAATGCATCCTTTATTAGGGGATGCCATTGTTCAGGGTCTTTGGTAACCATGGAGCAAATGGCCATGGTGGCTTTCTTGAATTTCACTATTATTGAAGCAGTTTATTTAATTCAGCTCTTCATTTCTTCTTAGCCTGAAGTCACAAATTAATTACGCCTGTGCTTGCCATGGAGTATTGGCCTAACTTGAAATAAATATTTCATATATGTATAAATGTATATGTAATATATTTATATATAAAATATTCCATATACAGAATATATGGTATATTTTATAATAATTCTTAAATATATAATATATATATATATTTAGAATATTTTATATTTAACAAATTCCTCCCTAGTTTGGATTAATCTAATCTGTTCAACCTTCAACTTTCCACCTGAAACTTTAATCTAAAAGTCTTTTTTTCATTGCAGTCTGGGTTTATTAGTCTTATTCTGGATAACCATTTCCTCTCATCTCACCTACCCCTTTAATGGCTTTTTAATCTTCTTTATTGAAGATCTTGCTTTCCTTCTGAGTTGACCTCTTGCTAAATACACTTGACAAGTGCTCAGGAAAATGGCACCTCTCCTCCTTGCTCTCCTCAAAAGAAGAGCTGATCTATATTCCTGTTGACCTATAAAGAATGTTTGCTAAAACATGACCTTGAGTAGATCACTTGTGTTCACAAAACTCCAGTGATTTCTCATTTGCTTTTCAGAAAAGCGTCTGGTCTGAATGACCAAATCCTACTTCCTCTGTGAAGCCTTCCTTCCTCCCATCCTTGAAAAAGGAAATACCCCCTCTCTTCAGAAATTTAAAGTATTATTTTCCACACTGCTCATAATTTACTGTCCTGTATTGTAGTTATTTTTGTGCTGTCTGTATCTCATCCATCTAAGAGATGATAAACTCCCAGAGGGTGCCTCCCACAGAACAAGTGCTCAATAAATATCTGTCCTTGATGAGAACAGAAGATGGATCATATTTTGTTGGAGGGTTGGAGGCAAAGTCTCAGAAGCAAACCTATAATTTTAGTCCTATCCCCTCCCCCATAATAAGATAGGGACCATTTGTTGAAGGCTTATGATGTATTTGGTATTTGACATGAATTTTCTCTTTTAATCTTCTAAACCTTATACAGTTAGTGCTGTTATTAATGAATGGGGGAAACAGAGGCACAGGTAGTTTAACTAATTCATCCAAGGTCATATTGACCATAACTAGGTGGCTTAGATTTTTGAAACCAAGGGAGTCTGAAACCTATGCCTTCATATTTGCACATCTTGCCTCACTCCCATCTCATCTGGGCCTAGTTTGGAATGGAATTTGGATGTGTAAGTACCAAGAATCTGTGCTCCATGAAATATTTGGTCCCTTAAAAGGATCATAAGATATGATTTCAATGATCAGGTTGATTTTTTTAAATTAATTTATTTATTTTAGAGATTGAGAGGGTGAGTGGGAAGAGGAGCAGAGGGAGAGGAAGAGGGAGAGAATTTCAAGTAGATATTGAACTGAATTATAAATTTGAATTCCAATTCTAATGTCTAATTTTTTGCTTAAAAATTTATTCTCAACTTTGAATGTCTTTTTTTTTTTTAAAGAATGTTTTTATTAGAGAGAGAGAGCATAAGAGAGAGTAGGCACGAATGGGGGAAGGAGTTGAGGGGGAGGGGCAAGCAGACTGCTTTCAGCAGGGAGCCCGATGTGGGGCTTGAAGTGGGGGCCTATAGCATGTTGCAGAGAATCTAAGAAGACGTAGATTGCAAAATGCACCATCTTCATCACATCACTAAGAGAGAAATAACTGCCAAAATATCCATGTCACAGAGCTTTCTTATCGCTTGGATTTTAACATTTTTTTTTTTAATATTTTTATTTATTTATTTGACAGAGAGAGAAATCACAAGTAGGCAGAGAGGCAGGGAGAGAGAGAGAGGGAAGCAGGTTCCCCACTGAGCAGAGAGCCCGATGTGGGGCTCGATCCCAGGACCCTGGGATCATGACCTGAGCCGAAGGCAGAGGCTTTAACCCACTGAGCCACCCAGGCGCCCCGGATTTTAACATTTTATTCTGTTTTTTAAAATTTCAATTTAAATCACAGTTAACACAGTGTAATATTAGCCTCAGGTATACAATGTAGTGAAATCAGCACTTCCATACAACAGCCGGTGCTCATCATCACAAGCACCTCCTTAATCCCCACCGCCTCTGTAAACCACCCCCCCAATCTTCCTCCCCTCTGGTAACCAACAGTTTGTTCTCTAGAGTCTGTTTCTGGGTTTGTCTCTCTCTCTTTTTCCCCCCGTTGCTCATTTGTTTTCTTTCACAAATTCCACATATGAGTGGAATCATATGATATTTGTTTTTCTCTGACTTATTTTAAAATTTTATTTTTAATGAAAGAACATTAACAATATTAATTGGTTCAGGTATTCCTTAAACTTTTTTAAATCTGGAGTCTGAATCTTTCATGTGTATGGTTTTCACACATTACTGTCCTCTGTGCCATCCAGACTATTGGTAGGGCAGTATTTCTTGAACGAATGCTCCATTACCACCTCTGAGATTTTTTTTGCTGGCCACTGATACCGATTTTGCTAGACTGGATGCAAAGAAATGTGCAGCCTACCAGAATTTCACTTTTCCTACTTCCTGGCCAGCAGTATTGACGAAACACTTGATGTTTTTGAAATTAAAATGTGAAAAACTGATCAGAACTGGTGGAATAGAGCAAAGGCAACTTCACTTAAAAAAAAAAAAATGGGTCCCACTATTTGAAAACATTTGAAAATGTCTAGGGTTGTCAAAAGAACCTTGGTCTTGGGGAATCTGAGGTGCTGGCTTGAGTACTGGCTCTTCTGACTAGCTGTAGCATGCAACATGATCTCTCTGAGTCTGTTTTCTAACCTGTATTCAAGGAATAAGCATGCTCATCTCATGCGATGGTTGCAAAAATCAAAAGAAAATTGAAATTCCACCAAATCAAGGTTTCTAGCTTGTTTGCCACTATCTTTCCATTGTGTGGAACAGTCACAGAGACCTAAAGGTGCTTTCTAACAACTGCACATTGAATGAATGAACCAATGAATAGACATTTCAGATGTGGTAAGCTACATGCTAAGTCTTTATGTTGCCATGTTGCTGTGGCAAGAGGCAGTATATTCTAATTGAAGGAGGAAACTCAGCAGGGGATAGTCCCTTCTTCATTTTATCTCAGTGGTTTTGTGGCACTGGATTTTGTCTACTTTCCAAATACTGGTAATTTCTTCTGGTCTAAAGTTACGTGGTTATTTTCTTCTATATTAAAGAAAGAAAAATCAACATAGTTGTAGGGCAGGAAGCTATTCTATCACTCGAATTATTAAAAATGTCATTAATTATAGTTTTCTTATATATGTCTATTATTGAAATATTAAAAAGTACAGAAGATGTGGAAAAGAAAAATGTCATTATTTATAATTCCACTACCTGGAAAGAATCATTGCTAATACTTTTTTTCTTACATAATTGGTAGTACAGTATACATATTATTGTTCAATCTGATTTTTCACTAGATGTATTCAAATATTTCTCCATATTATTTAAATGTTCTTCACATACCTTGTCAATAGGGGTGCTCCTTTATAATTTCTTCACATAATCTATACTTGTAGGAGATTTAGATTGTTTCCAGTTTTTCACCATTTTAAATATTGCAGCAAAGAGTATTTATGTACATCTCTGATATTTTTTTTTTAGAATAAATTCTTGAAAGTGGGTTCATAGGGTCACAGAGTATGAAGTCTTGTAGAGTATGAAGTCTTATTCTAGTTTAGTTAAGAACAGTTAAATTTAGCTACAGGTTTTATCTGGGCAGTGAAAAGATAAGGAGGGGCAAGTTGAAGGTGGACCTGCCTGGAATTGTCAGATGGAATCTGCTAGCTTCACCCTCCTACTTTCTCAAGGCCTTGTTGTTGCATAGCCGTGGCTGAGAGACATCAGGGCTCATGGGTTACTAGGGTTACTAGGACTGTCGGGTATTAGGACTGAGAAGGTCTTTTATTTATTTTTCTTTTTCCATCCAAAAAAATGGAGCCCGGTATCCTCACTAAATGATGGGTAACTACGAGGAACAGATCTCATTATTCTCTCATTTCATTCATATGATGGATGAGTCAGAAAATGGACGCGATGGATGAGTCAGAAAATGGACGTGATGTCTGAGCACTGGGGGATCTGATTGTCACAGTATGAAAAGCCTTTTAGCGATAACTGCCTATATGCTCCCATATCACTGCCAACAGAGCCAATACAATCTAGTTCGAATGGCAGATGTACTGACTCCCATGTGGGACCATTGACGTTTTTACAAACCATTTGTAGCTCAGTGTCACTGTGCTTTGCCAAGCTGTGTCCTCCCAGTGAAGTCCAAATAGAACCAGAGAGAGAGGTTCAGTTTTCAATGCAGTGAAAAATAGACAAGGAGAAAAAAAACAAACAAACCCCCAAACCTGGATTACTCTCCAATATTATAATGCAAACCTAGCCCAGAAATGTTTATTATTTTTCTGAATGTGTTCCAGCTAAACTGGAGGAAAAATAACAACCAAAGACCGTAATGACTCATTGGTGGATATTGTGTCCCATCTGTTGGTGGTAGTAAGAAAGTCTCTATTCTACTAGATCTGAAAAGCTTCTCACTGGTAAAAACCCCAAATCCCCCATAGCATTTTTCTGCCTCTGGACTCGTATTATATCTCATTTATTAGGAAGAAAAAAAATATGAAAATGGTGGAATATTGTCATACATTTGTCTGAAGGGCAGTAAAATTTTCAAGCATGGCTTGGCTCTTTCTGGCAAAGGAAATATTATGGCTTCATAACAAGCAACAAGAAAGCTTTGTGGGTCAAACACTTAGATTCCTACAAAGTGCTGTATTCTTGGTTAACACTTAAAGAGTTTAGTCCTTAAAACGGTGAATTTTTGATCAACTTGACTTGCTGTGGAGTGCCCAGATTAAACATTCTTTCTGGGTGTATCTGTGAGTGTGTTTCTGGTTGAGATTAGCTTTGGAGTTAGCAGACTCAGTGATGGAGATTGCCCTCCCTGAACTGGGTGACCATCGTCCAATCCACTGAGGACCTGAACAAAATGAAAAGCTCAGCAAAGAGGAATTTGTGGTGCTGCCTACTCCCCTCGATATTTTAACCTGTTACATGCTTGAGCTGAGACATATCTTCTGCCCTTGGACTAGAATTTATACCCTCTGCTCCCCTGACTCTCAGGCATTTGGGATTGGATTGAACACCACTGGCTCTTCTGGGTCTCCAACTTGCTGACAGCAGATAATCGAACTTCTCAGCCTCTACGTTCTTGTGAGACAGTTCCTCATAATAAATTTTCTCTTTTGATATCTACCTATTTATCTGTTTATCTAGATACACATATGTATACACATATATAAATAGAGACAATGAGAGAGATACAGAACAGAATCTATTCTGTTTCTCCAGGGAGCCCTGATTCAAACAATAATTTACTCAGATTTTCCTTAAGGAAAACAATAAACCCAATTGTATTTATGGCTCAGTGTGTTGGACACTGACGGTCACTCTTGCAGGCTCAAGATTCTGGCTTAGGGCAGGTTCAATTTATAGATACACATCTGAATTCAACCAGTCAATAGTTAGCATGACAACTGAGGTGCGTCTGGGAAATCTATCTCAGGAACCCCACTTGCAAGCCTCAGTCATTGGAAAAGAGAAGCAATGTTAGCACAGAACTGAGTCTATCCTCTGGATTGGCCAGTCCTGACTCCCTAGTGGGATTCATGTCTGAATCTTGTTGGGGCATATGCAGTGTGAGTGAAAGTGAAAGAGCTATTGTAATCCTTAAAAGATGCTTTTATAAACATCAGAGCCCCAGCAGAACCCAGGCTGGAAAGCCCATATTGCAGTGTTCCCCAGAGCATGGGCAGAGCAGTGGGGGAGATCATGGTGATGTCTAGAGGAACCTTGCAGTGGAGGTCCCACACCCGGAAGGGGCAGATTCATCATGAGCCTTTGTGACTCAGCCCTTGCAGACTCCTGGAGTAATTGGTGGTGGAAGGGGGTTGAGGGCTGGGAGTGTTAAGGACTAGCACAATTATAAGCCAGTGAAATCGGAGCTATTCCTGTTAATATGACCTCATTTATGCCCTGGGAAATTAGAGTCCTCAAATCAGCATTCGGTTCACAAGGTACTCATGAGAATCATTTAGTTAAAGAGTATTAATGTTGCAGAGGGCTAATGCCACCGAGACCCAATATTAACCATACTGAGATCTAACTGTGAGAGAAAATTAAGGGAACTAGTCAAACAATGTTGCTGAAGGGCAGAAAAATGTTTGAAGTTGCTGCTTTTTTCTCTTGGGCATATGCACATTGAGAGTAAGATATTTTTGCCCCAAGCTGAATGGCAGTTTACCTCTGTAATGGGGTTGTTGGTGGGGGCGTGGGGTGAGGTGTGTGTGTGCATGTGGTGTTCTTCTGTCTTTCTCCAACACTGTGGAACTCCTTTTAACTAACACGGGGAAGCAAAAAACCAGTCCCCTTGCTTCAAGTTTGAACGTTCTAGGGTACAAGTCATGCTTTTGAACTTTTGCAGTCAGGCTACCACTGATGTGTGGGGACTCAGGCACTGTTTAAAGTACTTTATGGATTAACTTGTTTAGTCTTCACAACAACCCTGTGAGTCAGGTACTGCTCGAGCTCCATTTTAAGGATGAGGAAACAGACAGAATGAGGTCAAGAAAGTTGCCAAAGATCACAGAACCGATAAATGATAAGTGAAACTCTTTTTTTTTTTTTTTAAAGATTTAATTATTTACTTTAGAGAGGGAGTGTCAGGGGAGGAGAAGGGAAAGGAAGAGAAAGTTTTCAACAGGCTCCATACCAAGTGCAGAATCCAAGGCGGGGCTCAATCTCATGACCCTGAGATCACGACCTGAGCTGAAACTGGATGGTTAATCAACTGTGCCACCCAGGCATCTCCAGAAGTGGAATTCAGTCCTAGGCATCTGGCTCTGGAAGCCGTGGTTGTACTCCCCTTTGGACAGAGACATTTCAATGGCACAGAATCTACAAACGTGTGTATATATGTGTGTATATATTTGAGACAGTGTTGGCAAGTGTGTGATGACAGTAAATAACAAGTCAATGATATTTGAGGAGCTTTACATTTTTGAAGAAAATTGGAGTAGAATTTAAGGTTATCAACAAACAGGTATTACAAGTCATCCTTCAATCTAACAATCCTTAAATCTCTCCTCTTTAAGGTAAAAGCCCAGTGTACTAATCCCATATGAAGAACAGCAGTCTGATTTAGTTTCATACCCTTTGACAGAGCCACCCATCACTGTATACCACCTGCCTGATATGGAAAGATTAACTTTGATCTGATGAGCTGTATTTTATAAATAGAATTAATCACAGGCTGTGGGGAGATGAGGTCATCAGATTTACACTGAAGTTCTAATGCTGTGCAGACATCAAAGCCACATCTGCTCAGCTCTTGTTCAAAGGGTAAATCTTCTCTTCTCCATGGAGGCACTTGGTCCTGGCTTCTCAAATGAGAGTGTCCTTTCTGGGCTGCAAACTTGTTGCTCTGTGCATTCACTTTGGAATGGATAGAGAACCCGATAGAGTACAAGGTGTATTTTCTTTCCATTATTGCAGTCCTCTCCAAGCTCCATCTTCTGTCAGTCTTTGAGCATGATGCATTTTTTCTTAGATATCTTTGACACTTCTAGTCTTCAGCCACTGCAATTTATTTTGCATGAATTTGTTCCTGCCCATTGCTTTCCTCACCCATGAGAGGAGGGGAAATCATTTTGCCTGTCCGTACTTGGTCCTCTTTCTGGGCCCCTCCACGTGGACCAGGTAAAGAACAGATAAGTTCCAAGGCAGGGAAGCCCTATTTCTGGGACCTCAAGAAGTAGTTTAGTAGCTATTATATTTTCCTCTGTTGACACTGAAGTTTCCACCCCAGAGGCATTGATCTCCATGTTATAAATCCTCTTTTGAAAAAAAAAAAAAATCCTCTTTTGGATCTGAGATTTCTTTTCTTTCTTTCTTTCTTTTTTTTTTTTTTTTAAAGATTTTATTTATTTATTTCACAGACAGAGATCACAAGTCAGACAGAGATCACAAGTAGGCAGAGAAGCAGGCAGAGAGAGAGGGGAAGCAGGCTCCCTGCCGAGCAGAGAGCCCAATATGGGGCTCAATCTCAGAACCCTGGGATCATGATCTGAGCTGAAAGCAGAGGGTTTAACCCACTGAGCCACCCAGGTGCTTCTTCGATCTGAGATTTCTTGCTGTAACATACATACCTGTGTGGAACCCCAATATTGATAGAGGAAATGGCTATAGTTACTCCTGTATCTTCTCTTCCCTGTGTTCAACCCTACAGGCAAGCTTGGTTCATGGCTGATCAGTAATATGTATTTATGATGCAGTTTCTTCCTGGAATATGTTGAGTTTGGGGCACCATTCAAAACTGGGTTGATTTCAGAGTGCTCAGGATTTCAGAACCTTTCAGGGCAGACCTCAGAGAACTTTTCTGATCTGTGTTCTCATAAGCACTCTCTAGCCCACCTTAGGGTTTCTTAAACATGGACGAGTTTGAAAGGAGACCTAGTATTTTGTGGCAGAGGAAGGATGAAAGGGTCAAGAAAAATCCTTTTGGCATAGCCCAGGACCAGAATAGTCTTCTGAGATCAATAGAACTCAAGACCAACCCCTTAAAGCTCGTTTGGGTGATAGCTGACCTTAGGCATGGGAGGCATCAATGCTTGACACTATTGGTACACTGCTAGAGAAGGAAGTGTTTATTGGGACAATCAAGTATTCTAGACGTGTACCTGTGCAGTCTGCAGATAACATGAGGCTAGGAGACAGCTGGCCAGTGGCCAACACCTTCACCGTGTAGCTATGTAAAAGCACTCAAGTATCATGAGGCAAAGGTTTCCTGAAGAATTCACATGTGACAGGGCCAGTGAGCAGTCCCAGGCAGGGTCTCACCCGGGAGGCTATGCATCTGCAGACATGGAGGAGGCAAGCTGGTGAAGAATTTAGTTCAGGTCCCCCAGCAGCAGATTACAGGGCAGGATGCAGTGTGACAGGGTTGTATTAGAGGGACCCTTGAGAAAGTAAGGAGGGAACTTGGAGAGGCAGGGGAGCTGATGAGCTATAATGGGCCTTGAGAAGGCAAGATGGGTGGAAGCATCACATTTATTTGATCTAAGAATTGTTTGTGAGGCCTTTGGGAGAATTCTAGAATCAAAGGTGGCTGTTGGAGAGGTCCTGTTTCTCCCAGGAATAGATCTGGCTCCCTAGCCTTATGGCCTCAGGTACCCACTAGGAGCAGCCCAGGTGGCAAGGCCTTGCTATAGACACAGTGATGGATTGTGTGGAGTACAGCAGCTGGGGTTTAGGCCAATTACATTCCCATAGGTAGAGGTAGGAAGTGTCCTCTCAGTGGCTACAATCGAGTACTCCCTGTGGATCAGGCATTCGGTTGCCCAGACAGAAGAAGAACTATCACTACCAAAGAGGGGAAGAGAGATGCTGCATTTCTGAATGCAGTGGGCTCTTCATGTTCTCCCCAGTGAAAGAGAAGGCAGTCTCATCTCTCCTAAGTTTCTGCTCTGAGAGCAGAAGGAGGAAGCAGCCTTGGTCTCTGACCACCAAGGAAATGGGAAAGAGGTAATAAACGTATTGTGGAAGATGGAGAGGTAATATTTCTCCCAGCTCCCAGCATGGAGCCAGCGAAGGGCCAGGTTGCCACGAGGGGAGTGACAGCCACAGTGGAGCAGAGGATGGCTGAAAGAGGTAAAAAAAATTTTTTTTTAATTTAATTTTTTTTGGTGTTCCAACAATCATGCCCAGTGCCATGCCCAGTGCTCCATGCAATACATGCCCTCCTGAATATCCATCACCAGGCTCACCCAACCTCTCACTCCCCTCCCCTCTAAAACCCTCTGTTTGTTTCTCAGAGTCCATAGTCTCTCATGGTTTGTCTCCCCCTCCAATTTCCCCCAACTCACTTCTCTCCATCTCCCAGTGTCCTCCATGTTATTCCTTATGCTCCACAGGGAAGTGAAACTATATGATAATTGACTCTCTTTGCTTTACTTTTTTTCCCTCAGCATAATCTCCTCCAGTTCTGTTCATGTTGATACAAAAGTTGGATATTCATCCTTTCTGATGGAGGCATAATACTCCATTGTATATATGGACTATATCTTCTTTATCCATTTGTCTGTTAAGGGGCATCTTGGCTCTTTCCACAGTTTGGCGACTGTGGCCATTGCTGCTATGAACATTGGGGTACAGATGGCCCTTCTTTTCAGTATGTTTGTATCTTTGGGGTAAATATCCAGTAGTGCAATTGCAGGGTCATAGGGTAGCTCTATTGTTAGTTTCTTAAGGAATCTCTACACTGTTTTCCAAAGTGGCTGCACCAACAATGTAAGAGGGTCCTCCTTTTTCCACGTCCTCTCCAACACTTGTTGTTTACTGTCTTGCTAATTTTGGCCATTCTAACTGATGTAATGGGGTATCTCAATGTGGTTTTGATTTGAATCTCCCTGATGGCTAATGATGATGAACATTTTTTCATGTACCTGTTAGCCATTCGTATGACTTCTTTGGAGAAGTGTCTGTTCATGTCTTCTGCCCATTTTTTGATGTGATTATCTGTTTTGTGTGTGTTGAGTTTGAGGAGTTCTCTACAGATCTTGGATATCAGCCCTTTATCTGGTAGTGTCATTTGCAAATATCTTTTTCCATTCCGTGGGTTGCCTTTTTGTTTTATTGACTATTTCCTTTGCTGTGCAGAAACTTTTGATCTTGATGAAGTCCCCCAAATTCATTTTTGCTTTTGTTTCCTTTGTCTTTTGGGGACATGTCTTGAAAGAAGTTGCTATGGCCGATGTTGAAGAGGTTACTGCCTATGTTCTTCTCTAGGATTCTGATGGATTCCACCTCATGTTGAGGTCTTTTATTCATTTTGAGTTTATCTTTGTGTATGGTGTAAGAGAATGGTCGAGTTTCGTTCTTTTACACATAGCTGTCCAATTTTCCCAGCACCATTTATTGAAGAGACTGTCTTTCTTCCTCTGTATATTTTTTTCCTGCTTTGTTGAAGATTATTTGACCACAGTGTTGAGGGTCCATATCTGTGCTCTCTACTCTGTTCCACTGGTCTATGTGTCTGTTTTTGTGACAGTACCATGCTGTCTTGGTGATCACAGCTTTGTGGTAAAGCTTGAAATAAGGAAACGTGATGCCCCTAGTTTTGTTTTTCTTTTTCAACATTTTCTTAGTAATTCGGGATCTCTCTCTTCTGGATATATACAAATTTTAGGATTGTTTGTTCCAGCTCTTTGAAGAATACCGGTGGAATTTTGATCGGGATGGCATTGAATGTATAGATTGTTCTAGGCTGTATAGACATTTTAACAATGTGTATTCTTCTGACCCCTGAGCATGGAACCCTCTTCCATCTTTTTGTGTCTTCTTCAATTTAAGAAATAGAAACAATCATCAGAAATTATTATCAACAGTTATATGCCAATAAGTTAAGCAACCTAGATGAAATGGATGCATTCCTGGAAAACTATAAACTTCCAAAACTGAATCAGGAAGAAACTGGCAACCTGAATAGACCAATATCTAGTAATGAGATTGAAGCAGTGATCAAAAACCTCCCAAAAAACAAGACCCCAGGACCTGATGGATTCCTTGGAGAATTCTACCAAACATTCAAACAAGAAATAATATCTATTTTCCTGAAGCTGTTTCAAAAAATAGAAACAGAAGGAAAAATCCAGACTCTTTCTATGAAGAAAACATTACCCAGATCCCCAAACCAGGCAAAGACCCCAGAAAAAAGGAGAATTTCAGACCAATATCCCTGATGAATATGGCTACCAAGATTCTCAATATCCTAGCTAATGGGATCCAACAGTACATTAAAAAGTTCCTCCACCATGACCAGGTAGGATTTATTCATGGGATGCAAGAGTGGTTCAACATTTGCAAATCAATCAATGTGATAGAACAAATCAATAAGAGAAGAGAGAAGAACCTTCAAGGTCCTCTCAATTGATGCAGAAAAAGCATTTGACAAGATACAGCATCCGTTCCTGATTAAACGCTTCAAAGTATAGGGATAACGGGAACATTCCTCAACTTCATAAAATCTGTCTATGAATAACCCACAGAGAATATCATTCTCAATGGGGGAAAAGCTGATAGCTTTCCCTTCGAGATCAGGAGCATGACAAGGATGTCCACTCTCGCCACTGTTGTTTAACATAGTACTAGAAGTCCTAGCAACAGCAATCAGACAAAAAGAAATAAAAGGTATTCAAATTGGCAAAGGGGAAGTCAAACTCTCTGCAGATGTCATGATACTTTATATGGAAAACCCAAGACTCCATCCCCAAACTACTAGAACTCACACAGCAATTCAGTAATGTGGCAGCATACAAAATCAATGTACAGAAATCAGTTGCTTTCTTATACATTAACAGTGAAAATATAGAAAGGGTTGATTCCATTTACTATAGCACCAAGAACCACAAGATACCTGGGAAAACCCTAACCAAAGAGGTAAAAGATCTGTACTCGAGAAACTACAGACCACTCATGGAAGAGGTGACTTCTGTGGTGACAGTGCAATATTGCAGTCCTGCAGTGACCAAAAATATGGAGCAGGAACACTGATCCAAGGTCAGGTCAAGGAGAGTGATGATGGCAGGGGCTGGGTGTGAACCAGCAAAAAGAGTGGCTTGGGAGCTCAGGGTTCAAACAGTCCCACAGCTGGGGAGTCTCTCAGAGGCTGCTGGCATTCCTAACACTATGAAGAGGCACCTGTCACAGTGCCAACAAAAGAAGGGTTTCCTTTTGCTTTTCTGTTCAAGCACAAGTCAAGGTTGATGAAACTGAAAGGTGCCTGAAAAGGATATAGTGCAATGATGCAGTTGGAAATAGTCTGACTTGCAGAGCAGAAAACTCTCAGTGAATACAGGCAGCAGGTAAATAATTTTCCTATCCTAGTTTGACAAGAACATGGAGTGTGTTGAGCAAGAACTGGTTCTTCAGAATAAAACACTCCTAGTCATTGGCTGACAGCTATTTATTTATTTATTTATTTACACAAACCCCACTGAGCCAAATAAAGGGGAACTTGCCAAATTAGTGGAATCTGGGTTCTCATTCCTGGAACTTGCTAACAGGAGGGTATCAGTCAGGCTTACGGAATTAGCATTTTCCTGATAGCAGTGCACAAAGCTTTTTAATGATGACTTTGGAGTCTCTGAGCTTAGGCTCTTGACTGCTGGTTCCTAAGCAACAGAGGGATTGGCAGAGAATGTGTTTTGATGTATCATTAAATAAAGGCTGCACAATGCTGAAAACTGTGGGCAGAAATTGGGATAATTGTATTTATTTTTTGGTGTATTATGTTAAAAAAATAAACAAAAATCCTTTAAGCCCTAGAAAATGTGCTCTCACTTGCTCTCTCTCTCTCTCTCATGTTTGAGCACTACCATTTCTTTTTCTCATTCCCCCCCTGCAATTTAAGCAAAGCATTTATCTTTTTTATGGACGGTATTTCAAGGTTTTTTTTTTTTTTTTCCCTACAGCTCTGTTCTATCATAGAAAAATTGGATCACACACTGTAACAGCCAAAAGGGATCCGAGGGATCTTTTAGCAACCACCCCCATTTTCTTTTTATAGAAGTCGTGGTTCAGAGGGGGGGGGGAGGGACTGTCTCCATCTGACCTGTCTCTAACTTCTCAGATTAATTACCACTTCCTCTGTGAAGCCTCCCCTGATGCCACAGGAGTATTATAGCACCTGTGTTTGAAAGGTTTGAAAGGTTCCACTCCACTCACTACACATACCAGTCAGTTGTTAGGACATTGTATTGTGGCTGTTTACCTGTTTGTCTTTTTCACAAGTCCCACACTGTCTTTCTTGTTGCCCATCCCACACCCAGAGCCTGATGCAGTACCAGACTTGCACTAGATACTCAATAGATGTGTAGTGAGTGAATTATCTGAGGCCACACACCCAGTTACTGAAAAACTGGGGCGAAGACACAGGTTTGCTCTCTTCTGGTTTAGTATTATTCCCTGACCTAAATGAACCCATTCAGAGGACCCCAGCTGTGCAAAGCCTTTCTGTTGCTGTCATTCAAGGTGACTGGATCATAAGGATGACCAAAGCTGACGACTAGCTGTGGTCGCCTGTATCTCCACCATGGGTCCATCCACTTGATGCCCGAGATGCTAAGGGGACGTGCTGGGCACTTCCTCAGATCATCCCACTTTCCTCCCTCACATGGAACAAACGAATAAGTACCTTTTCTATAGGTGCTGAGCTTACCTCTGGTGATTTACCAGTTAACAGAAAAAGGGTTCGTACTCACAGGGACACGACATCACAGGGACACCTCATGGCATACTCTACATCCCATATTAGCTTTCCAGTCCTCTAATTATCCAGGTCTCTAAGATTTATGACGGAGATATCTCTAGTATGATGCTTCCGTCCTACACATTTTCTTTCCTCATTAATCAAACTCTGAGGAAGCCGTCTGTACCCAGAAGTGACAGCCAAGTTACTCCTCTTCATATCCTATTTGAAAGGACGCATTACCCTCGCCACTGACTTCCTCACCTCCCAGTCATTTCCCAATCATCTGCATTCTGGCTTCTGCTCCTCCTCTCCCAACCCACCTTCCATGGGCCTCCACCTCAATATTTCAGGAACCTTCCATATCAAAACCTCTAGTGATTTCTAATTGACAAATATGGTAGATAAAATTTTAATATTCGTTGTACTTGCCACTTCTGTGGCATAGAAGACCCTTGATGCTTAGGTGAAATATGTCCCAGAAAGTGATGTGCCCTAGATCCTTGAGTTATCACTGTAGCCCACCATGCCATGGTAACTTGCAATAGATGGCAGCTTAAGGATTCTGCTGATTCAGGTTCCTAACGAGGGGTGATGCGTCCTTGAGAGCAAGGGGAAGCAAGGGAAGCTACTTAGAGAGGTGGGTGCTCCCTGCTAAGTGATGTGCTCTCCACACCAGCTGAGAACTCAGGTTTGAGTCCCCACTAAGATTTCAAACTGTTACTTGTCATGGAGCTTGGATTTGGTTAATAATTGCAACTCAGCTACATATGCCAGAGGCTATATCCATATTGCTTAATTTGCCTTTAAAACCCTTTTCTTCTTTGGCTTTGGATCACTTGATCTCTGTTTCTCTCAACTCTTCATAATGGATTCCTTTCCTCTAGCCCTCCTTATGCACTTGTGCTGGTTCTTGTCCATTTGTTTCTGTAGAGCCATATTCGTTTTTGCCCTGCTCTGTGCTCTGGAAAGCTGAGTTCTATGGCCTATATCACCCGGGGTTCCTTAATCTTTGGCCAGGCAGAGGCACTGGCTAGAGCACAGAGGGCAGGAGAAGAGAGGTCATGCATCCATTACCCTTACTCCTTCCCTGCCTGGGGGGGATTTTCTGGCCATGGCTATAGTCCGATGTAGTCATAGCTTTTGCTAGGTGGCTGCTCTTGCATGGCCGCCATTTTCAGTGGGCTAAAATACCATGGTTTGTCCTGATTACCATTGCTAGACCCTGATTGCTTCACCCTTCTCCTTCTTGGTTCCTTAATCAGGCCCACATCTCTGTCGATACTCCCTTTGTTTGATATCTCTTCGGTTAAACTACTCTGAATGAGCCGTCTGTTTCCTGTGGGTCCCTGGGTGATGCAGAGCAAATTTGCCTTACAGAAGCAGGCATAAAACCATCTCCTATCCTTCCTCAACTACCTTAGATATTTTTCATATTAACAATTGTGATCTCAGATATAAGGAGCACTGAAAGTTTTGTGCAAGGAGAGAGCTCGGAGACTAGAGCCCCATGTAGCCTCACAACTAAGGTTTGAAGAAAAAGTGAAGTAGATAATGAGTCTTCCTTCTCTCTTTTTTCTCTTCATTATATTTTTTTTTTGTAGTGGCACCAACATGAACTGTGTAAACATGATCTGATCAGGTTATTCTCCCTAAAACCCTTCAATGGTTCTCTGGTATCCACAGAATAAATTTAAACTTCTTAGTGTGCAGGGGCACCTGGTTGGCTCAGTTGGTTAAGCAGCTGCCTTCGGCTCAGGTCATGATCCCAGCGTCCTGGGATCGAGTCCCACATCGGGCTCCTTGCTTGGCAGGGAGCCTGCTTCTCCCTCTGCCTCTGCCTGCCATTCTGTCTGCCTGTGCTCGCTCTCTCCCCCTCTCTCTCTGATAAATAAACTTCTTAGTGTGCAATGTAATTCCTTCATGTTTTGGCTTTTACTTACCTTTCTCTGACATCATCTCCTGCCAACCCCTGAGTGAGTCCCAGTGGCCCCTTAGATATACCATGTCATATACGTGGCTCAGTATTTTCCTCTCCCAAGATCCTCTTCCTTTGTTTTCTATCTTGCTTAATGACACTATTAATCTTTCAAAACCCAGTAGCCAGAGTAGAATTTTTATTCTATCTCCTTCAACTCCAGCATGTAGGGACTTACCATATGTCTGAGAGGAACTCGGCTTCATACTTTACTAGAAAAGCCACTCCGTGTGATTTCTGTTTTTTTGTTTTGTTTTGTTTTGTTCCACAAACCCAGAGGGATTGGGCTAAAGTGGGGAGTTGATACGTCCATTAGCCCAAGATTCTGAAGGCGTATGTCAGTGAAAGCAATAGAAGTTCCCTGGTAACCTATTCTCTCTGGCTTTTCCTTGGCTCTTTTTACTATGTCTTCATTTCTTTTAGAAATAGATTTTCCCTTCACAGTGTATGCTCCAGTAATGCTGTAATAGAGATGGAGGAAGTTTTCATGACAATGAGGGTTTCCATACCAGAGCCTCTCTAGTGGCTTTGGAAGAAAATAGGAATAATTAAGAATTCAGAGGCAGTTTGCCATCAAATTACAAATTTGGCAGTTTTAATTTTGGAATTAAAACAGCTAGATTGTGTTCCTTTACATTTTTTTTATATTGACATAACAGATGTCTTCCCCAGGGAACACTCTTAGCAATTAAGCTATATAGATACATTATACATACCCACACACACACACATGCTCACACACATCCGGTATTCTGCAACGTTGTTGTTTTTATGCCACTAGCCAGAGGGAATTACAAAATGGTAATATCAGAAGACCTTTTAACAATTGTTCCTTGAACAGACCCTGATTCCAGAAAAAAAAAAGAAAAAAAAAAAGCAATATCCTAAAATATCAAAATGAATGGTTACCTTAATCTAAAACAGTCAAAACAGTCAGAAGGAGAAAGTCTACAATTTCCTTTACCAACTTATATTAGGGTCCACAAAAAGTGACTGGAATTTCTACAGAGAGAGAAAAGTCTTACATATAGAATCATCCAGTCTTTGCTGGGGGGTGGGGTATGAAGGGGAAAGGTTAGGGTATTGGTAAGTCAAAAATTTAGTATGTTTGATTTTGTTTTGACATGGAATTTTGAAATTGACTTAGGTATCCATAACGAGCCAGGGGTTCAGCCAGGAGAGCAGAACTAATAATGTATTCCAAATATGGAGGCTTTTCTTCATGGGATTGCAGGTTTACAGAAGTTGAAAAGGCTAGAGAGGCAAAGATTCAGGAAGCCACCAATGATGGTGTCGCTCTTGGTTGTTTCCCAGGGGTCTCCCAGCACCTTCTGTGAATCTTAAGGACTCTATAAAGCCCTTGCCACAATCTCAGCTATCTACAGCCCACTCTCTGGGCCCCCTTTCATAGTCTGGAAGCTGCTACGGACCTTACATGTGTCTGCCTGAAGTTGCCCGAGAATAAGAATTTTTCCTCACCTCCTGCCTTCTGTCTCCCACATTCGGGGTCCGCACAGCCAGTTCTCAGGCAGAACTGGGTGAGGAAGGGGATTCCAGGAAGGCTGTGCCTGGCTTCCCCTCTCCAGTGCAGAGGAGGCTATAGACGGAGGGTACCCTGATGTTAGAAGGGCAACATACCTTCTGCAATAGAAGTAGAAAACCTTTATGTTTAGCAGAACATTGCAAATGGTATTGGAAAATCTTTAAAATATTTTCATTAATTTTTATTGGCAAGAACGAAAAATGTCTAATGGAAAGAGGATGGTCTTTGGAGTTGACAGATCTGAGTTTGGATGCTAAGTCTACCACATTGAGCTCTGTGATCTTAAGTAAGTCATTCTGCACTTGGAGCCTTTGTGGTTTTTTTTCTTTTTTTAAATCCACAAAAATGTGGATAATGATGTCAGTTTTGGAGTAATGCTTTGAAAAGCAAATGAAATAATCTCTGTAAAGTGTTTATTTGGCACCACAGGCCTGGCATATAATAAGCAGTCAGCAAATGTTAACTCCGTAAGAAATGGAAACTGGGAACTGACTTTAGCGGGGCTCTAGGAGATTGTCTGTTTTCATGCCTTGATCAAATTACAATGTTGTTGCTACATTTGTAATGGCTTGTAGTACATTACTTACAACTTTCAGTATCAATAAGCTTTTCTCTCTTAGTGTATTTCTTTTACAATTTTCTCTCCCAGAAATAGCAGTACAAGGAAGGCAGCATAGTTTGGAAACCTTGCCAGTAATTGGCTATGTCTCCCTGAACAATTAAGTTACTTTCTCAAAGCCTCAATCTTCTTATGTGTAAAATGATGAGCTTAAAGTGTGGGGAGAGGAAGAAGGGATGAGTAAGTTTGTTTGATAGATTTGTTTTAACTCATTTTCTCAATATTTCCTTGCCTCTTATGCTTAAGTCACTGTGTTAGATGCTATGGGGGGTCATTAAAAATGAGGGAGATAAAAATGTGGCCCCTGCTATTCAGGGCAATATAATCCAGGAAAATAAAAAATACCATTGAGAGACACATAAAATATGGTAGAGTTGGAGCTTCTGGCCTGAAATTATAAGATTTTATTGTGGTGGGTGATAAATCCACTAACCACATCAGAAGCTCCACAGAGAGGGAGGAAAGGGATACCTGATTTTAAAAAATATACCAGTGGTTCCACAAGGTGTTGTTTTCCATGAGAAGAGAGTGCATTCAGAAGTAGAAATGATTGGTTGGGTTCTGTAGCCATCCTAATGTTCATAATTTGGCACACATTCTCTGAGCATCTGTGCTGTAGTAGGCCCTGTGTTGAGATGTGGGTATAAAGACAAAGTATTTTATCTGCCCTCAAGGAGTTTCCATTTTGGCTGTTTGGGCTCAACTCTTACATAATTGGCATATATTGGTTATCAAGAGAATCACTAGTAGGGCCGGAAATATGTCCATCCCTCTTTGCCATTATATTACAGTTTAACTCATTTTAGCTTTCTTTAAAGTTTTGCCTTGGACAAAACTCATTCCATTCTTTTACGGGTTTTTGATTTAAGAATAGACGATCTTGCTTTTCTACTATTCCACAAAATTAAATTCCATAGAGTGTAATTTTGTGTACTGGGTACACTAGTTGTCATCAGCAAAATGTTTATTAAGGGAGCAATTTAGAAAGCAAGGCTGGTCTCATTTTAAATGCAGTTCCAACTGTGAAAACTTATGACCTACAAATTTAATTGAAATTAAGTTATTTGAAGAAAAATAGGTAAGGTGGATGCTGGTCAAGCAGGGCTGAAGAGGATGAGAGAAGTTGATGCTAGATCGATGTTTCAGAATATGTATTAAAAATATTTTTTAAAAAACCCTCGAAGAGGGTGCCTGGGTGGCTCAGTGGGTTAAAGCCTCTGCCTTCGGCTCAGGTCATGATCTCAGGGTCCTGGGATCAGGCCCCACATCGGGCTTTCTGCTTCCTCCTCTCTCTCTGCCTGCCTCTCTGCCTACTTGTGATCTCTGTCTGTCAAATAAATAAATAAAATATTAAAACAACAACAACAACAAAACCCTTGAAGAATCAAACTGTCAGCTTACTATCACAGTAATAGCAGCTGTTGCCAATTTCTCCCCCTGACTGGGGCACGTTTCCTATTCAGACAAGTCTTTGTTTCAAAAATTTGCAGTTGCACAAACACTAATGGAAGGACCATAGGTCATATGGTGGGGCAACTAGTTGAAGGCTTAAGGGATACTAGTCATCAGTCCTTGACCTCTCATATCCCAACAAGCTGATCTTGCCTTTTTGCAAATCCTGTTGTGAAAGAGTATTTTATTAATTATGTAACATCCTGTTTCTCATTACTGTTTTTTACAGGCTTCATCGGTACTATTTCATTTTCAAGAGCAGCACAGCATGGCTGTAGCTTTTGCAGCTGATCTGTAACCTCATTGTATATTGCTCAGGACATGTTTTATGATGAGGACAGGAATTTTCAGTTTGGGTGTCTCGTATTAAAATGGGTTTTCTTTACTACATTAAGCTGCCCTGGTACCATCAACCATTCTACTTCCATTATCTCCAAACAAATCTAATTCTTTGCATTGAGATATACAGAGATTTGCTGCAGAGTAAAGGAAATTTTGGAACTAGAAAGGACACATCTGTTCAATATCTAATGTCCAAAATATCTTGCCTAACCTGGTCATCTTACAGGGAATGGTGAGACCAATAGACGGTAGAAGGTGAGGTCAACACATATTAAACCACTTTGCTTTCTTGCTTAAAAATCCTTTCTAGGGGTGCCTGGGTGGCTTAGTGGGTTAAAGCCTCTGCCTTTGGCTCGGGTCATGATCTCAGGGTCCAGGGAATCAAGCCTCAGCAGGGAGCCTGCTTCCCTTCCTCTCTCTCTGCCTGTCTCTCTGCCTACTTGTGATCTCTGTCTGTCAAATAAATAAAATCTTAAAAAAAAAAAAATTCCTTTCTAGGCTTTCCATTTTTGTCAGGCTCAATTCCCAACATCTTAGCACAGCCTTCCATTGTCTGAATCTGGTTTCTTTTTCCACCCTCATCTCCTACCATCCCCTTACCTACCTCCCCCCACCCCACCCCCCCCATCCTCAAAATCTAGCCTTAGTGAAGTGCTTGCATGTCCTTGAGGATGTCTCTTTTCTCTGCCTGGAGTGTTCCTCTTTTTTAATTTATCTACTTAAGCTATAGACACAGCTCAAGTAAGAACTCTTTTGGGGAACCTTCCCTGACTGGCCTGGTAGAATTAATTGAAAAATGCAAAATTTTAGCCAGAGATGCTTTCTAATGTCCCACCATGTTAGCCTGGAATGTGATGTGATATGATAGTTTTTATCCAGGCCAGTTAAAAGACTTCTGTAGCTTCTTCTACAAGCCTATAATATTATGCTTACTGATCTCCAGTGCAATTTCTATGTACTGGTTTGTCTGTCCCTGCATTTGTCTTTAACATTTGTGTCTCCAGTGCCTAGCACAGGTCTTGCGACAGAGTAAGATCTAATAGCAAATGCTTGCTGAATATCACTATATGCTAGGTAACTTACTAAGTCCTTTGCATGTGTTAACTTATTAATTCTTGTTATTACTCTGTGAATTAAGAGCTATCACAATCCCCATTGCACAGAGAAGGAGTCAAAATGATCAGAAGTTTGGTTCCTTTCCCAAGGTTCCTCAGTAATTAACAATACCAGGATCTGAATGATATGGTCCCAAGGCTCATGCTTTTAACCATGATGTGTATTGTCTCCTTTGTGGGTGGTAGATTGTCAGAAATATATGCTGGATATTTCAACAACAGTATAATTAATCAGGGTGATATATTTGTTAGTAGCAAAGTTCACACAAATCTAGGGAAGCTTCTTTAAGACTGGTTGGCTTTATGCTTCATGAGTCAAAGACACAGTATAAAGTAGTTTAGGCTGAGACACCTGCATTCTGGTTAAGTCTTGCTACAACATTCTTTGTGACTTTAGGTAAGTAAATTTACATATCCATGGTTTTCACATGTATGAAGTAAATGAATTGAACTCAATGAATGCTAGGGGAACTGCAAAGTCTAATTTATAATTCCTGAGTATAATATAATTTGTCTCCAAAATATAACAAAAATGGACATTTTAGATGCTGTTACAAAATATTTTAGAACTAGTGCATGCACTTCATGAATAATCCTGCCATGAATAAATGAAATCCTGCTCATGAACAAAACAAAATGAGTCTGCTTTACCAGTCCTTGTGTCCTTGGGGAACCCACTTGATTTCGTCAAGTCATAGTGTCTTTCTCTATGAAATTAGGAAAATAATAGTATTTACATCAGAGGATTATTGTGAGGATAAAATGATGCACGTATTATGGGTTGAATTGTATCCTTCTTTAAGTGTTGTATTTTAAGTTCTAAACTTCAGTAGCACAGAATGTGACCTTTTTGGGGAGAGTGTTAACAGAAGTAATCAAGCTATAATGAGGCCATTATAAAATTATTTTAACTAGAGTTTTTCCTAGATAAGCTTCAGGGTTCAATTGTGTACATTTTGTGGGAGGCATTGTTCTCTGGCCTTTTCTGGAAGATGAAATGATGTAGACTTTGCCTTCAAACCACCCACATTTCAATGGAGAGGAAGAGATATAGACCAACGTGCTACCACTGTTGGTTACTTATTCTATAGTCATTCTCCTTTCTTTAGTTTAGAGAATCCTAATTTTATTCATGTGGCAGTTTGTCAAGCCCTAGATGATGAATTGTGATTGGCTGAAGACAGTAATGGCAATCTTGTTTTTGCAACCTAGAGCATCCTAACTCAAATAACTAACAAAAGTGTAAAAAGGAGAATTAAAGAGATTGCAGAAGTAAGCTAAATCTACAGGGTTAATAATTAAGAAGATGTGGGTAACCCTCTTTTGGAAGACAAACAAAGGCTTGGAAGGAGTTGTCACTGAACTTGATTTTGAACAATGGAAAGAGTTTTCCTGGTCAATGAAGGTAAGGGAGTCATTCTGAGGAGTCAGGACAATTTATGGAAGGGCAGGAAGGAGTGAGGCTCTTGAACATTAGAAAAACTAACTGTGAAGCAGTTTGTTGGTGCTGGAATTTATAACTATGTTCTTCTGCTACCATTCTGTATTCCCTTTGCCTTCAGGAAGCACTTCTGCTAATTGTGGTTCTTTACTTGTTGGAGAGAGTCAAACCTTCATTCTTGTCTGAGCCCTTAGTGGTGCTGCCTGGATGGCGTTGTTGTAGTTTTCTATTGACTTTAATCAAAGGGACGTGGTGATACTAGGAGTTGCTGTAAGTGTTATCCTATATTCCAGACATATTCTTCCTTACTTCCACTCTGAATCAGTAGTCCAATACCCTCCTGGTAGTGGGGATCAGTCATCTCAGCCAGCAAAGTAACTAATTTTTTTTTTTTTTTTTTTTTGCCTATTAATTCAGAGGAATGAGGAATCCAAAATAGCCAGGCAGTGGTCTTAATTTCTAATTTTATAGAATCATTGTTATGTCTCTGGTGGAAGCATTCTTCCCTTTGGAATTAAGAACTCTAGGGCAGCATCTCTTAAGTTTATAGGAATAGGAAGCAAAAATTTTGCTAGTGAATTACTAGAGGTAATGAGGAATGATGCTACTCCCATCTCTGCCACCTTGATTTCTAGATGTGTAAATTCTGGCTGTGGGAGAAACAGCACAATATATTATATGATGATTCCAGGCATCTAAAGCTTTCTGAAGAGCCTTGCCCCTGGTTTGTAAGGTATTGCCACCCAGCTGGAGCTGAAACAGCTTTTAAAAGGCTATTCCACAATTCCTTCAAACCAGCTACTTTACAGAGTGCTGAAGAACGTGGTAAGACCAGAAAAGTCCATGAGCACTTATTTTACTACACTTATTTTGCTATGAGATGAGTTCCTTGTTCATAAGTAGTGCTGTGTGGAATGCCATAATGGTGGATAAGACATTCTGTGAAGTCCACAGACAGTAGTTTTGGGAAAAGGATCATACACAGAGAAAGCAAATGTATATCCAAAGTAAGTGTCTGTTCCAGTAAGAAATATACTTCCATGAAAGAAGTGGTCCAATGTCATCAACCTGCCAACATATTGGCTCATCACCCTGTGGAATGGTGCCATACTGGGGACTCAGTGTTGGACTTTGCTGCTGAAGATTGGGCAGAGGTTGGCTTTGGTGAGTGGAAGTCTGTGTTGCTGAGCCCATGCATAACTTCCATCCCTGCCATCATGGTCACTTTGTTCATGAGTCCATTGAGCCATGACAAGGGTGGCTAGGGAAAGAGGCTGACTGATACCCACAGAACAGGTCTTTCTATCTACTTGTTTTTTAAAATCCTCCTCTAAAGAGGTAACCCTTTGGTGAACATTCACACGGGACAGGCATATCTTCATGTCTTTGGTATTTTGCCCATTTAGAAAGGTTTCCACATACCTCTTTCTAAATTTCCTCACCCATTTTCTTTTTTTTTTTTCTTTTTTCTTTTTTTATTTTATGTATTCATTTGACAGAGAGAAATCACAAGTAGATGGAGAGGCAGGCAGAGAGAGAGAGGGAAGCAGGCTCCCTGCTGAGCAGAGAGCCCAATGCGGGACTCGATCCTAGGACCCTGAGATTATGACCTGAGCCAAAGGCAGCAGTTTAACCCACTGAGCCACCCAGGCTCCCCTCCTCACCCATTTTCTAATCTTGTAATTTCTCTCTTTTTTAAAAATTTTTAAATTTTTTATAAACATGTATTTTTATCCCCAGGGGTACAGGTCTGTGAATCAGCACTCACCAAAGCACATACCCTCCCCAATGTCCATAACCCCACAGCCCCTTCTCCCAATCCCCTTCCTCCCAGCAACCCTCAGTTTGTTTTGTAAGATTAAGAGTCACTTATGGTTTGTCTCCCTCCCAATCCCATCTTGTTTCATTGATTCTTCTCTTACCCACTTAAGCCCCCATGTTGCATCACCACTTCCTCATATCAGGGAGATCATATGATAGTTGTCTTTCTCTGCTTGACATATTTCGCTAAGCATGATATGCTCTAGTTCCATCCATGTTGTCGCAAATGGCAAGATTTCATTTCTTTTGATGGCTGCATAGTATTCCATTGTGTATATATACCACATCTTCTTGATCCATTCATCTGTTGATGGACATCTAGGTTCTTTCCATAGTTTGGCTATTGTGGACATTGCTGCTATAAACATTCGGGTGCACGTGCCCCTTTGGATCACTACGTTTGTATCTTTAGGGTAAATACCCAGTAATGCAATTGCTGGGTCATAGGGCAGTTCTATTTTCAACATTTTGAGGAACCTCCATGCTGTTTTCCAGAGTGGCTGCACCAGCTTGCATTCCCACCAACAGTGTAGGAGGGTTCCCCTTTCTCCGCATCCTCGCCAGCATCTGTCATTTCCTGACTTGTTGATTTTAGCCATTCTGATTGGTGTGAGGTGATATCTCATTGTGGTTTTGATTTGTATTTCCCTGATGCCGAGTGATATGGAGCACTTTTTCATGTGTCTGTTGGCCATCTGGATGTCTTCTTTGCAGAAATGTCTGTTCATGTCCTCTGCCCATTTCTTGATTGGATTATTTGTTCTTTGGGTGTTGAGTTTGCTAAGTTCTTTATAGATTCTGGACTCTAGTCCTTTATCTGATATGTAGTTTCAAATATCTTCTCCCATTCTGTCAGTTGTCTTTTGATTTTGTTAACTGTTTCCTTTGCTGTGCAAAAGCTTTTGATCTTGATGAAACCGCAATAGTTCATTTTTGCCCTTGCTTCCCTTGCCTTTGGCGTTGTTCCTAGGAAGATGTTGCTGTGGCTGAGGTCGAAGAGGTTGCTGCCTGTGTTCTCCTCAAGGATTTTGATGGATTCCTTTTGCACATTGAGGTCCTTCATCCATTTTGAGTCTATTTTTGTGTGTGGTGTAAGGAAATGGTCCAATTTCATTTTTCTGCATGTGGCTGTCCAATTTTCCCAGCACCATTTATTGAAGAGGCTGTCTTTTTTCCATTGGATATTCTTTCCTGCTTTGTCGAAGATTAGTTGACCATAGAGTTGAGGGTCTATTTCTGGGCTCTCTATTCTGTTCCATTGATCTATGTGTCTGTTTTTGTGCCAGTACCATGCTGTCTTGATGATGACAGCTTTGTAATAGAGCTTGAAGTCCGGAATTGTGATGCCACCAATGTTGGCTTTTTTTTTCAATATCCCTTTGCTATTCAAGGTCTTTTCTGGTTCTATATAAATTTTAGAATTATTTGCTCCATTTCTTTGAAAAAGATGGATGGTACTTTGATAGGAATTGCATTAAATGTGTAGATTGCTTTAGGTAGCATAGACATTTTCACAATATTTATTCTTCCAATCCAGGAGCATGGAACATTTTTCCATTTCTTTGTGTCTTCCTCAATTTCTTTCATGAGTACTTTATAGTTTTCTGAGTATAGGTTCTGTGTCTCTTTGGTTAGGTTTATTTCTAGGTATTTTATGGTTTTGGGTGCAATTGTAAATGGGATGGACTCCTTAATTTCTCTTTCTTCTGTCTTGCTGTTGGTGTAGAGAAATGCAACAGATTTCTGTGCATTGATTTTATATCCTGACACTTTACTGAATTCCTGTATAAGTTCTAGCAGTTTTGGAGTGGAGTCTTTTGGGTTTTCCACATATAGTATCATATCATCTGCGAAGAGTAATAATTTGACTTCTTCTTTGCTGATTTGGATGCCTTTAATTTCCTTTTGTTGTCTGATTGCTGAGGCTAGGACCTCTAGTACTATGTTGAATAGCAGTGGTGATAATGGACATCCCTGCCGTGTTCCTGACCTTAGCGGAAAAGCTTTCAGCTTTTCTCCATTGAGAATGATATTTGCGGTGAGTTTTTCATAGATGGCTTTGATGATATTGAGGTATGTGCCCTCTATCCCTACACTTTGAAGAGTTTTGATCAGGAAGGGATGCTGTACTTTGTCAAATGCATTTTCAGCATCTATTGAGAGTATCATATGGTTCTTGTTCTTTCTTTTATTGATGTGTTGTATCACATTGACTGATTTGCGGATGTTGAACCAACCTTGCAGCCCTGGAATAAATCCCACTTGGTTGTGGTGTATAATCCTTTTGATGTACTGTTGAATCCTATTGCCTAGTATTTTGTTGAGTATTTTCGCATCTGTGTTCATCAAGGATATTGGTCTATAGCTCTCTTTTTTGGTGGGATCCTTGTCTGGTTTTGGGATCAAGGTGATGCTGTCCTCATAAAATGAGTTTGGAAGTTTTCCTTCCATTTCTATTTTTTGGAACAGTTTCAGGAGAATAGGAATTAGTTCTTCTTTAAATGTTTGGTAGATTCCCCTGGGAAGCCGTATGGCCCTGGGCTTTTGTTTGTTTGGAGATTTTTAATGACTGTTTCAATCTCCTTACTGGTTATGGGTCTGTTCAGGCTTTCTATTTCTTCCTGGTTCAGTTGTGGTAGTTTATATGTTTCTAGGAATGCATCCATTTCTTCCAGATTGTCAAATTTATTGGCGTAGAGTTTCTCATAGTATGTTCTTATAATAGTTTGTATTTCTTTGGTGTTAGTTGTGATTTCTCCTCTTTCATTCATGATTTTATGTATTTGGGTCCTTTCTCTTTTCTTTTTTATAAGTTGGGCCAGGGGTTTATCAATTTTATTAATTCTTTCAAAGAACCAGCTCCTAGTTTCATTGATTTGTTCTATTGTTTTTTTTGGTTTCTATTTCATTGATTTCTGCTCTGATCTTTATGATTTCTTTTCTCCTGCTGGGCTTATGGTTTCTTTCTTGTTCTTTCTCCAGCTCCTTTAGGTGGAGGGTTAGGTTGTGTACCTGAGACCTTTCTTGTTTCTTGAGGAAGGCTTGTACTGCTATATATTTTCCTCTAGGACTGCCTTTGTTGTGTCCCACAGATTTTGAACTGTTGTATTTTTATTATCATTTGTTTCCATGATTTTTTTCAATTCTTCTTTGATTTCCCGGTTGACCCATTCATTCTTTAGAAGGATGCTGTTTAGTCTCCATGTATTTGGGTTCTTTCCAAACTTCCTCTTGTGGTTGAGTTCTAGCTTCAGAGCATTGTGGTCTGAAAATATGCAGGGAATGATCCCAATCTTTTGATACCGGTTGAGTCCTGATTTAGGACCAAGGATGTGATCTATTCTGGAGAATGTTCCATGTGCACTAGAGAAGAATGTGTATTCTGTTGCTTTGGGATGAAATGTTTTGAATATATCTGTGATGTCCATCTGGTCCAGTGTGTCATTTAGGGCTTTTATTTCCTTGCTGATCTTTTGCTTGGATAATCTGTCCATTTCAGTGAGGGGAGTGTTAAAGTCCCCTACTATTGTTGTATTATTGTTGATGAGTTTCTTTGATTTTGTTATTAATTGGTTTATATAGTTGGCTGCTCCCACATTGGGGGCATAGATATTTAAAATTGTTAGGTCTTCTTGTTGGACAGACCCTTTGAGTATGATATAGTGTCCTTCCTCATCTCTTATTATAGTCTTTGGCTTAAAATCTAATTGATCTGATATAAGGATTGCCACTCCTGCTTTCTTCTGATGTCCATTAGTGTGATAAATTCTTTTCCACCCCCTCACTTTAAATCTGGAGGTGTCTTCGGGCTTAAAATGAGTTTCTTGGAGGCAACATATAGATGGGTTTTGTTTTTTTATCCATTCTGATACCCTGTGTCTTTTGACAGGGGCATTTAGCCCATTAACATTCAGGGTAACTATTGAGAGATATGAATTTAGTGCCATTGTATTGCCTGACAGGTGATTATTACTGTATATTGTCTCTGTCCTTACTGATCTACCACTTGTAGGCTCTATCTTTGCTTAGAGGACCCCTTTCAATATTTCCTGTAGAGCTGGTTTGGTGTTTGCAAATTCTTTCAGTTTTTGTTTGTCCTGGAAGCTTTTAATCTCTCCTTCTATTTTCAATGATAGCCTAGCTGGATATAGTACTCTTGGCTGCATGTTTTTCTCGTTTAGTGCTCTGAAAATATCATGCCAGCTCTTTCTGGCCTGCCAGGTCTCTGTGGATAAGTCTGCTGCCAATCTAATATTTTTACCATTGTATGTTACAGACCTCTTTTCCCGGGCTGCTTTCAGGACTAAGACTTGTAAATTTTACTATAAGGTGATGGGGTGTGGGCCTATTCTTATTGATTTTGAGGGGCGTTCTCTGAACCTCCTGAATTTTGATGCTTGTTCCCTTTGCCATATTGGGGAAATTCTCCCCAATAATTCTCTCCAGTATACCTTCTGCTCCCCTCTCTTTCTTCTTCTTCTGGAATCCCAATTATTCTAATGTTGTTTTGTCTTATGGTGTCACTTATCTCTCAAATTCTCCCCTCGTGGTCCAGTAGCTGTTTGTCCCTCTTTTGCTCAGCCTCTTTATTCTCTGTCATTTGGTCTTCTATATCACTAATTCTTTCTTCTGCCTCATTTATCCTAGCAGTGAGAGCCTCCATTTTTGATTGCACCTCATTAATAGCTTTTTGGATTTCAACTTGGTTATATTTTAGTTCTTTTATTTCTCCAGAAAGGGCTTTTTTATCTCCCGAGAGGGTTTCTCTAATATCTTCCATGCCTTTTTCGAGCCCGGCTAGAACCTTGAGAATTGTCATTCTGCACTCTAGATCTGACATATTACCAATGTGTGTATTGATTAGGTCCCTAGCCTTCGGTACTGCCTCTTGTTCTTTTTTTTGTGGTGAATTTTTCCACCTTGTCATTTTGTCCAGATAAGAGTATATGAAAGAGCAAGTAAAATAGTAAAAGTGTGGTTACAACCCCAGGAAAATATGGTTTAACCCTATCAGAAGAGATCCCAAATCATGAGGGGGGAGAAAGGGGATAAAAAGAGGTTCAAAAAGATAGAAAGAAAAAAAAAAAGAAAAAAAGAAAAAAAAAAAGAAAAGAATTTTAAAAAGGAAAACGAATAAAGAAAAATGTAAAAAGGAAAAAATATATATTAGATAAGCTAGTTAAAAAACGTTAAAAAAGAAAAGGGTAAAAGTTTAAAAAAATATTAGCAGAAGAAGAGAAAAAAATGAAAAAGAAAAAAATTAAATTAACTGCAAGACTAAAAAAAATCACAGCGAAAAAAAAAAAAAAAAAGAAAAAAAAAATCACAGGGAGAAAGCCATGAGTTCCGTGCTTTGCTTTCTCCTCCTCTGGAATTCTGTTGCTCTCCTTGGTATTGAAACCGCACTCCTTGGTAGGTGAACTTGGTCTTGGCTGGATTTCTTGTTGATCTTCTGGGGGAGGGGCCTGGTGTAGTGATTCTCAAGTGTCTTTGCCCCAGGCGGAATTACAGGAATTACACCGCCCTTACCCGGGGCTGGGGTGAGTAATCCGCTCGGGTTTGTTTTCAGGACCTTTTGTTCCCTGAGCGCTTTCCGTAAAGTTCCGGAGGACGGGAATACAAATGGTGGCCTCCTGGTCTCTGGCCCGGAGGAGCCGAGAGCCCGGGGGCCCCACTCCTCAGTGCGCCCTCAGAGAACAGCGCCAGTTACTCCTGTCTGCCTGACCTCCGGCCGCGCTCCGATTCACAGAGCCTGAGACAGGTTCAAGGCAACCCTGAGCTGTGAGCTTACTGTCAGCTCTGTCTCTGCAGCCTTCCTGTTCCAATACACGCAAGCTCTGCGACACTCAGATACCCCCGATCCTTCTGTGACCCTGCGGGACCTGAGGCCACGCTGACCCCGTGTGGGCTTCGCCCCGGTTTAGCCTCTGGAGTGATGTCCCTCAGTGGAACAGACTTTTAAAAGTCCTGATTTTGTGCTCCATTGCTCCGCCGCTTGCCGGGAGCCGGCCCCTCCCCCCGGGGTCTATCTTCCCGTTGCTTTGGATTCACTTCTCCACCGGTCCTACCTTTCAGAAAGTGGTTGTTTTTCTGTTTCCAGAATTGATGTTCTTCTCTTCGATCTGCCAATGGATTTGCAGGTGTTTGCAATCTTTAGATAAGCTATCTAGCTGATCTCCGGCTAGCTGAAGTAGTTTCAGCCTGCTACTTCTCCGCCATCTTGACTCCTCCCCTAATCATGTTATTTCTAACCCTGTGTCCATCCAGTCAAACTATTGGTCCCAACCCATGAATTATTATATATTGCACACCTGGCCATTCCTTTGCCAAGAAAAGTGAAGAAGTAAGTACACTGCTTGAAGTTCTACCAACTTGCAGTGGGGAGAGGGTGCAGGGGAGGACAGTTTCCCTTCACCACTATCCTCCAGCAGTGTCCTAGAAAGGAGCTGTCGTGCTGCAGGGTCCAACTTAGATGATTCGTGCATAGTGTGCAGAGCCACCTGTAAACCAGGCCCAAGTCTTCTCTTTTGTCGAGTGACTGTAGGAAACTCCTCATGAAGCCTTCCATGCAGGCTGGGAGAGAGGAGGGGTAGCGGTGTGGTGGGAGTCACTTCTTTGTGTCTTTACAGCTGGCTCATGTCTGAGCTAATATATATCAATTCCACTTGCTAGAATGCCTAAGCTCATAGCTTGTTGGGTCAGATACCACCCAGTTCATGATGCACAGGTTGCATGGTAAGCTGATTAAGGGTTTGGTTTCTATACTGAGTAGCTGGCCAATAGCTCTTTCTCAATAAGAGAATAGTTATTTGCAGAGGATAGCAGAAAATCCAAAGGGGCTGCTCTATGATTCATATACAGGGGACTTCCAAAAGCTCAAAACCAGTGCCCCTGTCACTGCCACTTTAAGCACTGTCGGGTTTGTTGGGTCATAGGGCTCAAATGGCTGAGCAGCCAACATGGTAGCCTATACCTGTTGCAGTGTCTTCTCTTATTTGAAGCCTTGCTTCACACTGGCAGCTTTTTGTGACTTGGTAAATGGGTCAGAATAACACACCTGAAGGAGGAAGGTGTTGTCTCCTAAATCCAAAAAGTTCCAATTGACACTGTGCCTCTTTCTTGGTGGTAGGAATGGTCAGGTGCAACAACTTATCCTTCACCTTCAAAGAGGTATCTCAATATGCCTCACACTACTGTGCCTCTAGAAATTTTTCTGAGGTAGAAACCATTGAATTTTCATTGAATTTTCTGGTTTTACCAGAAAGTCTAGAGTAGTTGCTGCCTTTGGCTTTCTAGGTCAAGTCAGTAAAATATCATCAATATAATGGACCTGTGGGAAATCACGTGGAAGAAAAAGGCAATTGAGATCCCTACAAGTGAATTATAACATGAGGTTGGATAGTTGATATGTCTTTGACATAGGAGAATTGTTTTTCTTAGCTAAACCAAATAGCTATTGGTGGTTCTTATTAAGAGGTATAAAGGAAAATGTTTTGCCAGATTAATAGCTGCATACTTGTATACCAGCCTCCCTTTTATTGAAGGGGTACTGGATCCATAAACTGGCCCACATTGTGGGGATGGATTGAGGGACCATGACTTTCTGTTTTTATGATTCAGGTAAGACTTTTGTTCAGTTGGTCTAGTCTTTTTGTTCATATAGATCAAGTAAGAATTTAGTAGGTAAGCTTCTATTTCATTTCTAGGGACACCCTAATCAACCAGTGAGTGCCATAGATGTGTACAAGTCATACTATTCTGATTGCTGCTTTGATTCTCTTGTCTAGCACAGTAACCATATTCACCTTGTCTTTGAAGATTGAGGGCTGTCTCTTAGCCCCTGTCACCCCAGAATCCCATTACTCCCATTGCATTTATGTTTCCCAGTTTAGTGACTGTAATTCTCACTGTAAGATCTGGCCAACAGTGAAAAGTAATCATAGAACTCTTCAAGGATGCCATGGCTCCAATTATAAATTTATTTCTCATAGTAGTGGTGAAAGATATTTCTTCCCCCTCCTAGTGGGGTGAGTAGGTCTTAAATGATAAATCCACTGAAAGCCTTTGAATACCTTCCTCTACATTCAATCAAGACAGGTCTGGTGTTTCTGACTTGCTCATTATGGTCTGTATTTCAGTCAACCAACCAAATAAAATGTTAGAGCCTTTCCTAACACCTCAAACGTCTTTCCACATTAAATACAGAATCTTTGCTTAGTGAACCCATATCCCTAAATTTGGCATGACCCAATTTTATGTTCCTCCCATCATTTTCTCACAACCTTTGTATTTGTTTCCTCACAAGTTCTCCAGATTTCTGTCTATATAAAGTAGAAAACTCAAGTAGTTCTCCTGGAGTGTAACACACTTCCTAAAGATGTACCTCATTGTTAGGACCTGCTGGGATTTGTATGTACTTGGAGGTCTAGAAGCAAAGATACTTGGCTGGGGTGGGGGGTCCTGGGGAGAATCAGCATTGTCTCACATGGTAATTTCCTGAGTCCATGCAAGGCTAATCTCCTCAGAGTGACATGAAAAGATGGGTAGACATCACTGTGAGTTGAAGGAGCTGCCACTACTGGGTATGTGGAGGCTGCTTCTACTGGGATGAGGGCGCCAATTCTGGCAAAGATTCATCAGAATTTGGGGCTTAGTGTCTCCAGCTTCATCAAGGACTTTCCAAATGTGTCCAGCCCAGCTCATGGGATCCCACTCTTTCCCAGCCAATGACCTCACTTCAACAGTAGGCACCTTGTGGGGCTGGTTCGACTGGCATTACGATTCAGCCGCTGCACAGGATGAAGTTCTGCATCTGATTAGCAGCAGTTTCAGCCCTATGGCTACAGGAGATACAGATCTCTTCCAGGACACACACAGAAGCTCTGAGGCCATTTATGGGGCACAGGAGCAGGGAATTGGAATTTCTGACCTTATCCTTTTCTTTCACTGTTTGTCCAATGACATTAGGAGCAACCGACCAACATTACATTTATTAGTTTCCCAAGAATGTTCAAAAGTACCATACACAGAGCCACCCAGCTCCTTGCTTCTTATAAGTGATTGATTAAGAGTATCCAATGCAGATATTTTGCATATCTCTCTAAATACTTGATGCATGGAGTGAGTGCTTTATTACTGGAAATACATTCATTAGTGTCTTTAAGTCTAATCATATTAATCAATTCCAGGAACCCCAGAACCAATTCAGAAAACTCATCTTTATCATTCTGTTCCCCTAAAATCACTCTTGGTACCAAAATCTGTATTAGGATTTTTCAGAAAAACATAGGCAACAAGACACATGATTTATTATAAGGAATTGGCTCACATGATTACAAAGGCTGAGAAGTCCCCAGATCTGAAGTTGGCAAGTTGGAGACCCAGGACAGCTAATGGTGTCATTCCAGTCAGAGTCTGAAGGCCTGAGAACCAGGATTGCTGATGATAGGAGTTCTGGTTCAAGTCAGAGTCTATAGGCAGAAGATGAATGCCCACTTTGAAGACAGGCAGATAAAACAACTTATCATTTACTCAGTTTTTTTGTTCTGTTTAGGCCTCAGCAGGTTGGATGAAGGCCACTCACACTGGGGAGGGCAATGTGCTTTATTGAGTTGTCTGACTCACATGTTACTCTCATCCAGAAACACTTACAGATACACCCAACATAATATTCTTATTTATTTATTTATTTATTTATTTATTTATTTGACAGAGAGAGATCACAAGTAGGTAGAGAGAGAGAGAGAGGAGGAAGCAGGCTCCCTGCTGAGCAGAGAGCCCGATGTGGGGCTCGATCCCAGGACCCTGGGACCATGACCTGAACCAAAGGCAGAGGCTTTAACCCACTGAGCCACCCAGGCGCCCCCACCCAACATAATATTTAAGGAAATATCTGGTTACCCATAGCGCAGCCAAGTTGGCACATAAAATTAACCATCACACCTTCTCTGTGCCACACACTTCTCCACACAATAGGTCCTTGCCTTTACATACTGGAGAGAGACAAAGAATAAAGAAAATAAGAATGAAGAAGGGTCTTCCTGACTTGGGCAATTAGGTTGTGTGGTGACCTGCCATTACCTAACTAGGTAGGAGGGAGATAAGAATCTGGAAGGACACCCCCTCTTTCCCTATGTTTTCCCCTTCTCTCTTCTCAATTGTCCTATTCCTCTGTGTCAGGTGCCCCACCCCTGCTATGCTCTGTGTTATCATGCATGTTTATCATTAGTGGGGGATAGGAATCACATTTTGCTCCCAGTATTTCTCCAGGTATTCAATGGAAAATGTAGACTGAATAAATTTTTCATTAAAAAATAATACTGAGGCTGTACTATGTGTAGGCACCTGCATGGTACTTGCTGTGTCATAGTTTGTCAAGAGAAAGCACTGTGGGTTATAGGGAAAAGATCCCAGTGGGCTGGGAAGATCGGGAGGCTGAACATGGGGCCTTTGATCTCCATCTTGAAAAATAGGTAGGATTTCAGAACACAAATGGGGAGGAGGGAAGATTTTCTGGGCCAATGGTTCATAGCCGTGGTGGCATATTGGAGTCACCCTGGGGAGCTGTAAGAAGAGTAATGTGTGTGCTGTGGGGCGGCCCCTCTAGAGATTTTGATTAACTTGGTCTGGTGTGAAGCCTGAGTATCAGGATTTTTAAATCTTTCCCAAGGGCTTCTAATGGGCAACCAACATTAAGAAACATCGTTTGAGTCAGAGGTGGTCTAATGAACAAAGAAGCCAGGTAAAAATGAATGCAAAGAATATCTGGGGATGGTGATATCAGATTCCTGAGGTGGGGGGGGGGTGGGAGTGGGGTGTGTGTGTGTGTGTGTGTGTGTACACACAGGTGTGCTGTCTTTTAAAAGAATAGGTAAGTAGGGTCTGACTAGGATGCCAGGAAGGCCAAGGTGACGATGCTAGGAAACTACTGAAGGATTTTGAACACAGAAGGGCATAATCAAAGTGTTTTTTTTTTTTTTTTAAGAGATATAATTTATAATTTGGAAATTAATTGCTTTGAAATAGAGCTTTGGCACAATTAGACATGTTGGCAAGCAGACCACTAGACCGGTGCTTCTCAGACTTTGCCGTGCATGTAAATCACCTGGGGATCTTGTTAAAATGTACGTTTTTATTCAGTAGGTCTGGGGTGGGGGCCGAGACTGCATTTCTAACAAGCATCCAGGTGACGCTGCTTAGCCATGGACCCCATTTTGAGTAGCAAAGCACCACTGCTCAGAGAGGGTTTTTTTGTTTGTTCGTTTGTTTGTTTGTTTTCTTTTACATGGAAAACTGGAGCTGAGAAACAAAACTCACAAGCTGAGAAAATGTTGGCAATTCTTCTTGGTTATTTTCCATTTTTTATAAGCTTAGAATAGGGACTGTGTCTTATTTATCCTTGTATTTGTGCAGTGACTTGACAGTGCTTTGTATGGATGGGAACTCAGTGTATGTTTACTAAATGAATGAATTATTCCTTATGATTAATACTGTAATACTACTTAAAAAAAATTCCAGCTCCCTCCTAGGAGCCATGGCCCTATTTCCCAGTTTGTTCCCTCCATTTCTTTTGGAAAAAGATCCATGCTAATTTCCTCTGTGTTATCTCTGCTTATGATGTTTTCTTGTTAATTTTAAATAGCTTCAGTTATGGGGTTTCTACAGCAGTTGTAGAATTCTGACAACTTTAACATTTCTTATTGCATACTCTGTATAACTTCGTTATTTTTTATTGAATTTTACAAAAAGTTACTCTTCTATAAAAGAACTAATCAAGTATGTGAGTCCTACATGCACACACATACACACACACACTTATATAAATATATACTCTGTCAGAATTACATAGATTTCAGTTCTCAAGGAGACAGATATAGTATTTCTCAGTTTAATATGTCTAGATGAAACACATTTTCAAATATTTTATACTAACCTCTATGCTTTAATATCAAGCAATCTATCCTTCATTATGTTAAATGCATTTAAAAAAAAAAAGTAGCCTGTGCAAAATCCACAGACGACTTCCTGGCATACAAAATGGGTTCATCCCCATAAAAATGCAAATTAACTGTGTGCAAACATAAGCCTTGAGCATTTGTATAGAAAATAAAAAAAGTCTTCTAACAGAGCCCCAAGGAGCTCTACCAACAATGAGCTGATCCCAAGCCACCATAATGGCACTGGATACATTACAGAGTCTTTCTCTAAAGATATTTCCTGAGTATTTAACCAGAAATTCAAAAGTTTTTAATCAGAAAATGGTCTGCTTGAAAAGAATTAAAGGCCTAGTAGGCCTTTGCAGAGCACAGTAGCCCTCTGCCCTGTCAGTTTGAGATTACATGGGCATTATACATTTTCTGAATGAGAGCAGCAATGGTGCAGTAATTGGCTCAAACTCTGAAATGATCAATGAACAAAAAGAAGTAATTATTTAACCAGGAGCAAGCAAGAGCTTCCCAGCAGCCTCCGGTGGTCTTGTCTCAGGGCTATCTGGAACTGTGTGTGCTCAGCTGTGTTTTAAAACCTGGCTCTGGCCGTCACAGGTTGTGGCAAATGGTTGGCAGAGCCAAGCTCTGGCCAGTTTTTACCCTCTGCCGGGAGAATGTGGCTAAAGGACCACGTTTGGTGGTCCATGTTTGGACCAAGTTTAGGTTGTGTGTGTGTGTTCTTGTTGTAAAAATCTGCTAAGTATAATGTATGCGTTACTCTATTTAATTCCCCTTCATATTCTTTAGTGAGTGAAAATCACCAGAAATAATCTAGGGAAACTGTTGCCATGTGCACTGGGGAGACCCCAGGCCCTGAGACCTTGGCCCAGCCTGTCCCTGAGATGTCCCTGGGGGCTCAGTCTCCTTGCAAGCAATAATTCAGGGAGGGAGCCCACATAGTAGGAAAGTTGATGACAGCAAAATTCTACTCTTGGAATACGACAGCAGGCAAGCCCAAGGGAGGGCTTCATGCCCCAGGGTTTGGGCTTCTAGCCTTTATTGACAGTGTTACCCAGGGGGTGGAATGTTTATTACTTGGGGAGGAGATTTCTTCACGAGCAGGTTTCGAGCTTTTCTCCCTTGTAGACAGAGCTTCTGGCCTTCTTTGTCTCCACCCTGTCTGGTTTGGTTTCTTATGACTTTGTTTTGGAGTGCTCTCAGGATAGGCCTCTGACTCTCCTGTAGCTGATATTGAACTCCCCCTTTGCTGGAAAATGGCCGCCAAGCATCCTCTTAAAACCTAACTGCTTATTCTAACAAAACTGCCTCCCTCCCCTGTCTGTTTCCCAAAACATTATATCATTTAGCAAATCACTCCGATATGGTTAATCCTATGGCTGCCTCTTTCGCTTCTACTCAAGGCAAGAGTAGAGGGGAGAGAAGCTCATACAGATCCCTGGGGCTTAGGAGATCAGACGGAAGCCAGGCAGAAGGGCCAACGCTCTGTGCAGGATTTGAGCCACTTTCCCTTGCTGGGGAGTGGGACTTTCTTTTCCCCCTCTGGGATTCTTGGGGGCCCTGCTCCTTTTTCTCTCCACCTTTCTTTTACTTTCTTTCCATAACAGCACTGTCCTTAATGAAGTCCTACTTCTCCTATTCATTATTACCAACCTTCGGACCCACACATGTTGCTTGAAAGCGAGTCTTGAGCACATAATTATAAAGCCAATTGACTCACGTAAAATTTTACTTACTCTACAAGTGCAGTTTTCCTAAATCTTCCCAAGGCAATGCAGTTTGTAAATTAGGCAATTTTCATGTTGGCACGCCTTCTGAAGTCTGACCCAGTGTGGCAGTAGGAAGTGGCAACTGTTCAGGTTTTCCTCCTTCAACTTTATTTTCTCTCCTCTCTCTGTCAGTGTCTGCCCTGAGCAACACTGCACTTTAGGGGGTGAGTAGAGAAGGAGTGGTGGGTTGGCAGGGGAGGAGATGCTGTGTGTATTTTGTCTGAGGTGGGATTCAGGGGAGGAAAAGGTCTCAGGTAGAGAGAATCTCCTTGGCTCTAGTAAACCATGTCACCCAGAGGCCTGTGCTCCCGCCGGGCAGGGAAGCAACAGAATTAGTCTCTTCCCCAAGACTAACATAGATTTAATAGAGGAAGTCATAGGACGGGAAGTGCCTTTTAGACCGGATTCAGGGAAGATCCACAGAACGATGGGCAAGACCTGATGGGCAATACCCTGGCCCAGAAACAGCCTGGTTCCGGAACCGAGAGATGGGCCATCCTTAGTGTCTGGATATCTTGAATACCTCTGGAAACCTTGACATACACTTGGAGGGGAGTGTGGGACCCCAAATGGATACAGACTAACTTTCTGCCTTCCTGATAGGAAGAGAAATGACCTTAAATTATTTAAAAGTAGAGTTCTCACTCTTGCACATGAGTTTATAGACTTAGACTCAACCTGCCTTCTAATAGGCTGAAAAGAGTATGTCCTGAAGGGTGATCGGCCTTCTTCTCATGAAGCCACTTGTATTATAAGTCTTTTAAAAAAGACTTTCCTTTTCTCTCTGCCTCTCTTGCTTCCATTTAGTTCTCTCAATCTTTTTCCTTTAGTGGTATTATTAGAAAACTTGGTACTTCCCCTACTTTATTTTAGATTTTAGAGAGAGAGAGAGAGACCGCACAAGAAGGGGGAGTGACAGAGGGAGATTGAGAGGGAGTAGAAGACTCCCCGCTGAGCAGGGAGCCTGATGTAGGACTCAATCCCAGGACCCTTGGGATCATGACCTGAGCCAAAGGCAGATGCTTAACCTTCTGAGCCACCCAGATGCCCCTTGGTACACCTTTTTATTTTTTTATTTTTATTTATTTTTTTTAAAGATTCTATTTATTTATTTGACATACAGAGATCACAAGTAGGCAGAGAGGCAGGCAGAGAGAGAAAGGAGGAGGCAGGCTCCCCACTGAGCAGAGAGCCCGATGCGGGACTTGATCCCAGGACCCTGAGATCATGACCTGAGCCGAAGGCAGCTGCTTAACCAACTGAGCCACCCAGGCATCCCCTGGTACACCTTTTTAAATGGAGAGGGTAATGAACTCTGAAATAAAGCCAGCAATCAGAATGCCTCGTTTATGCAGTCAAATGCTCTACCACTGAGCTATACCCCCAGAATGCCTGGTTTATGGAAACAGGACAAAGAAGCACACTGGTGACTGCTGGAACCCGGAAAATTCTGTATTGCTAGTGAGAAATGGACTAAAGCCACAGGGGCCAGTCCTTTTTACCTGCCAATGTGAACAACTCTGAAAAAGACCTGGAGCCTTTTAATTCATTTATGAACATGCGGGAAGGCCTCGACTTACTAGGGGCAAGATTAAAGTTTTTAATACACATAGCCAAGAACAGTTCCTGAGCCTAGAGAATGATAACCTCTGCTCCTGTCCCAGTTAGGACCCCTTAGGTGTGGTGCTGGGCTCCTCTGAGGTCCAGGGTGAGGACTGAGTAGGTGACAGCCTGTTCTCAGGAAGCTTCTGGTAATGCCATGGCCTCTCACACAAATAAGACTTGCACCTGCTAGGATTTCAGGGTCTCTCGGGAGATTCACAGCCTCGATCCCACCAATTGCCATTCTGACTCTAGCTGAAAGTGGTAAATAAGCTTGAAGACAGAAGTTGAGGGAAAGGAGGGGTAAAATTAGCACAAGACTGTGATTGTTTAATTTTTCAATACTAGTGAATGATAAATTCAGGAGTAGACTTTTCTGGTAAATTGTTATGGTAAACTCAGTTAAGGCTCCACATTGTGATTTTAAGAATGTCTGGAAAACATGGAGTTCCTTATCTTGAAGGGAGCTTTGAACATTAAGAGATGCAGGCCTAACTGAGGGCAGACTAATGCAGACCATCTCCAGGTGAGGATGGCCCAGGACTGGCCTAGACAGGTAGACAGCGAAACCTGTGTGGAGAAGCCCTGTTTGTGGGAGAACTGTCATATACACGGTTACCGGCAAGGCCAGAGAATTCCAGGAGAATCCAGAAAGCTGTAATGAAAGTTGGGAGTCAGGAAAAACACTGAGAAAACAGCCAACTTGAGCCAGGAATTAAGGAAGAAAATAAAGGCTATGGTCAGACAGGCCTTGAAATTCTGAATGTTAAGTCTATGTGGGTAAATTTTCAGGTGCAGCTGGGGGTCTTGCCCCTCTGGGTGTGAAGGAAGTTGAATGGAATCAGGTGTGCACATTGGCTCTGCGAAAACAGGCCCCAGCTCACCATGTGTACCAGCTTCTTGATTAAAACCCTTCTAGGCATTGAGGCGCCTGGGTGGCTTAGTGGGTTAAAGCCTCTGCTCTTGGCTCGGGTCATGATCCCAGGGTCCTGGGATAGAGCCCCGCATTGGGTTCTCCGCTTCGGCGGGGAGCCTGCTTCTTCCTCTCCCTCTGCCTGCCTCTCTGCCTTTTTGTGATCTCTGTCTATCAAATAAATAATTAAAAAACAAAAAACAAACCCTTCTAGGCGCTTGGCGCTTGTCCGGTCTCGTACTTTTTGCAGTCCTTGGATTTTCTCTCCCACACCCTGGTGAGGAATCTGCCTCCTTTACCCAGCACGGTAAGCTCAAGATCTTTTCCAGGACTGTCTCTTTCTTTTCATGAGGTATGTGACTAATTGCTTGCCCAGCTTTCACCTTGTCTTTACTGATTCCACTTAATGAACATTGTTCTTACTACTTTCGTGCTCCACCGGTGATAATTCTAATTGAAGAGACCCTTTTATGAATATAAATATACCATGGCGCTAAATGTGAACACCCATTATATTTTAAATTTCTTAATCTCCGCAAACGTTCTACTTTTTACCTCTCTGTGAATGTTTTGCATATGGTAGCCATTTATTAAACCTCGAGTAATGACTCTTAGAGCTCTGTATCTGGCATACTCTCAGATAAATTGGTCTTTCCTAACACACTTGTCTTCTACATTTCTTATCTTCCTTTCTTTTAGGGAGCTATCGTTTACATTAATGGCATTCAGAGATCTTAACTGTAGAGTCTGGTGGGCTTTGACCATTCTCTACAGCTAATGTAACTCCCACTCAGATCAAGATCTGGAACAACTCATTTATTTGCAACCCTTTTAGTCAATTCCTGGGTCCCCAGAATAAACTAGTGTCTGATTTCCATTGCCACAGGTTAGTTCTGTCTGGCCTTGCCTAAATATAAATGAAATAATTTGATATGTGCTCATTTGGGTCCAGCTTCTTTTTTTTTTTTTTAGGTATCTAGTCCATTGTAGGACTAGATCACAATCTATGCGAGGGTTGGTAAACCTTTGAGGTGTTTCTGGTTTGTTGCTATTATGAATGACTTCTATGATCGTTCTTGTATGTTTTTTGTTTTTGTGAGCATACTTATATTTTTTGGGTAAATATTCAGAAATAATATTGCAGGGTCATGTGGTATTTCCAAAGTGGTTGTACTATTTTACGCTCTCATTAGCAATGCGTAAGCGTTCAATTGCTTGCCAGCAATGAGTATTATCTAGTAGTTTAGCCATTTTAACAAGTAAAACTGCTATCTCATTGTGGCCCTAAATTGTGTTTTCTTGATAACTAATGCTGCTGCAGTTTTTTATATGTTTATTAGCTATTGTATCTTGTGAAGTATGTGCAAATATTTTATTTATTTGAAATTGGTTGTTGGTCTTATCGAATCACAGGGTTTTTTAAAAAAATATTTTTGGATGTTACTTTTTTGTCCTATATATAAAAAATATTTCCTCCAGTCTGTAGTTAAAGTTTCTTTGTAAGCAGAATTTTCTAGTTTTATGAAGTCTGATTATTCTATTTTTAATTTTGTGATTTTTATATTATCTCCATCTTTGCTTTCACCAAGGTCACAAAGATATTCTTTCTTCTTTTAGAAAAAGTATGTGGAATTAAACAAAATAGATGAACATAGGGGAAGAAGGGAGATGGCTGGGAAAAGAGAGGGGAGCAAACCGTAAGAGACTCTTTTTTTTTTTTTTTTAATTTATTTTCAGTGTAACAGTATTCATTGTTTTTGCACCACACTCAGTGCTCCATGCAATCTGTGCCCTCTCTAATACCCACCACCTGGTTCCCCCAACCTCCCACCCCCCACCGCTTCAAACCCCTCAGATTGTTTTTCAGAGTCCATAGTCTCTCATGGTTCACCTCCCCTTCCAATTTCCCTCAACTCCCTTCTCCTCTCCATCTCCCCATGTCCTCCATGCTATTTGTTATGCTCCACAAATAAGTGAAACCATATGATAATTGACTCTCTCTGCTTGACTTATTTCACTCAGCATAATCTCTTCCAGTCCCATCCATGTTGCCACAAAAGTTGGGTAAGAGACTCTTAACCAGAGAACAGACAGGGTTGCTGGAGGGGAAATGAGTGGGGGATGGTTAAATGGGGGATGGGTATTGAGGAGGGCAGTTGGGATGAGCACCAGATGTAGTATGTAAGCGAGGAATCACTAAATCCTACTACTGAAACCAATATTACACTATACGTTAACTAGCTAGAATTCAAATAAAAGCTTGGGGAGAAAAAAGTATGGCTTTAATGTTTATGACCCATCTCAAATTAGTTTTTGCCCTGAAGTCTTTAATATCTCTTCCCCTAAATATTTGATATTTTCTGGTAAGGTATAGTTCAATTGTATGAAAAAACAATTGTATTTTGACTGCTTCTAGTGTTTATTGCTAATATATAGAAATAAAACTGATTTTTGAGAATGTACTAAGTTATTTATTAACTCTACTAAGTTTTTAAAAGATTATGATTTTCTATGTATACAATTATGTCATCTGTGAATATAAATCTTACTTTTTCCTTTTCTCATACCTGTTTTTGGTTTCCTTGCATTGTTGATTGGCCAGAACATGTAGTGCAATGTTAAATAGGAATGACTAGAGTAGATATTTTCACCTTGTTCCTGATCTCAGGGGAGAAACCTTTAGTATTCCAGCATTAAGTATGAGGTTATCTCTTCGTGTCTTTTATCAGATTAAAGAGGTTTCTTCAATTCCTAGTTTGCTGAGAGTGTTCATTCTTCTTAAGAAATTATCAAACGGGTGTTAAACTTCGTCAAACATTTCTCTGTAACTGTTATGACAATCACATGATTTTTCTTTTTTATCATTTCCAAGTCCCTTCCACACATTGTTTTGTTTCATTTGCTAATATTTTTAAAGATTTTCCTATCTTTGATCCTAAGGGGTACTGCTCTATTTTATTTTCTTGTGATAGCTTTATCAGGTTTTTATTGTCAGAAGTTATATTGGGTTTGTAAAGCAGAAAGTCTTCACTCTATTTTATGGAAGTTTGTGAAGATTGGTATTCTCTCTCATTCTGAGACTTCAGTTACATATATGTTATGCTATTTGATATTTCCCACCAATATCAGAAGCATTTTTCATTTCCCCCATTTCTTTCCTTCTATTATTTGAATATTTTCTTGTAATCTATTTTTGAGCTCTCTGTAACTTTCTTCTCTTAAGGTTATCTGATGACTTATTTCTAATACCACATTTTTCCTTCTATTTGGTCACCCTTAGTTTCCATTTTTTTTCTGCTGAAATTCCTCATATGTTCACACATGGTGGCTATTTTTTCCACATAAGCATATTTAACATGTTTGTCATGCTTACTTTAAAAAATTCTTGTCTGCCAATGTCAATATCTGGGTTTTCTCTAGTTATACATCTATAGACCCATTTCCCCCTTTTATTTGGGATCATCTTTTCATGGTTCACTATTAAGGATTTTTATTGTAACGTATATGTGTAAAAAAGAAAAAAACTCCAATAGAAACTGAAGTAAATATGTACCCCCAGAAAAGGCTCAAGTTCTACTGCAGTTTTTATATTTCTTTTGTACAGGATTAATTTATATGTTTGTCCACTAGTACATTGGTACTTTGCTGTCCTCTTGAAAATAGGATTTTGTCCAGTCTTATATATGGTATACCCAAATCAGGTATTTAAATTTTATAGTTCCATGGAAAATAATACATCCTAAAACTATGGGTGAAAACCAAAGGTAACATCTCAAAGGGAAACAGACCTACTTTCTGCCCCTTCCTTCTATAGACTCATATATTTAGTGCTATATACAAATATAAATGATTGTGATTATTGAAATTCAGTGTTAACCATAGATCTCTGAACAATAACACAAAATTCCTTTCTCACTGGATCACATTGTGATTAGGAGTCTGTTCTCTCCCTAAGCTTAGTCTTCTTACATTTACTCTTGAACTCTTTTAGTCTCACGTAGGAAGGCACAACAAAAGAAACCCTAGACCCCTTTGGTTCTTTGTTTATCTAACTGTGCTAGGGCAGACTTATGTTGAGGGGTACATCCAGAGTGATGTCAGGACTTCAGGGTCCCATGTATTTTCAGTAAAGAGGTAAAACCTGACCTTTAGCTAAAATAATTCTGATGACACTTCTTCCTTGAGAAGTCTGATAGCAGAAGTTACAGTCCTCTCTTTGAATGAATGCGGGAGGGAGGGGAAGAAGCAGGCTGATTTTTTGGTTTGTTTGTTTTGTTTTTGTTTTCGTTGTTTCATTGAGGACTTTGACATTTCATAATTGAATGATTGGTTTGAGAGGTAGGAGTCCTGTGGCACCTTTCCCCACCACCATGAAATGTCTCAAGCTCTTCTCTATTTTTGAATCTTTTCACAGTGTGTGTGTGTTTTAAACACTGGATAGGTTTCATGTGTGTGTGTACATGTTATTTTTGGACACTGATATAGACCTTAGTGACCTTTTTTATTATTGGTCCTGGATAAGGATGATTTCAAAACTCTTAAGGAAGATACTCAATGATATTTGTTATCAGGCTGCCAAAGAATTGACCTAGGAAGAACCTTCTTGAAAATTATAGTGATTAGAACTAAAGGAATTATAAATATGAAAAAAAGCTCTATGTTGTCTCCAGAGGTAGGTGTGAAAAGATATTCATTTTCTAAATTACCAGAGGAAAACATATTTTAACAGAACTAATTTAAAATATTATTATATCCTATTAAGGAAGGAGATGGATAACATAAATATTTATGGGAATAAACTCTTTGTTTCAGAATTGTGTTAGGGCAGAAAAATATTCCTACACAAAGCCTTTTCAAGTGAGAAGAAAGTGTGAGGGACTGATAATGTTTCTGATGAGTACCTCAGCCGTGATTCTGGTCCAGATGTTTTATTTCCTGTGATGTCCCTATTTAATTAGTACCAGATTCAATATAGTCGCAGATGTGAATTGGTGAAATGACGATGATGAAACCATTACACTGTAGAATTGTTTTAGCTGTACAAGTTATTTTTTTCTTCTTCTCTAATGGCCGATCATGCACTCTCCTCACAAATAAAATTTGTGCATCTGGGAAAAACTGCATGTTGTATTTGGTAATGGTTGCCTTTGAGATTATTTTTCTTAAATAATTTTGGATTTTCTAGATGTTTTGTGTACTTGAAGTTGATAAAGTGGTCAAACAAATAAACAAAATGACAACACAGTGGATTAGAAAATTGTTCCACATAAAACATTGAATTATTGGGTGGAAGTTTGCTTGAACAAAAGATTGAAGCATTCACATCTCAGTGTTAAGAAAAGCAGATGTGTTTGGTTTTGAATTAGAATTCTAATTAAAGGCTCAGGCTGCAGTATGACGATTCTTAACTATTTCTGAAAAATTTATCTTAGTTCGCTGAACATGCTTTTATTTCTTCTTTTACCTTCCGTGTATCTTTTCCTTTTATACCGTCTGTGCCAGTCAAGTCATCAAAGTCTGTTTCTGCCATTTCCCAAGGAGTTCTTTGTTGTTCCTAAAATTTATTATCAAGGCTGTAATTATAATAATCTATTTGATGAAATTAGGAAAAAGTCCAAACAGTAAAACACATTCTTACTGTCCATAATGGTTTACATGGAAATAATCTGGATTTCTACAAAACTATAGTCCTTATTTCTTGTATTGCAGTGTGCAAAGATGAATTCTCACCTTACAATGGAACTGAAACAGCAGATATCTGTTTAGAGTCTTATATTTCATCCAAAAGGTTTTTTTGGGGGTGGGCAGGGGAAGAAATATGAAGATACTATCATGACATTGTTTCATTTGGATCCTAATACTACAGTAAGAATTCCAGAAATGCTATCATGATGATGCTCTAGTGTAGTATTTATAAATCTAACAAGCAGGGCATAAAAGCTGTTAATATCTCCAATAATACCTTTCCTTCTGTAAGCAGGCTATACTAATTCTTAGAACAAACTTGCTAATGGTTAAGCAATTGTATGTGTTTGATTTTTGTACTTCAAGGAACCACTGGGTTGGGTATCTTAGGCTTTCTTAACTTTAACAGTGCAATTTTGTTATTGCCACTGGTGGTGATGTCGATGGGAGTTAAGCAATATGCTAAGTAGATCTCTTATATATAGATCTACATAAATCTCCCTCCTGATACATAATAAGGGGCAAGGGGGAAGAGGTTTGTGCTCCTGTGGTCAGTGGTAACTATAAACGGACAATTGCAACAATCATGGTCTGATAAGGACAAAGCAACTGAGGGGTCAGACACTTTGGTGATAAAGGTCTGGATCACGTCACCAGATAAACAGCCTAGACCAGCAAAAGGTCTAGCTGAAGGCAAAGAAGCCATAGGATGGCTAGTAATGAGCTTTAATTATAGCATTTGGTACCAGTTGTAGTAGTAAGGACTAGGACTCATTGTGCAAACCATTTTTATCATTCTTGGTGACTGAAATTAGCCACTTTTTGAAATAAGTGGTTCCTCTCTCAGGGGAGAAATGAGATATATATATTTTTTTCTTTGAAGAAAGATGAGCAAGAATATGAGGTAAAGTGTTGTTCAGTTTAATCAGATCCCTGGGTTTGCTTGGCCAAGATTTTGTGCTTGATGCTGTGGATGAATCTCCAAGAATATTGCCTGGAACAAACTGTATCTTTCTAGACCCTAAAGCGGCAGTTTCCGTATTCATTCAGCCTCCGAGGGAGGCTCCTCGAACTCCACAGTTACCTTATTTTGGGGGCAGCTGTTCTCAGGTCTTCATATTCTCAGGTCATCCTCGTGATGACCTGGCATTATTTTCCCTCAGGTGTCCTACTAAGAGCGTCTCACCTCTTTTCCTGGACCTTTGTTATTGCCGGTAAGGCCCAGGTGACATGGGACCTGCTGAGTTTTCATGTACTAATAGGCTGAGCCCCAACTACCTTCTGGTGGGAAGGTAGAGAATGCCTGAATTTGCACTAGCCTGCTGACTTGCCTCTTCTGGCAGGTGTCCCATAAGCATTACAGGTGCTGCTATTGATGTCTTGGGGTTTTTCTGGGGACCATCAGCTTGGCTGGTGTGGTGCAACCTGGAAGTGTCAGGGACTTTGTGTTCCTGGGGCAAATGAGCCTGTGATAAATCCTCTTCCTTCCATGTCTCTGTGGACATGTGGACAGTGGTTCCTACTTCCTTTGTGAAGACCTCTCATGAGACCGAGTCTTTAATTGCATTTGGTGGAAAGCTGGGAGTAATTTAGAAACACTCCCCACCATTTTCTCTCCTTTCTTTCTTCCCTCCTTTTCTTTTCCCTATTCCTGTTTCCCAGGAATTGAAATCCCTTAAAGAGTATTAACTTGTAGATTTCAGCCACTAAATATTGGCTATGAACACTTTTATAGAAAAGGGGCCAAGGCAGTGATGCTTCAGGATCTTTGGTAATCTGATAAGAGAAAAGGGTCGGCCTTATTTACCATAAGTCACATAGTCAAATACCTAGTTCACTATGTTTTGTTGTATATTTACCAATCAATTTCCAGCCATCCAGCAAGGACAGTTGCAATTGTCTTTGCAGGATGTTAGCTGGTGCCCAGAGAAATCATTAAGAATATAACGGAATACTGCCTGAGCTTTGTGTCTTGAAGACATTTTTTATAAAGATCAAAACTTCCGTGAACACAACTTAGTGATGCTTTTATTGCTGACAAATTGACAGGAGGGAGCTAGAATTACATAGAAGCAACATTTCAAGAATCAAAAAGCATTTTTTTTTTTTTTTTTACAGCATATTAGAGTTTTGATAGGTCCTTGAATTGTAGTATACAGCTTTTGGAACCTTTAAACTTCCTTGAATGAGGTACTTCCCTCCAAACGCTGGCCCTTTTTAGGAGATGAAAACTAAAAATCCTGTCTGAAGGGGCACTTAAGAACTCTTAAGTATGTAATAGTGACTTAGGATGGAAATAGCTATTTTGACCTTTATACTTTATTGTTGGCTAAAAATCAGAAATCGTACCGATCAGCTTTTACTTTTTCAAGTATTTTGAAATTGTAAAAAAAGGTTACATTTTCAGGTGTATTTAAAAAGAACAAAATGCACTATAAAATGAGATGAACGGACTTATATTCCAAGTTGAATTATATCCTCTACCTCTTGAAATTTTTGATTTATAGAGTTAAACTAAGGAAATAATGAATTTTCTGAATTGAGTTCTCAAAAGGCAATTCAGATCACAATACATCTTGTAGAGGAGTACCATTGGTGAAAATTGATTAAGAATTTTTTGTAATCTCAACTCTATAACTCTTAAGGGGAACCACATCCTCAGATCTCTAAGCACAGACTTAGAAGAGTTAGCATATTTTCCAACATTGGAGAAAATCCAACATCCTTGACAAAGTATTTTATTAGGTTTGCCATATGAAATTACCATTTTTGTTTCAGCCTAAGCAAGGATATAAAATGAATGTGCGCACATATGGAGAGCTTAAAAAAGAAAACACAATCACTATATGGGTTTAATAAACACCATTTTAATGCTCTAAGAAGGATAAGGTAAGCAGCCACCATTAGTTAAACAATCTGAGTAAGAGGGAAAATGGTCCTTGAAGAATCATTAGTAGTGCTTAGGGAATTTGTGATCCTTATTTTGTAGGAGTGAAGTTGGGTACAGGGAATATGGCAATATTTTTTATTGCTGTGTAACAAATTGCCATCCAGGTAGCTAACTAAAGCAACACAGATTTATTAGTTCACAATTCTATAGATCAGAAGTTCAGGGGGGCTCACTGGATTCTCTGCTTACAAGGTCAAAATTCAAGGTGATGGCTAGCTGGTCTCTTATGCAGACTTCTAGGAAGGAGTCTGCATTCAGGTGTATTCAAGTTGTTGGCAGTACCCAGTTACTTGGAACTATATAGATCTGAGGTCCTCATTTCCTTCCTGTTATCAATGAGGCACACCTTCACCTTCTTGAGGTCCCTCCATCTGCAAAGCAGCAACTGTGCATCAAGTCCTTCTCTTACTTTAAGTATCTCCCGACTTTTTCTCTACCAAGGCAAGAGAAGTCTCTTTACCTTTAAAGGTTGAGGTGATATCAAAGGACCACTGGAAAATCTCCCTTTTTACAAGGTAAACTGTGCCACGTCCTATAACACACCATAGGAATGATATCTCATTAAATTCACAAGTCCCAGTGATAAGGTTATAGAAATGTAGGGGCTATTTCTAGAAATTCTGCCTCACAAAGTAGTTTTGTAGTTTTGAGGATGTAATATCAGAAGATTAATTAAAAAGTTTACCTTCTGGTCCTTGCTTCTCTTCCTCGACAACCAAATTATCTGCCGCCTTCTTATTGCCTCAGTAGACGATGGCTGGATGGAAAACAGAAATTGACTGCAGTTCTTCTTGGCATTTGTTTCAAGAGCATTTGAGCCTGAGAGAGTATGTAGAATTTGCCTGGCTATGAATATATATATATATATATACATATATATATATATATACATATATATATATATGTATATATATATATATATGTATATATATATATATATATAGCCAAGCACAAAAGAAGCAGGATATTCTCTCATGCTAGAGCTTCCTGGTTGAGGATGAGGCAAGTGTGAGGAGAGCAGAGACATTTAGGGTGACAGAGATCATTTAGGGAGTCAGCAAATTTCTTGAGCTGGAACTGCTGTAAAGTTTAGGCAAAGAGGGGTAGACTCTACATCATGAAAACTTATTGAATATGTGCCACAGAAGCATCTTCCAGTCACCAACGGCAAAGAGCCTTAAGGACCAGGATTGTAAATATTTCAGTGACAAATTGTGGGGACTCTAGGATGACATAGGACTTCTTCCCAGGCTTTCCTTAGCAAACCCCTATATCAGATTTCAGAACTATGGCTTGATCCAGTGAGAGGACCCCCCAGAGTACAGGTTAACTACAGATCAAATTGTTTCAGAAAATGAAGTTCCACTTTGTGTATGTCTGAGTAGGTGGACCTTGACTCTTTTTCACTACCTTCCCTTTTTCTTCTTACCTTCTACTCCTTGGTAACACAGAAAAGGGGGGAGGGATATCTTCTCATTTACAAACACTGGAAGATTACTGCTTTCAGCAGGATGGAAGTTGTAGATGGTTAAATCACAAGAGCTCTAAAAGCTAATGAAATAAAAAGTTACAGGTGTGTGCTCCAGAAAGGTTAAACAATGCAGAAGCCATTGACGTCGGGCTGTATCCTGTTGTACTGATGTGTTGTCTCCTGCGGGTGCTCTCTTGGTTCAGAGATGGAACAGCACGTCTACATTGGGATTCTGGGCTGGAGATAACAAGTAGCTGCTGTACATTTGTTTTTACTGGAATATACTCATTGGTTCTGTTTTTGGAATCTTATCAGTCCCATGATAGCTTAGGCTAAATTATGTTAATCAACTAACCTTAGATCTTGGTTCCTTATAAAAAGCAAGTTTATTGCTTATTCCTGCTTTCCACTTACTCTGAATCAACAGTGATCCTCCTTGGTGTCTACTTCATTGTGGGATCCAGACTAAAGAAGCAGCATTTATCTGGTCATGCTGAGCTTGTGACAGTCACAAGAGAACATGACACTTGATGTTTCTTTTCACGAGGGGTTCATCTCCTTGCTTCAGTTTTACTAGCCACATAAAACCCACAACTAAGGCTGATGTTAATGAGGTGGAGATATATAATCTTATCACAGGAAAAATAATTATTTTGGGAAAATAAACGGTATTCACCATAAGTTCCCCTCTCTATCGTCCCCAAACCCACAGATTGTTTTAAAAAAATCTAAGTCTGTGCAGTGATTTTGCTGTTGGGAATGGAAAACATTATCTCTCATTTTCCATCTTCTCCAGTTTTTTGCTAATTTATGAGGTCACATTTAAGTTTTAGAAGTTTGACTTTTTTGTTTTGTTTTGTTTATTTTATTTATTTATTTATTGCTGGTGAGGTGGATTTTGAAGACCTTCTAAATAAAGGATTTCTGGTTTCTGCCAGTTCCTCTATGAACATTCTTGGATACTCCATTTTCCTGGAAGAGATCATTTATCCTGATCATATCCTGATCTAGGTCAGGAAGCTGGTGCGGATTCAGCCACTACAATGGCTGGAGGCCCTGGCTCGTGTGTGTCTCTAGCAGGACGGTTGGCTCTGAGATTCAGTCTGGGAAAGAAGACAGAGTTCATCAGTGCCTGTCTGGCTTAATGATCTCATTCTTTTTGCTTTACTTTGTTTACAATACCTGTGCAATCTTAATAGTTCACATCCTTACGTATTAAAAATTTCAACCCAAGGAGTATATGGGTGGCTCAGTCTGTTACGTGTCTTCCTTTGGTTCAGGGTCCTGGGGTCAAGTCCTGCATCAGGCTCCCTGCTCAGCAGAGAATCTATTTCTCCCTCTCCCCATTCACCTCTCTCTCTCTCTTTCAAATAAATAAAACCTTAAAAAAATTTCAACTCAAATCTTGAGATAAAACAATAACTTCACAGATATCTGAAGGGAAGTTTGGCTCCAAAGGGAATTATTTCAGCTCAAGGACACTAGGGAATGAATATAAAAAAATCCCACAAAAATATATGGATCTCAAATTAAAAATGAGCTAATAGTAGAACTATAGTGCTGGAAGAACTTTGTTTATATATCAAAAAGTATTGGGTAATAAGTTTGAAGGTGTTATTTTAGGTTTATTCAGGTTCTCTACATAGTCTGGATTTTCTAATATTCAAGTGCCCTCACTCACATTTTAGGACTTCTTCAGTTTTAGAAGGCAGAAATAGGTGTGTTACAATGTCAAAAATTCCTAGCAAAAATATTTTTAAGAATAGATGAGAAAGAAATCTTCAATAGATTTAGTTCCTTTAAATAGAAAATTTAGTTTCCTTCCTTATGAGGTCCCAGAATCTGGGACTCTTATTGTTGAGTAAAAAATGGGAGATGTTCACATTTTCCAAGCTCATAGTGGGGTTTGGAAGCTTTATAGCTTTTTGTTTGTGACCAACACCTAGGGTACAGACAGCACTGAAGTACCTGAGGTCCCATGGCCAAGGACCCTACATGGCAAGACTTTGATCCCTCTGTGAGAATCTTTTCCTTAAGCACCATGGGTCCACCTCTCCTATTCTTCCCCCACCTCTTTTCTTTTGGAAATTTTTGTCCTTGGTAGGTGCTTAAAAGGCACTCCTGCCATTGTTTGTCTTCAAGAGCACTTTTTCTGCATAGCAACAAAACAGTTGGCATTGATGCTACTACGTTACTATGTTCATTGACGTTACTATGTTCATGGGATCTGTTGCTAACATTCCTGAGTAGATCTAGAATGTCTCAAATGTACACTATATGTCTGGTTCTTTTCTTTTCAGGAGTGAGTGAGTGACTCTACCTTATTCAATAAATATTCCTTGTAGGTGTCACTGAAGAAACTACTCCAGAGACTAAAGGGCACGTGATTCCATACCAACACATGGATCAAACAGCATGTCTTGCTTTCTGAGCTCCAAAGTCAGGCTCTCTGTCTGCCTCCCAGTGGACTGTTTTCATGATTCTTTTTCTTATAGCACCAACTCTGACCACCAACTCCTGGAACATCAGAACTCAGGGAGCTTCCTTGTTTCTGTTGCTATTGTCCATCAATAACGAATTGATTGGGTGACAATGTCTTGACTTTACAAACCATCTAAACTTGATCTTAGGTCTTAATAGAGTTGTCTTGATGCTATATCCTGTATTTTGTGTATTTTTGGCAGGCTGCAGCAATGTTTAGTATTATATGCTTTCTGTGGTTTTGAAAATGACTGTTCATGGTGTTGCATTTATCAGACCCAAGACTGGTAAATAGAACTATTTATCCAAGTGCACATTCTTATGAGCACAGTGGTACTGATGACAAGGAAGTTTGAGGGGCATAATGAGGTTGATGTGTCAGTGGGAAATTTGTGAGAGTGATAAGATGCTGCTTTTGTGAGGCACCGGGCAATTAAACTGCTGAATGACACTAAGCATTGTTAGGAATTCTGTCTCTACCACAAGCCACTGATGGAGGGTGGGGGGAGTGGCAGTATACTTTGTTAATCGGTAAAGTATTACCTATAAAATTTTTCATGTCCTTCAATTATATAAGAAGGCAACAAACCACTCGACTAGCACCTGGGAATTTTTCATCAATAGAAATCACAGATGTTTTTTATATCCCATCATAGTTGTTGCAGATAATTAAAAATATTATTTGCCCTCAGTACTGCTGTAAAATTGTAGGCATTATATGCCGCTACCTCTTCTAATGTACTGCATTAATAAAAGACACGTACTGTATGACAATAAAAATTTTTACTTGTAGTTCACTGATTTCTTTGGTAATGCTATTTATTTTTTGTCATGTATTGAAAACCTTAAATTCCTAGCACACAAAAAAGTTCAGATCCTCTGTTTTGGTAGATGCCTTGGTTCTTGCCAGATCATGATCGGGTTCCTTTTTCTAAATCCTGGCTCTTTAGAACTGTCAGGCCATTCCTTTCAAAGATGTGACCTTCCTGCCTTTTCTGCATGTTAACACCTCTCTTGAACAGTCCTGGTTCATAGTTGCAAATTTCACATTTGTACATGTGATTTCAAATGGGAAAAATAAGCAAATAAAAACACAGGCCCAGGGCACCTGGGTGGCTCAGTGGGTTAAGCCTCTGCCCTCAGCTCAGGTCATGGTCTTAGGGTCCTCGGATCAAGCCCCACACCAGGCTCTCCCTTAGCAGGGAGCCTGCTTCCCCCTCTCTCTCTGCCTGCTGCTCTGTCTACTTGTGATCTCTCTCTCTGTGTCAAATAAATAAATAAAATCTTAAAAAAAAAAAAACCCAAAAAACAAAAACACAGACCCAAGAAGTTGGAATGATAGAATCTGAGATCTAGGAAATGCTAATTAACAAAGGCCAAATCAGGATACGGTTCAAAATTCCTAGCACGTATATTCAAATACAGAGACCTCTTTTAAGTTAATAGCTAAATACTTTGCAAAGTCTTCAAAGGGGTGCCTCCCGAAGGATGAGGTACCTGAGTTTGTTCAACATATCCCTGACAGTAGTACCTCGCAAGAATCCTGGCATTTGGTAGCATTCAATTAACGTTTCTTCAATTGAGTTCTAAATGAGAAACAAATGCAGTGTTGCAGAGAGATTGAGAAAATGCATGTTACTTTGATGACTGCATTAGTGGCTAACATCTTCTTGATGTTGCTAACACCCATTTTTTGGTAACAGTAGAGTCATTAGTGACATAAAACAAAATGTAATTCTTCAATAAAAGCAACAGTGACCTACAAAATAAACATTGTACAGCTATGTGGAAACATTATTGAGCCTATCACAGTTGTGATACCAACTGAAATAAATTGCTTCTATACTAGATGGACAGTTGTTCTCAGGCAGCAGCTGTTTTTCCTGGGGTAATTACAGATACTGTTTTTAGTGCACCGGGTCAGAACACAATTTTACTTATATGATTGATGGGACCTCACCTTTAGAGCTAAATAGATAAAATCAGATTTTAGATTTAAGATGATACGTTTCTCTTTCTTCTGTTTTAGCTGCATATTTTATTAACTTCAATGATGAACAAATTTATAAGATAGCAAGAAAAAAGGACAATTTTCGAATATAAAGGCTCCTAAATACTTAAGAGAAGCAAATGCTTCCGTATTAGTGATTTTTAAGCATTAGCTGTTTTCTCACGGGAAAATATTGAGTGAAAAAATTATAGAAATTCCTTCCCTCACCATCCCACAATCTTGATTCCCTTCATTTTTACTTACATTGCCCTTATAAATTTCCCAGGTATTACATACTTTTTTTTTGTTAACTATGTATATTGTTAGTCTCTATCTACTAGAATATGAGCTCCTTGAAGACAGAAATTTTGCTAACCAATCTATCCTAACAGATTTGTAAACTAAAATGTTGCTTGGCACAGAGTTGGTGTTTTAATATTTGTTGAATAAATGGGCGACTGAACATATAAATGAATAAAACCAAAGTTTATAGTATGCCTGTACCTTTGTTAGCTGTAGTTTCAAAGTTATCTCAAAGTGCTTATTGCTAGTTATGTCCTAGTAGCTTAATATCACTTTCTAGGTCCTTTTGAATAACTATAATTAATAATTATAAGCTGTAAACTTATAATGGTGGCTGACGCATACAGCAACATGGGGAAATTCCCATAGTCTGGCTGGGTTCCAATTACTAGTGATCATGTCATTGTCCTAATGATTTTATAACATTTGTGAAATGTTAGTGTTGACCTTGGTCATCAGTTTCCTACAGAAATGCTAAGGAGAAACCAGATACTAAGTATTAAAACCTTGAGCCTTTTCAGAAAAATAATCAGAAATGAATTCTGAGAGATTGGCATCAGAGTAGCTGAGTACAGATTTCAACCATTTCAGAAATTCGGGCATTGAGTACTAATGGTTGGTTAGATAATAGTTCAGAAAAGAAGCTTGTGAAATGGACTGTTTTGTCTTCCAAAGAGGAGTGGCTTAGAATTCTTTTCCTTTTCAGAGATTGAGCTGAATTATAAATTCTAATTCTGACTTCTGATTTTTTTATTTAAAAATTCATTCTCTGTGAATGTTTTCAAATGTTGGGGGGAAAAAAGATGTTTTCTAGAATAGAGCATAAAAAGATGCTAGGACTATTTATTAGGAGGTATAGATGTCATTTTTTTAAAATTTATTTTTTATTTATTTTCAGCATAACAGTATTCATTATTTTGGCACCACACCCAGTGCTCCATACAATCCGTGCCCTCCATAATACCCACCACCTGGTACCCCGACCTCCCACCTTATAGATGTCATTTTTAAGAAATACGGGCCTGATAATCATGAACACAATGAATCCATGCACTCACTCTCCATTTCTCTGGGAGCAGTCACTAATTATTCAGTGCTTCTCAGGAAAGACCTGTGATTTCCTTAGACTACAGAGCCCTACTAGCTTGGTTTGATTATTTGAAAAATCTTTTCTCTTAGGAAGGAGATACAAATAAACTATGGTTCTTTCCTCATGGCAATAAAACAAATAGGTGGGACGTGAAGTGTTTAGACAAGTGTCATTAATTATATTATTAATAAACCCATGGGTAGAATTAACTGGATTCAACAAATAGAACAGGATGTGGTTAACAAAATTTGTGTGTACTGACATTCCCACTTTTCCTTTTGCCTGTATGCCAGTATTGATAAAGTAAATGAGCAAAGGGAGAGTTTTGAAACATTTGAATTCTGACCCATTTGAGGGGAGAATGGAATGAAGAAAATGAGGGTGTACTAGCAGTCCTAGAGTCATTGCCAGCACCTTCTATTCCATGATTACACTTTAACTTATTTGATCCTGAAAATAATCCCTGTGAAATCAGTATGATTATCATCTGCATTTTATCCAAGAGAACATGATATTCAGAAAGGTAAAAAATTGAATTAAGCTCATTTCATTTGTATGTATGACTCAAGTTCATATCTTCTGATTGCAACCTCTCTGTGTTTTCTGCTTGACACAGCTGCTCCTACTGGAATAGTCTAGGGGGTAAAGCTATCCTTCTAACCTCCTCAAAGAACAGCCTGGGTTCTCATGGTTCTGGACCTGACATGCCCTCAAATGTCAGTATCCTTTTTGCCTTTAGAGGGCTGCACACTTGGCGTGTTTTGGTATCTGAGAAGATTGCTTTACTAATTTGAACTTAAACATGGACCTACCTTTAAGGATTTAGGAGTTTAATAACTTTAATGGGAAAACAAGCAGCAGGAAAGATCTTTGGAATGAACTAATTAAACACCACAGATGAATGAGATGAGGGGCACTTTGGGTAATATTTCATGGCAGCACATATACACTAAATGAGATACTGAACATGTAGATATAATTACAGTGTGATTCTTTTCTTAAATATGAACCCATCATCTTTAGGGTATTGACAAGACAAAAACTTATATCTCGAAGTAACTAGATAAGTAATTTTCTACTAGGCTTAATCAGTCATTCCAGTCAGCCTGTAGCTGCTTTGGTTTCTTAACACACATTAGCCTGGTTGTTTTTTCCATATTGATGTTGGTTGACTCTCTTTGCTGACAAGGCCTGGGCACATCAGGCACTACCTTACAGTGTACCTGGGATTATACTCCTATGTGACAGACTACTGCTTCTGTGATTTTACATAGGAAAAAGACTCTCTTCCTTGACCAGATTTTTATCCATTACATGAAACCTAAAATAGACCTAGCATACACACACATACATACATACCATCTATATACAGTCTATATATATATATATATATATATATAGAGAGAGAGAGAGAGAGAGAGAGAGTGTGAGTGTCTTGGTTCCCACATAATTTATTATCCAAAAGGAACACTTTGAGGAGATGCTCTTGATAATTATATCAAGACTATAGGCATAAACAGGGACTATCTTAGGCAAACTAGGGTATATGGTCACTCTATCAATAAAAGATAACCAAATGAATAAATGATCATAATGTCCTTCAGTCCCTGTTAATGTTATGTGACTGAAGTTTAGGAAACCCAAATAAGTCCTGCTCTGGGGCCTGAGGCTGGATGACTCATCCTAGGAATTCATCAGTTTAAACACTTTGCATCTTCTTACAAGTATGGAACAATGGCAAGATCAAAGTGTTGTGACTGTCAACCTTACTCAATCCCTTCAAAGGGGGAGCTGTAGTAATTATGTAGAGCAGAAATGTAATAGTCCTGTTTTAGAGTACTTTTCATCATTGGAATCTGGGTAGAGGTTTCTCTTTGACTTTGAAGAAAAGGCTGATAGTATTGTGTTACAAAACACATCACCAGATCTGTCCTCTTAAAGATAAGCTCCTGCATCTTTGTGAGAGATGATTTTTCTAAGCGTGTGAATTCTTTCGTAGTGTGCATCCATGATAAAAGGTGAAAGGTCAACAATGAATGTAAAGCTCCATCCTCAGGATCTATTCAGATATGAAAATCTTTAGACTAGACATCCACAATGCTCTCCTATTGCCTCTGATTGGAAGCTGTGATGGAATTATGTTTTTATGCAGATTGAGAGACATTAACTTTGGAAAAAGACATATAATGAATCTCTTCTGGGGTTCCAGGAAACCTCTGAATTCAAATGCATTTTGGATGCTGTAAATGATGCTAATGCAGAGGAGACGGACTCTGTTCAGAACAGCTCTAAAATTATCAACCTGTAGTAAACCACCACGATGGCTCCTCTTTTCAGTTGCAGAATTCAGAAAAGTTAATATTTTGTATCCGAGAGTTGAACACTTCAAGGCAAAATTTCACCAAAGATAAATATAGTGTGTTATAATGGCTAGGGATAGTCCATCTCTTTTAAAAATCCAAATCCAAATGGAAAGTTGACTCCTAAGCAGTTCGGTATGTAAGATCTCTACCAATTTAATAAGAAAGGGCATATTGTAATGTGCTTGAGGACAGGCTGATTCCTTTCTAAAGTACATTTGAGAATTGAGCCATAATAGTTCCTGTTTATAAAAAGGCTTAAGCATCAGAGGCAACTTTGTTATTAAATAATTTTAATCATTTTCTTGCAGCATTTTAGTGATATGATGGAAATACAAATTGTAAGTATCTAAACTCAATCATACAACTGCTGCTGGGATGTATATATTTAATACCAAATACCCCAAAACAAAAGACATACAAGAAAGGAGACCTGTATTGAAAGGTAGGAAAATTAGAACATACTTCATTGTTTCAAGAAAGAACAAACCCTTGCAAAATTTCAATAATAACAGTTTCCTTGAGGGCGGGTGTTAAAGAGGTAGGGCTCATATTAAAGTTTTTGGCAATGGACTGGCTTGAACTTGGGGTAATGACTCAGTTTTTTCCAGTTTAGGTGAGTGAGGGTCATGATCCTGTGGGAAGGGATATCAGAAGAGAGACTGTGGGGGTAGGGGTGGGGGTGGGGATAAGGTTTGCACAGTGATGAGATTCGAAGGAATTATTCCGGAAAGAGTATTTTAGGGTCTGATTTTAAAGTAGGATATTGATTTTTAAAGTAGGATATTAAAGAAAGGTAGGACAAAGACTATCCCACATGCAAAGGCTCTTAGGACAGTGTGGGAATGAGCACATTCCCACAGAGGTTTACTTTGTTTCCTGCAGAGCACTGAATCAGGGTTATGCTTAAAATGTCCCCAAAGTAAAAGCAGACATTTATATGCACAATTTTTCAACTGCATAGCACCTTAAAGACAAATTGGATGTCTTAAAATATATTTTATCTCACACAGCAATTATATATTTGTACATATATAATTGGCTCTCTTGGGTTGTGCTCAGTGGTGATAAAGAAGGAGAAATTCCTCTTTTTTGTCAGTTGGTAGGATGGTGTCTTAGTCTGTTGGGGCCGCTGTAACAAATTACTGTAAACTGGCTTAAACAACAAACATTTATTTCTCCCTGTTCTGAAGGCTGGGAGTCCAAGATCGAGTTGCTGGCAGATCTGGCATCTGGGGAGGCCGAATTCCTGACTTGAGGCTGGTTTTCTTTTCCTGTGTCCTCACATGGCAGAGAGCAGAGAACTAACTAGTTTTCTGGACTCTTCCTGTAAAAGCACTAATCCCATTCATGAGTTTTCCACCTTGAGGACCAAATTGCCTCTGGAAGGCTCTACCTCCTAATCTAATCATATTGGGATTAGGGTTTCAATATGTGTACTTTGGGGGGACACAGATATTCAATCCACTGCAGACTGGGCACATAACTCTTTTTGGTTGAATGTAACAATATACCTTCATTTTTTAGGTGTGGAAATAATAAGGTAAACGTACAAATAGTAATAGCTAACCCTTCTTGAGAATTTACAAACTCTCGAGCTAATTGAGATAACTCATTTCATTTGATCCTCAAAACAGAAGTAGACTTTATTAATATGACTTTTGTTCAGATGAGAAAAATGAAATTGAGGGAGGCAGTTAAGAACTTGCCTAGAGTTACACAACTAATAGATGGGAAGGCTGGGGCTCACATCTAGGAAGCTTGACTGTAAGACTACTGTCTTTATTCTACTTTATACTCCAAACTAGCTGTTTCAAGGAAAAGGAATTTATATTTGGATTAATGTAGTCTCTCTGTTCAGGTACTATTCACATATATAACTACTTCATAAAGTAAGTACCAAGATTCACTCTTAAGAATAAAATAATACACTATATTCTGGAAGAGATGCCTATGATACACAGCTCATAGTTTGTAATTTGATTTAAGGAATTATCTAAAAATTATCTCAATTCATTTTCTAAATATAGTAAAATACATTAGCGTTTTCCATTGAATTAATTATTGATCTTGGTTTGTTATATCATGGAGTAGGCAGGAAAAAGAAACTGATATAAATAAATGTTCTTACATTTTTGTATATACTTATATACAGTGTACATACACAACAGAAATTGGGTACTGAATATGAAAAATATTAAATACAACATCTAAGTATGATAAATTTGTCTTTCCTGTTCCTACGGAGTTAAGTAGGCAATGAGATGCTATTTCTTCTTTTTTTTTATTGATTCTTAAAGTGAAAGCTTTATAAATGTGGGTTGGAAATACCATGAATTTGTGTTTTCAATAGTGTGTATTATATTACACTGCTGCGGAATAACAGGCGAGCACCAAAGACTACACAAAGTCAGTGTTATGGTGAAGGTCAACAGTGAAGCCCAGCCAGAGGCTCTGTGGAGGTCTGGTACTAAAAGCCCTAGGATTATGGAGAGCTTGGATTATAAATTATAGCCATTTAATCTTTTTTCCATGATTCTCTAAAGCTGCTTATGTGAACAGCTGATAACTCATGCCTCCTTGTTTATGACAACTATTTTATTAAGGGCAGAGTGACTCCAAATTTAATCTATTGACATTTCTGTAAAAAATAACCTTGTCATCTTCCCTTCAGAGTGTTCCTATATATCCTTGGGTTGTCTGCGGCAAAACCCTCAGACCTCATCAGCCTCTTTTGTCTTGTGACAGAATACACACACACACACAAGTGTTTATATAGCCTTAAATGTATTGTTGGATTTCTTTGTTTTATGCAGGACTGTCAAAGAAAAACATAGTATGTTTGTTAATAAGACTGGAGATTTGTGTGACACATTAAGAGCAAAATATGAAAAATTAATTTGTCAAAATATTTTCTAGTACTTTTCTTGAAGAAAGTACTATTGAGGTATAGAGATACTTTCAGAATAATTTTTTTATCTCCAGGAATTTAGGATATAATATCTTTAAAATGCTGATTAGAACCTTACTTCTCACTTAGTTACTGGAGAAAATTAACTTTTATTCTTCAAATGCATCATTATTTACTGCATTTATCATTATTTTAGGGTGATATGTTGAACAGAGTTAAACTATATCCTAATGATCTGCCACATGCAAACTCACAACTTCAGGTGGCATACCATCATATTTGGGAAAGAGAAGTGTAGCTGTAATTCTGTATTTATATTACACAGTGAAATTCTTGTATTCTGACTTTCTGTGTTATTTATTAACAAGTTCACTCATTTTAAGCATCCTTGTTCTTTGGTCAGATAGGCATTCAAAGTAATGCCCATGTATTTTGGCTTAAATGTAACATCAGCTTAACAAGGCAAATTTACTTTCTTGTGAATGAAAAACTAGTGAGCAGGAATGCTTTTGGGGAAGATTACAACTTCTCTTTCTTACAGAAGCAATGAGTATGCAGAATGTTCATATTCTTCCAAAATAGGCATTTTTTCCTATTGCTGTTCTTAGGATGGCAAATACTATTTTATAATAGGCTTCTCCAAAGCTGGATGAAACATCCAAAGGCTAATGTAGGCTAAGGTATTAAAACAAAGAGACTAAAAAGAAGTAGTTTATTTCTGTTTCACTAACAGCCCAGAGCTAGGTGATCCAGGGCTGGAGAGGTAGCTGCGCTATCCCGAGGTAAAATTTGAGGTAGCTCCTCCAGGGGCATTTCTTAGCCAGTAGGAAGGAGGAAAAGGAAGTCTAGGCAGAAAGAATTAAGGAAATGACTGGAAGTTATGTCAACCACTTCCTTTCATATCTTACTGTTTTTAGGTTTAATCACACCCCCACACTTCACTGTAAGAGATGGTAGAATATATAGCCTGTAGGTGTATGGTCATGCAATCATCTGATAATCTGGGGGCTCTGTTACTTATGGTTCACCAGAGAAACAGAGCTGACAGAATTCCTAATGCCATTTACCCAACTCACCAAGTGTGAAGAGTTTGCTGTATTTATTATTTTCTCTCTTCTCCTCCCCTCCATGTGTTTACATACATACACATGCATATTTTCTTCAGAAAAGTATGTCACATACACCATACTTCTTTATTCTTTAAAAAAAAAGTCCCAGTATCGGGGCGCCTGGGTGGCTCAGTGGTTTAAGCCGCTGCCTTCGGCTCAGGTCATGATCTCAGGGTCCTGGGATCGGGTCCCGCGTCGGGCTCTCTGCTCGGCAGAGAGCCTGCTTCCCTCTCTCTCTCTCTGCCTGTCTCTCCATCTACTTGTGATTTCTCTCTGTCAAATAAATAAATAAAATCTTTAAAAAAAAAAAGTCCCAGTATAATTAGTGTACAGTGTTATATTAGTTCCAGGTGTATTATATAGTGATTGTACAATCCTATACCTTACTCTGTACTCAACACTTCTTGTTTTTAATGCTCCAGTGGGTATTTCCTAAAAACAAGAATATTTTCTTATGCAACTTTTCTAGTTATTAAGATCAAGAAGTTCAACGTTATATAATACTTTAATCTACTATTCACATTCCAATTCTGTCATTTATCCTGAGGTCTTTCATCAAAGCTTTTCCCTCCAGTACCAGATCCCACCCAAAGTCACACACTGCATCCAGTGTCCTTTCATCTAGAATAGTTTCTCAGCTGCCTTTTGTCTTTCATTACATGGACTTTGTTGAAGAATATGCTCTACTTTGTAGTTGGTGCCTTAATTTGTTTGTCTAATGTCTCCTCATGATTAGATTGAAGTTATGCATTGTTGCCCAGAATACCATGGAAGTGATGATGGGTTTTTGTCAGGGCATCACATTTGGAGGCACTGGTGTCCTCCTGCCCCTCATGGGGGATGCTAATTTTATTATCTGCCCAAGTTTGTCTGGGTTCTTCATGGCATTGTTATTTCTTTTCCCATTCCATTAACAAGCAGTCATTGAGGAAATCGTGTCTTGTTTTTTTAGATTTGCTGGTTTAAGAGCAAACTCTCCTATGGGAGTTATTGTTAGGCCTACAGCACTGAGCCTTGAGTCACCCCAAAGACACAGTAATAAACATGTCTATATATTATCAAGGATTTCCTTATGTTGTAAAAGGATTGGTCCTTATTCACTCCTGTGGCCCCAGTCCATGTGAAATGATATGAATGATCAAGCTTGGCTGTGTAATTCCCACTTGAGTATGTCTCCCTGAGGAGCTAGAGTCTGCCCACTCACCATACCCTTGATTTCATGTGTGTCTTTCGTCTGATCATTTGCTGGCTGGAATTAGACCAAGATGAGAACTTCATTCTTACCAGTCCTCAAATCCACACTGGATTTATTTGTCTTACCCAGTTTGTCTCCCTCTATTTATGTTAGGAATAATAAATAAATGGGGTTTTCATTATTTTTAAACTGGTTTCTACTTTAATGAGAAGGAAATGGATCATTCCTCTTCATTGGGTTAATCCTGATTTGCAGGCTTCTGAAGAGCCCACGTGGGTGGAAATACTGTGTTCCAATTTAGTTTTATATTTTACATTATCTTAGATTTATGAAATCACAAACCTGTGGTCTGTATCCTAGTTGGGTCAGGATTAAGAATAATACACCTTCAGGCCTATGATGTACAATATGGTAGTTACCAGCCAAATGTGGCTGAAGAGCAACTGAAATGTGCCTGGTCTGAACTGAGGTACACTTGATGTGTTAAATGTACAGTGGAATTTTGAGGATTTGATATCAAAAAATGGTAAAATGTTAAAATTTTTATATGGATTACATGTTGAAAGAAGATTTGGATATGGTAGGTTAAATTAAAAATAAATATTGAAATTCTAATAACATTCTTTCTTTCTTTTTTCTTCTTCTTCTTCTTCTTTTTTTTTTTTTACTGTGGCAACTAGAAAACTTAAGAATGCTTGTGTGGCTCATAATATTTTTTGTTGGGTGCTCTGCTTTAAGCTTCTCATTTTACAGAACAAAGAACAAATTTTCCATCTCTGTAGACAAGGAAAATGTGTTCTCACACTTATTATACCTGGTCTCTGCGGTAATAAAGTGCTTATTGTGTGAATTACTATTTATGTAGATAAAGGGAAATCCATGTTTTATCTATAGTTGGTAGTCTGATATTTCAAGGAGTAACATACATTAGTAAGGAGAAATGGTATTGTCAGGTTTCTTCCTTACTTTTACATTGGTTTGTGCAAAAAATATTTAGAAATGTCATTTGTTGAGACTTTCTAATTTGCATTTCTGACTAGATCAGTTAAAAAAATATGGTCATTAATGGACAATAGATTCTCCTTTATAATGCATATGAATAATAATAAACATGGCTGTTATAGGAAATTAATGAAGACTATGCTATTTATTTTGGAGTTAGTTTCCAAGTAATGACTACCTTAAAAATTCAGTTATAATTATAAGGAAAATATAAGTTATAGTTGTGATATAATCTTTAAGGAAAATACAAAAAAGGAAAATGTAAGTAATAAATGAAAAAAATAAAAATGAAAATTGCTTAAATTATAGATTCTCTCACTTTTTGATTTAAGAACTGGTTCCAAAATTTGTTTTAAATTTACCAAAAGTAGAGGCAACAACAACAAAATATCATCTGTGATCAATAGAGTATAGAAATAGAGGGCGTTTTTTCAGAAGAAGGGACATTCTTTAAAATGGAATTAGGTCAGCTTTAGTAAAAACTCACTCCATTGTCTTTATTCTTATTTCACTACTGACCAGTAAAAAGGATAATAGATGGCATCATTTCCCAGAATGGAATTGAGAGCTACTGATTCAAATAGTTAGACAATGACTCTCTTAATGTGAGTTTTTAAATCTCATTATTTTAATTCATGAGAGCCATTTTACTCTTATACCTTAAAACTTGCAAGCATGTTAAATATTTCAGAGTTATTTCAAATTTTATAATTATTCTTTGGCTTATTGAGGTATAAATGTTGATACATGTTCTCAAATCTGTATTTTTATTACTCCTTTACTGTCTTTTAAAATATTCATTAGAGCACTAAAATGTACATTAAATTTCTCCACTGTGGCTTATACATAAGAATAGTTTAAAAATTAGAATGTTATAGTAAACAATTCTCAAAAATGTTTGAATTTTTTGTAATGTTTCTAATCTTAGTAGCCACATGTTACTCAGAAACATTTATTAAATTGTAGTGCTATATAACCTTAATTAAAATTAAATTTTGTAAAGCAAATAAACTTTTTTTTCAGAAAAAAACTTACATATTTTCATGTAGAGTAAGTTGAAATATTAAAGCTTTTTATCTATGTAATTCATAACTTATGTCACACCTTTAACATCAAGAGGAGGACCAACCATGAAATCACAAACTTAAATACCATGACTTAAAAATATTTTCCAAAGGAAAGCGAAAATTTTAAAAGCTTAACTGGGTTTATACATTTCCAGATGACTATATGGTTTTTTCTTATATAAATAACTAATTGTTAGAACAAACGGGGGTAGCGATACAAAGTGATTTATTTTTCACTACTTACAGATACATTTTAAAAAGTGATTTCTATTCTTCAAAATTAGATTTGGTTTCACATAACTGAAGAAGAAGAAAAAAAAAAACAGACCCAGAAATACCGGTGGCCTAAACATAATGGTTTTAATTTATTCCATGGTGATATCTGGATATTGTTAGTCCAAGGCTACTTGTGGAACTCCACAGGTCATCAGGAACTCTGATAAAACTACACAGGCACTCTATTTCTTTTTCTTGTGTCATCTTTACTTGTGGCTTCTATCTTCAATGATTGCTCATGGTTTAAATAGCAGCCTTGGCTCCTGTCATTACTGGAACATTCTAGAAGTAGCAAGGAGGAAAAGGGAGGGGAAGAGGACAAAAGAAAAAAAAAAACACACAAAAAAACAAACAACAAAAAGCCCCAAACAACAACAACCATGAATCTTCCAGTCAAGTAGTTTCCTCCTTAAGAAATTTTCCTGAAGTCCGTTACAATACTTCCAATTATATGTCTTAGATCTTAGTCAAAGACCACACCTAGCGGCAAGGAGGGCAGAAATAGGTTCTTGTAATGTTGAGTTCAGTTTTATCTAGAAAAAATTAGGATTCTGGGGTGCCTGGATAGCTCAGTGGGTTAAAGCCTTTGCCTTCGGCTCAGGTCATGTTCCCAGGTCCCCACCTACTTGTGATCTCTGTCAAATAAATAAAAATTAAAAAATCTTAAAAAAATAAGGATTCTGTTACCAAAAAAGGAAGAAGTGGCCACTGCATAGGCAACCTGCAGCCTTTGCCATGTTTATTATGAAATATATGCCATATATGTTTCTGTTTACTAAAGTAATGGAAGTTATTAAAAAATCCTTCTATTAGGGGTCCTGGGTGGCTCAGTCAGTTAAGCATCAGGTCATGATTCCAGGGACCTGGGATCCAGCCACACTGGGCTCTTTGCTCAGTGGGAAGCCTGCTTCTCCCTTTCCTACTCCCCCTGCCTGTATTCCCTCTTTCTCTGTCTCTCTTTGCTAAATAAACAAAATCTTAAAAAAAAAAAACGCTTCTATTAGGTCAGACCATTTGAAGGTGTTAATATTTGATTTTTAACCTGTAAACAAAATCAATTTCATATGATTTAGCTTAATATTTTTGACTAGATGGCAGACTGGAGTTCCCCAAATTTTCTGGTTACAAAATATCTTATGTACTAGAGGAAATACTTTAAAAGAAAGCAAAATAAAGTTAAGTGAGAATTTGCGTTTTCAAAATAAAGTAGTCTTAAAACTGCTATATACTCTGAGGGTGTCCTGACTGGTGCCAGGTAAGGGTGAGGTGGAGAAACAGTGGATCAAGACTTGGTTCGGCATGGAGTGGAAAGCAGGTTGGGAGGCCACCTCATATACAGCCAGATCTCACTCAGATCTTATTTCATACTACTTCCTGTCACTCCTATTTGTCCTGGCATATGGGTGTCTTTGCTGCTCTATGAACAGGCAAGTGAGGTTCTTACCTTAGCGTCTTTGCATTGGCTGTTCTTTTCTTAAGAAAAAATATTTGGGAAAGAGAACGCACAAGCTGGTGGGTGGGGGGAGAAGCAGAGGGAGAAGCAGGTTCCCTGCTGAGCGGGGGCCCAATATGGAGCTTGACCCTAGGACCCTTTGATTGTTACCTGAGCCGAAGGCAGATGCTTAAACAACTGAGCCACCCAGGGACCACTTGTTTGCTCCTTTTGCTTGGAGGGTTCGTCCCCTGGATTTTTGTCTGGCTCACTCCCATTCTCCTTCCAAGTCTTTCCCCAATGCCATCTTCTCAGGGAGAACTACCTTGACCCTCCTACTTTAAATTGCAAATCTTACCTCCCTCAACACTCTCAATTCACAACCTACTTTGTTTTTTGTTCCCATGGTTTTTTAACATCAAAAATCATAGAATTTTTTTTATTCTATGTCCGTTGTTCTCTTATCTCAGAAAGAATATAAGCTCTACTGGGGAAAAAATTTCTGTCTGGGTCGTTGCTGGGTCCCACATGTCTAGAATAATGTCTGACACTATATTAGGGTGTCAACACATATTAAATGAATGACAATTCATTATTTTTCCTACTAGCTATGGTTCTTTGGCTATGTCCTATAAGTTAGGTGAATTCTTGTATTTGCTAGCTTACTCTGTTTGAGGAAGGTGTTGACACCTTTGTATGCCGGCAGGAGGAGATCTATTTCTAGGACTATCATACAAACATCTGGTCCACTCAGAAAACAAGTAGTTTGATTGATTTTGTTTTTGCCCACTAAAGGAACTTTATTTGAGTCCACAAATTTCTCAGGCTTAGATTGGATTTAGGATTCTTTTTATTACATATCCCATAATGAGCAGTAGCATTGTGTTCCTTCTTCCTACTGACTTTACATGCAGTGTCAGAGAGCAATAAAGTGGTTTTATTGAATTTACAACCAACTTACTTTTAAGAATAATGAAAATGTACTGATTCAATTTTTTCTAAGTGTGACATTAAACATAGAAAAAAATAAAAATGAAGCTATTCCCGATAAATAAACTGGTGAGCTGCTTTTGTTTTTACATGCTCTCGGGGTGGGGGGGGGGGTGAGCAACAGATAATTTCTTAGTTGCTCTCTATTGCCAACCCAACAATTCAGAGCTTCACTGGAGATAATGTAAAATACTACAGCACAGTCTTGGGATGGCACTATTATCCACTTAGACAATGAAGAAATGGCACCTCATGTTCAATTCCTGAGATTCCTGCTGTGTTTTCAGCAGAAGAAACATGTTCCTTTTTTTTGGTTAACAAGTGTGCTATTGAAAGACTATGACACCCTCACCTCAACACTGATTTAAAATACTAAGTACTCTTCACTAGAAGTTTTCTAAATATGGTCTTGGAAACCTTGGGCTGAATTCAGAAAAGAAAGTAGGGAGGAGAAATGCCAAGTGCATTATTGTGGCCACCATTTATTTAACCATCCAACTTACCTTCTAAATCCTTGAAATGTGCGACATCTATAAGAGGTTTCATTTGAACAAAGCGTTATTACACTTTAGCATTGACCTGAGGAATTCTTCTATCAAAAATTGTCAAGAGCTCACGTTGTGCTCTCTACTAGTCTGTTACTTGCCTTTCTAAATTAATATTACAGTACAGTCTGTTAGAAAAGCATGGTCTCTCTTACAGTGCTAGTTGCCATACTTATTTTTTTTTTGGTAAATTTTTGTATATATTTTAAAGAATCTACAAGTGTATATGATGTAAACTTTTTGATAGTTTCATCAAACCTGCACATATAAATAGACTAAAGTTTACTAAAGTCTTATCTCTTTTTCTGGCTTTGGCAATTACCAAGATATGAACAAAATAAACAAATTTTCCAGGTTACTTGGAACATTTCTTTTTCTTAGTGAATAAACCAGCAATTCTTTGCAAGACCTTAACTTTTTCATGAACACAAATTGTGTGTTAAATATGTGATGAAAGAGACTTTAATTGTAGCAACAAAACCTTAAGTACTTAGAATCCTGCACATAAAATACTTGTGCTTCTATTTGTTTTGATATAATGAAATTTCATGAAGAAATTGGTGTTGAGATTATGATCTAAGCACATTTCTAAGCAATTGTTAAATCCTTGAGTGATGCATTGGATAACATAGTGAAAATTGACTGAAGTTTTTTCTATCTAATGATGGTTAATAGTTCAGAAAACAAGCTCAGAATTCACACTCTCATAATGGGGATGTGCCACTGTCAAATCACTTAGATATAATTATGATTTTATAATCATAATGACTAAGTGTGTGTAATTAAAAAAACAACTTAGAGAAGAAAATGCTGTGAAACGTATGTGAGTGTTAAAAACAAAAACTGTGATATCAGTTTATTCTTATTTGAAAGACTTCTGCCTCTGGAAGAAATATCTTTAAAAAAATCTAATACCCCTGGGGATAAAAAATATATTATATGTTTATAAAAAATAAAAAAATTAAAAATTTAAAAAATCTAATACAAGCACATAGTGCAAATATAGTGGATGAACTTTTGTTTCAGTTAAACTTATGTCCTTGAGGTGTAATTTGCATTAAGATATTTCACAAAGCTGCAATGAGATGTTTCGCTTCTGATTCTCCATATTAATGCAGAGAGCTAATTTTGTGTCTTATTTTTGCACTTGGTCTTTGAATCCACTTAAACCCATATGAGTGAAGAGAAAAGGAAGAACAAGGGATGAGTTCAGGATAACCCTCAAGTATGACACTCTGTATTTGATTCACGGTTAATAAAATTTTGTATTACTTGCTCCTCTTAGGGAAATGGGAATTGGATAATGAAGGGTTTGGTTTGGTAGTGTTATTTAGTTCAGTTACCTGATTGTGATTGTTATTGACCTTTACTTGCTCCCTTAACATCCACTTGCTTTTTCTTACTTACTATTTTTATTTATGTATGATTTTGACTTCAAATTAACAAATTAATTTTTTTGATATTTTATTTATTTGACAGAGACACAGAGAAAGAGGGAACACAAGCAGGGGGTGTGGGAGAAGGAGAAGCAGTCTCCCCATGGAGCTGGGAGCCTGATGCAGGGCTTAATCCCAGGACCCTGGGATCATGACCTGAGCTGAAGGGAGATGCCTAATGACTGAGCCACCCGGGCACCCCATAAGTACAAATTAATTTAACAGTATTTCTATTATGTCCCTTTAGGAAACAAAATTCTGAATCAGAAGAAAGGTGTGTTTCTCTGCCTATTATAATTTCTTAGACAATCTTATAGAAGCTGCTCAATATATAGTCAGTGAACCTTTGTGATTTCTGGTTCTCTTTTTTCTTGTCCAAAAAGGCAAGCTATAAATCTCTTTGTAGAGTACTTGTTTTAAAAAGTATTTAGATATTTATGCTACTCAAAATTAATAGGTTAGACACATTTTCAAATACTAGTTGAACCTTCCACTTGAAAAGTCAAGAGACTTCATTATATACTCCCCTTTGCCCAGTAGAGTATTTAGAAGAACACACTACAGAAGATATTTTATCATCTTTACATCTCAGAATTCTTCTCCCTTATTTTCTTAGAAGGAAGTTCTTACTCTTAGGTTTTGGTAATATAATGGGAAATTTATTGTCCTTATACCAATATACCAGTTTGATACCCATATTTCTCTTAAGGAGAGGGTTGTCTCTGAGAACATATATCCTTAAGAAGTTTGGGGCAGAAGTCAAGAGTGTCCTCAGGAGACCATGCTTGGAAGTGAGAAAATAATCAAGTGCTGGTTCAAAATGACAGGGTCAAACCATACGATATTGGTATAAAAACAGGTAGATCAATAGAATAAAGAAACCAAGTATTTTTGTTTAATTTTTGTGAAAGATACCAAGAATGCCTAATGGAGAAAGAGTAGTCTCTTCAATAAATGGTTTTGGGAAAACTGGATAGCCACATAAAAAAATTAAATTGGACCCCTATCTTCTACCACATACAAAGCAAACAACACAAAGTAGATTAATGACTTCAAAGTGAGACCTGAGACTATAAAACTTCTAAGAAGAAAATAGAGGAAAAACTGTTTGACGTGGGTCTTGGCAATGATGTTTTGGATAGGACCACAAAAACAAAACAACATAAACAAAAAAAAAAAAAAAAAGAAAGAAAGAAAAAAGGTAACTAGGACTACATCAAAATTCAGGAGGTGCAGAGAACGCCCCTCAAAAATCAATAAGAATAGGCCCACACCCCATCACCTAATAGTAAAATTTACAAGTCTTAGTGACAAAGAGAAAATCCTGAAAGCAGCCCAGGAAAAGAAGTCTGTAACATACAATGGTAAAAATATTAGATTGGCAGCAGACTTATCCACAGAGACCTGGCAGGCCAGAAAGAGCTGGCATGATATTTTCAGAGCACTAAACGAGAAAACCATGTAGTCAAGAATACTATATCCAGCTAGGCTATCATTGAAAATAGAAGGAGAGATTAAAAGCTTCCAGGACAAACAAAAACTGAAAGAATTTGCAAACACCAAACCAGCTCTACAGGAAATATTGAAAGGGGTCCTCTAAGCAAAGAGAGAGCCTACAAGTGTTAGATCAGAAAGGAACAGAGACAATATACAGTAACAGTCACCTTATAGGCAATACAATGGCACTAAATTCATATCTCTCAATAGTTACCCTGAATGTGAATGGGCTAAATGCCCCAATTAAAAGACACAGGGTATTAGAATGGATAAAAAAACAAAACCCATCTATATGTTGCCTCCGAGAAACTCATTTTAAGCCCGAAGACACCTCCAGATTTAAAGTGAGGGGGTGGAAAAGAATTTACCATGCTAATGGACATCAGAAGAAAGCAGGAGTGGCAATCCTTATATCAGATCAATTAGATTTTAAGCCAAAGACTATAATAAGAGATGAGGAAGGACACTATATCATACTCAAAGGGTCTGTCCAACAAGAAGACCTAACAATTTTAAATGTCTATGACCTGAACGTGGGAGCAGCCAACTACATAAACCAATTAATAACAAAATCAAAGAAACACATAAACAACAATACAATAATAGTAGGGGACTTTAACACTCCCCTCACTGAAATGGACAGATCATCCAAGCAAAATATCAACAAGGAAATAAAGGCCTTAAATGACACACTGGACCAGATGGACATCACAGATATATTCAGAACATTTCATCCCAAAGTAACATAATACACATTCTTCTCTAGTGCACATGGAACATTCTCCAGAATAGATCACATCCTTGGACCTAAATCAGGTCTCAACCAGTATCAAAAGATTGGGATAATTCCCTACATATTTTCAGACCACAATGCTCTGAAGCTAGAACTCAACCACAAGAGGAAGTTTGGAAAGAACCCCAATACATGGAGACTAAACAGCATCCTTCTAAAGAATGAATGGGTCAACCAGGAAATTAAAGAAGAATTGAAAAAAATTATGGAAAAAAATGATAATGAAAACACAACAGTTCAAAATCTGTGGGACACAACAAAGGCAGTCCTGAGAGGAAAATATATAGCGGTACAAGCCTTTCTCAAGAAACAAGAAAGGTCTCAGGTACACAACCTAACGCTACACCTAAAGAAGCTGGAGAAAGAACAAGAAAGAAACCCTAAACCCAGCAGGAGAAGAGAAATCATAAAGATCAGAGCAGAAATCAATGAAATAGAAACCAAAAAAACCAATAGAACAAATCAATGAAACTCGGAGCTGGTTCTTTGAAAGAATTAATAATATTGATAAAACCCTGGCCTGACTTATCAAAAAGAAAAGAGAAAGGACCAAATAAATAAAATCATGAATGAAAGAGGAGAGGTCAACTGACACCAAAAAAATACAAACTATTATAAGAACATACATGAGCAACTCTACACCAACAAATTTGACAATCTGGAAGAAATGGATGCATTCCTAGAAACATATAAAATACCACAACTGAACCAGGAGGAAATAGAAAGCCTGAACAGACCCATAACCAGTGAGGAGATTGAAACAGTCATTAAAAATCTCCAAACAAACAAAAGCCCAGGGCCAGACGGCTTCCCGGAAGAATTCTACCAAACATTTAAAGAAGAACTAATTCCTATTCTCCTGAAACTGTTCCAAAAAATAGAAATGGAAGGAAAACTTCCAAACTCATTTTATGAGGCCAGCATCATCTTGATCTCAAAACCAGACAAGGATCCCATCAAAAAGAGAGCTATAGAACAATATCCTTGATGAACACAGATGCGAAAATTCTCACGAAAACACTAGCCAATAGGATTCAACAGTACTTTAAAAGGATTATTCACCACGACCAACTGGGATTTATTCCAGGGATGCAAGGTTGGTTCAACATCCGCAAATCAATGTGGTACAACACATCAATAAAAGAACAAGAACCATATGATAATCTCAATAGATGCCGAAAAAGCATTTGACAAAGTACAGCATCCTGATCCATTCCTGATCAAAACTCTTTAAAGTGTAGGGATAGATGGCACATACCTCAATATTATCAAAGCCATTTATGAAAAACCCACCGCAAATATCATTCTCAATGGAGAAAAACTGAAAACTTTTCCGTTAAGGTCAGGAACATGGCAGGGATGTCCATTATCACCACTGCTTTCAACATAGTACTAGAAGTCCTAGCCTCAGCAATCAGACAACAAAAGGAAATTAAAGGCATCCAAATCAGCAAAGAAGAAGTCAAACTATCACTCTTCGCAGATGATATGATACTATATGTGAAAAACCCAAAAGACTCCACTCCAAAACTGCTAGAACTTGTACAGCAATTCAGTAAAGTGTCAGGATATAAAAATCAATGCACAGAAATCAGTTGCATTTCTCTACACCATCAACAAGGTAGAAGAAAGAGAAATTAAGGAGTCAATCCCATTTACAATTGCACCCAAAACCATAAGATACCTAGGAATAATCCTAACCAAAGAAGCACAGAATCTATTCTCAGAAAACTATAAAGTACTCATGAAAGAAATTGAGGAAGACACAAAGAAAAGGAAAAATGTTCCATGCTCCTGGATTGGAAGAATAAATATTGTGAAAATGTCTATGCTACCTAAAGCAATCTACACATTTAATGCAATTCCTATCAAAGTACCATCCATCTTTTTCAAAGAAATGGAACAAATAATTCTAAAATTTATATGGAACCAGAAAAGACCTCGAATAGTCAGAGGAATATTGAAAAAGAAACCCAAAGTTGGTGGCATCACAATTCTGGACTTCACGCTCTATTACAAAGCCGTCATCATCAAGACAGCATGGTACTAGCCCCAAAACAGACACATAGATCAATGGAACAGAGTAGAAAGCCCAGAAATAGACCTTCCACTCTATGGTCAACTAATCTTTGACAAAGCAGGAAAGAATGTCCAATGGAAAAAAGACAGCTTCTTCAATAAATGGTGTTGGGAAAATTGGACAGCCACATGCAGAAAAATGAAATTAGGCCATTTCCTTACACCACACATGAAAATAGACTCAAAATGGATGAAGGACCTCAATGTGCAAAAGGAATCCATCAAAATCCTTGAGGAGAACACAGGCAGCAACCTCTTTGACCTCAGCTGCAGCAACATCTTCCTAGGAACATTGCCAAAGGCAAGGGATGCAAGGGGAAAAATGAACTATTGGGATTTCATCAAGATCAAAAGCTTTTGCACAGCAAAGAAAACAGTTAACAAAACCAAAAGACAGCTGACAGAATGGGAGAAAATATTTGCAAACGACATATTAGATGAAGGACTAGTGTCCAAAATCTATAAAGAACTTAGCAAACTCAACACCCAAAGAACAAATAATCCAATCAAGAAATGGGCAGAGGACATGAACAGACATTTCTACAAAGAAGACATCCAGATGGCCAACAGACACATGAAAAAGTGCTCCATATCACTCGGCATCAGGGAAATACAAATCAAAACCACAATGAGATATCACCTCACACCAGTCAGAATGGCTAAAATCAACAAGTCTGGAAATGACAGATGCTGGTGAGGATGTGGAGAAAGTGGAGCCTCCTACACTGTTGGTGGGAATGCAAGCTGGTGCAGCCACTTTGGAAAAAAACATGGAGGTTCCTCAAGATGTTGAAAGTAGAACTGCCCTATGACCCAGCAATTGCGCTACTGGGTATTTACCCTAAAGATTCAAATGTAGTGATCCAAAGGGGCACGTGCACCCGAATGTTTATAGCAGCAATGTCCACAATAGCCAAACTATGGAAAGAACCTAGATGTCCACCAACAGATGAATTGATCAAGAAGATGTGGTATATATACACAATGGAATACTATGCAGTCATCAAAAGAAATGAAATCTTGCCATTTGCGACAATGTGGATGGAACTAGAGCGAATCATGCTTAGCGAAATAAGTCAAGCAGAGAAAGACAACTATCATATGATCTCCCTGATATGAGGAAGTGGTGATGCAACATGGGGGCTTAAGTGGGTAGGAGAAGAATCAATGAAACAAGATGGGATTGGGAGAGAGACAAACCATAAGTGACTCTTAAACTCACAAAACAAACTGAGGGTTGCTGGGGGAAGGGAGGTTGGGAGAAGGGGGGTGGGGTTATGGACATTGGGGAGGGCATGTGCTTTGGTCAGTGCTGTGAAGTGTGTAAACCTGGCGATTCACAGACCTGTACCCCTGGGGATAAAAATATATTTTATCTTTATAAAAAATAAAAAATAAAAAATTTAATTTAAAATTAATAAATTAATAAATTAATAAATTCATTATAAATTTATAAGACAAAATTTATAAATTAATAAAAATTAATTTAAAATTTAATTTAAAAATTTTTAAAAAATAAAATAAAATTGGTAGAGATAAAAAAAAGAAATGCATACAACTCAACAGCAAGGTAACAACAACAAAATCCAATTTTAAAAATGGGTCAAGCATCTGAATAGACATTTTTTCCCCCAAAAGACCTAAATAGATGTTGGGGATTAAGGAGTACTTGCAATGAGCACCAGGTGATTTATGGAAATGTGGAATCACTGTGTCATATACCTGAAACTAATACCACACTGTATGTTAATTAACTGGAATTCAAATTAAGAAAGACCTACATAAGGTCAATGGGTACATGAAAAGGTGTTGGACATCCCTGATCATCAAGGAAATGCAAATCAAAACTACAATGAGATATTGCCTCATACCTGCCAAGATGTCTACTATTAAAAAAAAAAAAGATAAAAGTGGTGATAAGGATGTGGAGAAAAGGGATTTCTTGTGCACTGTTGGTGGGAATGTAAACAGGTACAGCTTCTATGGAAAGAAGTATAAGGGCTTTTTAAGAAATTAGGACCATCATAATCTAGTAATCCTACTTCTGTATACATATCCAAAGGAAATGAAAACATATTAAAAAGATAATCTGTACACTCATGTTTATTGCAGAATTAAACACAATAGCCATGATGTAGAAACAACCCAAATATCCATACATGGATAAAAATGTGGTATATATGTATACATAGATACGTGTGTGTATATGTATATATATAATATGTCTATTAACTGTTATTCAGCCATGAGCAAAAGGACATCTTGCCATTTGAGACAATATGGATAGTCCTTGAGAGCATTATGCTAAGTGAAATAAATTATGCATGAAAAGCTGAATAGTACAGGGTATCATTTATATGTGGAATCTTAGGAGAAAATTGAACTCTAAAAACAGTAAAGTTGTAGTTGCTAGGAGCTGGAGGATGGGATAAATAGGGAGAGGTTGGTAAAAGGGTACAAACTTTCAGTTATAAGATGAACAAATTCTGAGGATCTAATGTATAGCATGGCGATTGTAGTTGATAACACTATATTGTGTGATTGAAATTTGCTAAGATATCTCAAGCAATCTCACCACACCCACCAAAAGTAAGTATATATATAGTTATATACTTTAAATATAGTTTTATTTATCAATTATACCTCAGTAAAGAAAGGGAGGTATGTTAAAAAAAAAATGGAAGTCAAGGTGTTAGACGGTTGGCTTCCTAGATCTTTGATTGTTCTGGGCTCTTCATTTTCAGTGTTAAGGCAGTTGGTGAAGGAAGAAAGCATCATTCCATCCCTTTTAGGTAATCCTTGATTCACAAAGCAAACTCAGTATGTATCCTGTGTTGAGAACTAAATAATTAGATTAAATCCAGCTCCATAAGATTCCAAGTCACTGTGTTTCCCAGATTGTGATTTGACAATGTTAGTTAGTTTTGGACATAGTAGTGATTTTTTTTTTTTTTTTTTTTGGTAAAAGTATGTGGCATTTGGAGAAAAACTGGTAAAGGCTGATGTGGGGACTGGGAATTACAATATTTATAATCACAAAATTTATGAGTTTATTTAAAGTGTGTGCATGTGTGTGTAGAGATACAGAGAAAAGGAAAAAATACCACTCAAAGGATGGATACACAAATGTGTGTAGTTGTTTCTCTGGGTGTGGCCTTCTGGCTGAGTAATTATCTTTTTTCTTTCTACTTATCACAATTTTGTTTCTTTGAAACTGAGATGTTAGCATGAGTCTTCCTTTTGCTAAAATGTAGATAAGATCGCTTAGGGTGTCTGATTCTGCACAGTGGGGTTTTTCCAAAGATTTTCTTGGAGTGGAGGTGGGGTTCTATTTTGGTGCTCATGTCTGACTTCAAGTTCTTATTTCCTCAGAATTTATTGAATTCAGGGATTGAATCCCTTGTTTGCTGCCTTTAAGCTATTATGTGGAGTCCTAAAGATGAATCTTGAGCCCTTAACTGATTTCCATAAAACCCTATTCTCATATGGCAGGTGTAAGTAAAATTATACTGGTAACGTTGGGAAGGGATATGGATAAATTCATCAGGCAACATAATTTTAAATTATATTGGAAAATCTTTCTCTTTCTTGATCCTTTGAAATCTGAGATTCTTCATCAGTGGGCTCCTCTATTAAAGATTCTGGCCACATACCATCTTGATTGCTTCTCCTTTCACACTTTCCATCTTTCCTCCCCAGCTCCTCCTGTCCCTGGAGAGCACTGGTAACTCCAAAGTCTTCTTAGTCCTCTCTGTAAAGCAATGTACCTTTTCTCTGCTCCTCATCATAAAATTCTTTAAGATGTTCAGGACAAAAAACTTCCTTGGAAAAGAACTATCAGAAATTGTGGTCTCAAATAGCACACCCCATTATATTTCCTTAATGGGAAGATGAAGATGGATTTATTCTTTTAAACCACTCTTCCCCCCTTTTCAAAAGATGGATAATAGAATAGAAGATGAGAAAGGGTTTTAATTTTATCCCCACTTTTATTTTCAATTTGTAATAAACAATCTGAAGACCATAGCTTTTTAGAAATGTAGGGCATATGGAGCCACCTACACAAGGACAGCCTGGTCGGAAAGTGGTGATGGAAGGGTGATAATATTTTTGGATGAAAATGCAGAAAATTCATGGGTAAAAGGGAAATTGGTTCTTTGCCTTTTGTTCTGCTAGCTGAAATTTTAGACATTTTTACCAGGTTGAACTTCTTTCAGAATTAAAGCAGTAAATCCAGGGTTTTACCCAGGAATTCATGTACTTCACAAGTAACTTTACAAGTGCAAACATATTTCAATCCGTTCTTGCTATTTAATCATCTCTGGATATGTGACCTGGAACAGGCTCAAAATTGGGTTGGGTGGATAAGAATATAAGGATTCCTTATCAGAATTTGTTTTAAAATTTGGCTACGGGTGAGATTTCCAAGCTGATTTTGATTTGAGATGATGCCCATAGCTTTTGTTTCCAAGAACAATTCTAATATAACTTGCTGTTCACAGGGTTATCTAATACAGTGGCAGAATTTGTGTGACTGATAGTTTTGTGGGGTTTTTTTTTTTTCCCACTACTGGTAGGCACTGGACTTGGGGGAGTACGCTGGGCTCCTGACCAAAGCATTCGGGTTTTGATATTCTTTTTTTTTTTTTTTAAGATTTTATTTATTTGACAGACAGAGATCACAAGTAGGCAGAGAGACAGGCAGAGACAGAGAGAGGAGGAAGCAGGCTCCCTGCTGAGCAGAGAGACCAATGTGGGGCTCTATCCCAGGACCCTGGGATCACAACCTGAGCTGAAGGCAGAGGCTTTAATCCACTGAGCCACCCAGGTGCCCCGGGTTTTGATATTCTTTATGGGTGGTTGTTACATCCTTCACCCTGCATTTCCCCACTTGTTACTCCGAAATAACTGATAATATTCTGTAACTCATTATTCTTTCTCTGTCCCAGTATATCATTTCTCATACTTTGGTAGTAGAGTGGGATTAAAAGTTCAGTTTTCTGATTCCCACTCTAGATCTACTGAGTCAGACCCTACAGAAGAGCATCCTCTTGCAATGTAAGAGATACCCAATTTTGATATCCATCTGGATAGGAGTGGGAGTTCCCAAAGACCAAAATAATAATAAGTCTAGGTTAAAACAACAACAACAACAACAACAACAACAAAAACCAAAGAACTTTGATGTGGCCATTTCTTCACCCATTCCTCATTCTTCTACCTTTTCTCCCCATCTTGATGTCTGTTGGAGATAGGGGGAGAGGACAAAGTTAAGGATAAGAGAGTTCTCCCTTGCTTGGTTCAATTATGATCTGGTTTTTATTTTTTATTTTTTTTATTTTTTTTTTTTATGATCTGGTTTTTAAATCTTGATGAGGCAAATATTCACATTCTGGCTCTTTTTTGAGGAGCATAAGGCAGAGGTCTGCATTTTGCTCAATTCTTCATCTGAGTCTTTAACAAAATTACTGAGGGAAGGGGAAGTTCAGAAAGCAACCATCTTAGTATGAAAGGTTAATCTTTTCTTCTGATAAATTCTTTCTGAAGCTCTCCTAACACTTCTCTGGCTTGTGTTTGGAGAGTATGTAGGAGGGGGGATATCCTGGCACCCCTCTTGAGAATGTGTGCACACTACATTCTTTATTTCTATGTTTGGGCTTCAACAATAGCTATGAAATGGCACAAAGTTCTACTTAACACTATGTTTAGGAAGTAGCTCTCCTCTTCCAGGTTTCAAAGAGTGACTTTTGTATATAGACATGGTTCTAAATTTTAAGATAATTTTTCATGACCTATGGAGATGATTTGTTTTTCAATTTGAATAATTATAGACTGTAAGCCCAAATTTCCAATTATTTCTCACTTGAGCCATATTTGTGATCTCCACTAAATCATATTAACCAAGTATTGATTTTCCTGGATTGTGTTATTTTTTTAACCTGTCATGATTAATTTGCCAGCATGTTAGCTAGTCTGTTATATGTGTATTCATTGAGGAAGAGTTTTTTTTTTCCTTGAGTTATTTTTTAATGTTTAATATCATGCTTATTCTAGTTTCATAAATATGTGTTCCATGCTCTGGAAAAATTCATAAAATACTGAATGTTCAGTTCCAATTTTGGTTTATAATTGTGGTGTATCATGACAGGATTTTGAGGCCTATGAGGACAGGAAAGTTAGTCTGGTTGAGGCTTGGTCAGGATAGGCTGCTTAAGAGGTGAGCTTGATACTTGTGGTACCCAGAATATTCCATACATTTTAGTCCTTACTCTATGTAGCTTGATTTCAGCAGCTAAAGTCACTTGGAAAGGGTATACAGAAGCAGGTGCTCCTTTTGGATGAAAACAAGTGTGCCTTTCCATCCCAGGAAGAAGGATGAAAGAGTTCAAACTTTCCTTTGACACATGGTGCTGAAAAAGTTGGAAAGATCATTTTATCCTTGCTTCGTCGCTATGGTAACGTGCTCTTCTATAGATAATTGTGTGCTTGCTTTTTTCTTTCCAAGGAGGAGTTGTACCCATGTTCAACCTTTTTAACAACAAAAGTAAGGTATCAGGAAATATGGACTGACCATTCTGTACTTATGGAAATCTGCAGTTAAGAATAATTACTAACTACATATGGAGAGAGGGACTGTGAATTTAAGAGTTCTCAAAATAAAAGAGAAACTTTTCTTTTTATCTGCACTGATGTCTTTTTTCTCCTCCAGCATTTGTCTTTTGGTTTAAAAGATGAGGGCAATGTTAGGGGTTTTTTTCCTTCCTGAAGGCATCCAGCCAGGAAGGGAAGCCATGGGAGTGCCTGCTTATAGCAAATTGCAGCTTAAACAGTGAGAAATTTGTGCTACTTAATGATAATTGAGTATTCCTGTGGCAAGATACAGAAGATACAGAAGTGAATTAAGATGGGCCTGTATTTTAAAATTATGAGCAATTCATGCCTTATTTCCAATGATTTTATCATAAATTAGTCCTCTTTTGGTCTGATATAATTTTTTTAACATAAAACTGATGACTATAAATATTTTCTTGTTAGAGTGAAACCTTTGTCTAACTTTGATTAGGGACAAGAAAAGAACTTAAGAAAGATGATATTTACAAGTAGGTCTGCACATGGCTACAGAAGGACATGAAACCATTCCACGAATTGTGATTTGTCCATATAGAATCATATTTGACAAAGATGTACAGTATCAATCACTCAGCTATTAGCATATACCATAGATAACATTAATTATACCTCAAATCCTGATAAGAATGGCTTATTCAGTCAGAGAAAGACAGCTATCATATGATCTCCCTGATATGAGGAAGTGGAGATGCAATGTGGGGGTTTTGGGGGGTAGGAAAAGAATAAATGAAACAAGATGGGATTGGGAGGGAGACAAAACATAAGAGACTTAATCTCACAAAAACAAACTGAGGGTTGTTGGGGGTGGGGGGATAGGGAGACGGTGGTGGGATTATGGACATTGGGAGGGTATGTGCTATGGTGAGTGCTGTGAAGTGTGTAAACCTGTGAAGTGTGGCGATTCACAGACCTGTACCCCTGGGGCTAATAATACATTATATGTTTATAAAAAATAAAAAAATTATAAATAAAAATAAAATTCATAAAAAAAAGAATGGCTTCTATCAGTTCTCTTCGGTCATAGATGGCTTTATTTATTTTTAAATTAGAGTAATGGATTAGTCTTCGGTAATATAAGTTTGAAATTTGGGAATCAAGTCATAGAGACCTAGTCATCATTATAGACAGAATAGCTGGAGATTCATGACTCCTTACAGGCAGGTCCTAGTCACATGGTTTCATGTTATAAACTGGGTAAGCCAAATTACATCAAACCAATATTCTTCAGGTTAGGAGAACAATGGAAAAGGAGAATAATGCTTTTAAGTTGAAGAGATGAGGCATTTTCTAAATGTAGAAAGTAATCTTTTTTGGTGTTATATGTCTAATGCATTAAATCTATGATCTCATTTTATCATCATCATAGCTTTGGGAGGTAGGTAAAATTGAATTTATTTTAAAGTGAGAGAACTTGAAGCTCAGAAAACTTAAGTAATTTGCCCAAGATCAGAAAGCTAGGAACTAGCTAAAAGAGGGATTCAAATGCTAGTCTATTGGTCTCTAAAGTGTGTCAGTGCCTTTTCTGAATGATATGTAATTGATTCTGGAGAGAATGTTTATGAAATGAGACATGATGCTCCTTTTATTGTTTTAAGTCTTGAACTTTAAGAAGAATACAAAAAATAAGGACAGTAGAGACCTCAAGGAGAATTAGTCCAAGGTCTTTTTGTGGGCGTCTTCACCTCTTTGACTCTTTTATAAAATAAGAAACAGTGATGAGTTGTTATCCTCATTCATTTCACTGATTTTTTTCTATTTCTGGAGGAGGAACTTTCAGAGCCTTTCAAGGAATGGCATATGTGGACATCATTTACACATTTCCCAAGGTCTACTAAGCCTTTGGGCAAGAAGTGCCCTCAATTTCCTTGTCATTATTTTGTAAATATATTTTTTTCCTGGGGTCTCCTACAGAAGAATGACTGTGACCTGGGGGTGTACCTAGGTCCTTTGGTCAAAATGTAGATGTAAAGGAAATTAGAAACAACCTTTGTGGGAGTGAAAATTCTGTCTCCATGAATTAGATGATAAAAATGGAAAGAAATTAAAATTGTGTATGGATAGAACTGTTTAATTTAGGGGATGTAGAGAATCAAATGAATCTCCTCTAGTAAACATAATTCTGAGACACCTATTAACATAGCGAGTATACCAAGGGATTAAGTAGAATCATGTTGGAAGCTACTATAACTTAGAAATTTGTCCAATCTTAAATCTTTAACTGCAGAAAAATTACCAGTTTGATCGAATCTTTGTCCCCCAAATCTTACCCTGCCTAACATGGTAATTTGCACCTCAATCCCCTTGCAACCCCCCTATAGTTGGACTATATACAATCTGAGGAAAATAAAAAAACAAAAACAAAGAAAACCCACGATGTGAGTATCTTTGTGCTCTATTTGGGTCAATCGTTTTCTTTAAAAATGTTGATAATATTGAAGGAAATATAATATCTAAGTGCATACGTAGTGCTTGACTTGATTTATGTGGACTAAGTGCTTAAGAAGGCATTATCAGGTAGATGGAGTGATTACAAATCCGATATATCAAATGTGTAAATCCAGTTTAAAATCTTGAAAGGAATTTAAGTTCAATTAAGGGCAGATTGCTTAGGAAGTTTAAATTTGTTCAACTTCAGTTAACGAAACACTAAAAAATAAGGAGCCATACTACTTGGATCTGAATTTCGGTGCTGTCACTTTTTGGCTCATGGTCTTGTATGAGTTACTCAATCACCTTGTGCCTCAGTTTCCTCATTTGTAAAAAGCAAAAAACAATCATAGCTATCTCATAGGGCTGTTGGGAAAACTAAGTCATTACCCGAACAACTGCTTAGAGCAGAGCCTGGTACAAAGTAAGCTTTAGGTATGGGCTTGCTCTTGCTAACCACGAAAATGTTTGTTGTCTAACATTTTTTTTTTAATCCTTTAAACTTTTCACTTTAGCTTTCCATCTCTTCCAGATGTAAACCTTTACTTTTCAGACTCTTAACTTTTCTCCTCTTCCCAGGAAGTCCTGTGTGTATTTCCCTGCTCTTTTTCCTGAGTACTCAATACTTCACCATACTGGTGGTGGCCTTTAAATGAAGCCATTTTGTGGAACCAACACAGTCCTAAATCCAGAAGTAATACCAGTTAGTGGGTTTTGCTCTGTTTTCTTGAATGCCATGCTAGGGAACATATAACTATGAAGTTATTTAGTAATGCATCATTTTCTCACCAATCCACTTCTCTCACATTCCTTAGCCTGCTCACACATCTTTCTTCTCCTATATTTTTCCCCTAACTTGAGACTGACTGATTCTGATTCTTTTTCCTTTGCTCATTCTTGTATCCTAAAAGTCCACAGGCCTATTTTAGCAAGAGAGAGAACTTCTCAAAGGATGGGGAGAATGAGAAGCCATGAACGGTGACGTAAAAGTGCATACTAAGTATTCATTAAATACTTGAATGGTTTTTTTTTTTTTTAACTTATTAGGAATGTTGCCATTTTTTATTTAAAAAGTATTGAATATTTTGATTAAAATAAGACTTAGAAAGTTAATATACTCAGTCTGATTAATTCAAGAGAAACGACCTTTTCCAAGTAATATGTAAAACCCCAAAAAAGTATATTTGCACCTTCAGGGTACAACTTGGGAAATTCTTTTCATACTCTAAAAGTGCTAACACTTACCTCTTTAGGTATACTATGCCTGGATTGTTACATAAATTTAATTTTTTATGTCTACAGTGAAGGTAGGCATTATTATTCCCATTTCATAGCTTGGGAACTGAGCCTTGGGGAAGTTCAGTGATTAGCCAAAGGTCATGAGATTCTAAGTAATAGAGTAGGAGTCTGAACCTAAGTTCAAGGATCTAAAGCTTCCAGATCTTGATATCCTACAACCTCTGGGGATATAGGAATGTTCCAAGAAAATTTACCTCACTTTGGTAAGTTCTTCGTTTGAAAATATTCTTTGTATATTAGTCTGTTATCAGCATTTATTTTATCTTTATTTTTTAAATTCAAGTTAATTAACATATAGTGTATTATTAGTTTTGGGGTAGAATTATTAGTGTTTGAATTGCTGGGTTAATCTGAGGAAAGCTGGAGTGCTAAAGGATGATTCACTTTTTTTTTTTTAAACTACTTTTTTTTTTTTAATTTAAATTCAGGGAAGGAGGGAAAGTTCATTTTTTATTTTGACTCTATCACATTTCTTTTTAAAGTAACCTATATAAGGTGTTTATGGATTTCTATGTGGTAAGACTCCCTGTTCACATAAAGTTTTTCAAATTTAGCCTGCTTACTCCCAAATAGATTTTTGGGTGTAGGCCTTGCAGAAAACTCATGTTTAGTGAAAACATCAGTGAATAATGAAAACATTCTTGGTAATAAATATAGGTCTGGAAATGTTATTATGTAAATTTAATGGAAATCTTATTCTTTATGCTTACAAGAATACATTTATGAAGGTATTCCAGGTGTGCACTTCTTATCAAAGAAGAAAATTCTGAGAAATGAAGAAAAGAGCATTCTTTTTGTTTATATTATTAAATGTGATCCATTCACAATGAATTAAAACAGCCTAGGCAAACTTCTCATTTAGGAACTGAAGTTTATAATATTTGATTGAAACAAGTTTGAACTACAACAGAAAAATATCTAATTGACCCTAGAACTGAAATAAGTTAATCTGATCCAGAGACTGAGCACAATATAGACAATAGCTGGAAATGTACTGCAGCAGAATTAAGTATTGAAAGCTCCTTTTCCCTTTGTTGGGGAAGAGGGCAGGAGAAGGAATAACTTGGAAGGGAGTGAATCTACTCTTTTTTTTTTTTAATTAAATTTATTTATTTTCAGCATAACAGTATTCATTATTTTTTCACCACACCCAGTGCTCCATGCAATCCGTACCCTTTATAATACCCACCAACTGGTACCCCAACCTCCCACCCCCCCGCCACTTCAAACCCCTCAGATTGTTTTTCAGAGTCCATAGTCTCTCATGATTCACCTCCCCTTCCAATTTCCCCCAACTCCCTTCTCCTTTTTAACTCCCCATGTCCTCCATGCTATTTGTTATGCTCCACAAATAAGTGAAACTGGAAGTCCCAGTGTACAGTTCCAGTGACAGCCTGATTGGACCTAAATACAGCCTACAGAGGAAGGTGGTGTACTGAAACATAATTCCTAAGTATGGAATGAAAAAGAGAAGTAGCCTATGTAATATCAGTATGGTTTATTACAGGAAATGATCCTTACAGAGATCAGGTGTATGCAGCCATTGTTGGGAAACTAAAAAAAAAAAAAATTAAGCTTATATAAACTTATTAAACAAACCTATAGATTTTGAAACTTGAGAACTGGCATCTTTAACATAATTTTATTGGCTTCTTGAAAACATTTATTTGAAACATTAGATTTTATAGATTTTTCTATTTTCCTTTCCAAACTCTTACCAGTTACAGGTAAGATGTGCTGGTGAAACTGATTGGACAGTTTTATTGGCTAAAATGACAGGGGAAAAAATGCATTACAGTATTAAGTTTCACTATATTAAGCTCTGTCTTTTTAGTTAACTGGAAAAAAGAAGGAATGCTAAAGGTATTAGCCAAAACTAGAATTTGAATATCTTTAGAAATAGAATCGGATTGCCCTATTGTAAAAAAGAATTTTAATATTTTAAATGGGATAAATTGAGAGGTCACCAGATATTTCTATATACTCTATTTTCCTAGGTGAATTCTTAAAATTTAAAGGCAGTATATCTTAGAAACCTTTCATACAGAGAATCCAGAATAATAGTTTGTGAATTTAAGTGACAGTGCCAAGCAAAGTGGGATTCTGTTTCCAATAAGTTTTATTTACCACTGATCTAAATGAATCCATGTTGATGGAGGGTCAGGTCTTTCAAAGAATCGGTATGACCTCTATATATGGCTCGTGTGATGTATCAAAGAGGGTAAATCCAAGAGGGATTTAGGAAGAGGAATCTAATGTTAATGGGAATTTAATTTACATAGTTGGGTAATTGTTGAAAATGTTTACAATTATAAACACCACTGCAATGATGAAGCATATATAGATTGGATAGGAATAGTACAAATTCAGTTTTGGACATGCTACATTTTCAGTACCCACCAGTCATTGTAATAGGGCTGTCAAACATTCCCTAATCTACATGTACTATGATGGTCACTGAGATTAAATACAAATATTACCTTCAAGAAGCTTATATGGCATTATTCAAAACAAACTGGCAACACTTTTGCCAATATTTGCAATATGATTCATAATAGAGCTTGTAAGTCAAGGTATATGCCTATAGATCTAATAGAGTATGGTACCGGAAAAAAAATCAGTTATTTTCATCATTTCCTCTTTTCCTTTATTCATTGCTTCGCCTGACCCTTCTTACTCAGTGAGTAAACAGATGAAGAGTTGTTAAAATTTTAAGCATAGTTTTATTTTTAAAATTTCTGTTATTATATAGTTGGCATATAATGTTTGTACAACATAGTGATTTGACAGTTCTGTATGTTATTCAGGGCGTAGTCACCATCTGTCACAATACAACATTACTACAATATTATTACCTATGCTGTATTTTTCATCTCCATGACTTATTATTTGTTTTTTTAACTGGAACTTTTTACCTCTTAATCCCTTACCACCTCCCCTCTGGCAACCACCAGTTTGTTCAGTTCATTCTCTGTACTTATTAGTGTGTTTGTGGTTGTTTTCTTGTTCATTTGTTTTTTTAGATTCCACATATAGGTAAAATTACATGGTATTTGTCTTAGTCAGTATCACTTATTTCATTTAGCATAATGCCTTCCAGGTCCATCATGTTGTCTCAAATGGCAAGATCTCATTTTTTTTTTTTAATGGCAGAGTAATATGCTACTGTATGTGTATCCATTTTTTTTTTTTCTGTTGAGACAGGTTGCTTCCATATTTTGGCTACTATAAATGGTGTTGCAATAAACATAGGGGTGCATATCTTTTCGAAATAGTGTTTGCCTTTTTTTTTTTTTTTTTTTTTTTTTAGGTAAATACCCAGTAATGGAATTACTGGATCATATGGGATTTCTATTTTTTATTTTTTGAGGAACATTCCTACTGTTTTCCACAGTGGCTGTACCAGTTTACATTCCCACCAACAGTGTCTGGGGGTCCTTTTCTCTACACCCTCACCAGTACTTGCTATTTCTTTTTGATACTAGCCTTTCTGACAGATGTAATGAGGTGATACCTCATTGTGGTTTTGATTTGCATTTTCCTGGTGATTATTGATGTTGGAACACCTTTTCGTGTGTCTTTTGGCCATCTGTATATAGTCTCTGGAAAAATGTCTGTTGATATCCACTGCCCATTTTAAAATTGGATTGTGTTCTGTTGTTGAGTTGTGTAAGTTCTTTATATGGTTTGACTATTAGCATCTTTTCTCATATATCATTCGCAAATATCTTCTTTCAGTTGGTAGGCTGACTTTTCATTTTATTGATGGTTTCCTTTACTGTGCCAAAGCTTTTTGTTTTGGTGTAGTCACAATAGTTTATTTTTGCTTTTGTTTCCGTCTGCCCAGAAAAAAAATGTTGCTAATGCTGAGGACTCACAGAGATTACTGGCTATGTTTTCTTCTAGAAGTTTTATGATTTCAGGTCTCATGTTTATTAATGCACTTTGAGATTTGTTTTTGTGTATGGTGTAAGTGGTTTAGGTTCATCTTTTACATGTAGCTGTCCAGCTTTCCCAACACCATTAACTGAAGAGACTGTCTTTCCTGTATTGTATATTATTGCCTCCTTTGTCATAGATTAATTGACCATATAAGCATGGGTTTGTTTTTGGGCTCTCTATTCTGTTCTACTGATCTATGTGTCTACTTTTGTTCTAGTACCATACTCCTTTGATTATTACAGCTTTTTAGTGTATCTTGAAATCTTGAATTGTGATACCTTCAGCTTTATTCTTTTTCAAGATTTCTTTGGCTATTTGGCGTCTTTTGTGGGTTGGTAAACATTTCAGGATTATTTGTTTTTCTGAGAAGAATACTACCTGTATTTTGATAGGGATTGTTTTGAGTAATACAGAGAGTTTAATTAATTCTTCCAATCCATAATCATGTAATGTCTTTCTGTTTGTGTTCAATTTCATCAATGTTTCAGTTTTAAGAGTACAGGTCTTTCATCTCTTTGGTTAAATTTATTCCTGGGTATTTTCTTTCTGGTGCAGTTACAAATGGATTGTTTCTTAATTTCTCTTTCTGCTACCTTGTTATTAATGTATAGAAATACAACCATTTGTAGCCTATATTCACTTATTACTTCATTTTTTTTTGATCGAATCTTTAGAGTTTTTTCTATGGATAATGTCATCTGCAAATAGTGATACTTTAATTGAATATCTTTTATTTCTAGTCTGACTTCTGCAGCTAGAACATCAGTACTATGTTGAATACAAGTGGTAAGAATGAACATCCTTGTCCTATTTTTAATCTTAGAGAAAAACCTTTCACTTTTGCACCACTAAGCAAGGCGTTAGCTGTGTGGTTGGTTTGTTTAGCTGTGGGTTTTTCATATATGATCTTTGTTATTTTTTAAGGTATGTTTCCTCTAAATCCTGATTTCTAACAGATATCTATATTCAGATTGTCAATGTCAAAAATGTATTAATGAAGTTTCTACTATCTTGTTAAAATTAGGTTATTGTGAGGATGCAACTCTTCTAATATGTTTTGGAAATTGTTTTGGGGGGCTGATTCAAAATCATTGGTTAGAAGAGATTAAAAACCATTCATTTTGGAATGTGATGAAATTAAGTAAAAAAAATCCTATGTTTGTATAAACTTGAGCATATGAGTGTATAAGATATATATACATATATACATATATATACATATACACATATATATGTATGTGGCATTGCCCCATCTCCCTGGTTCAGCAAGAGCAAATGGATGAAAAATTCTAGCTCCTGGTTTCTTTACGCAGGAGGGAAATAATTGGATGGAATGTCCAGAGATCCAAATAATGTATGATACCATAATGATGGATATATGCCATTATTTCTTTCTCCAGCCTCTTAGAATGTACAACACAAGAGTGAAATGCAATGCAAAATATGAACTTTGAATGATTATGATGTGTCAGTATAGTTTTATCAGTTATAACAAATGTATCACTTTGGTGGGGGATGTGGATAGTGAAGGAAGCCTTGCCTGGGTGGGGTCAGGGATAAATGAAAAATCTCTGTAACCTCTTTTCAATTTTGCTATAAACCTGAATGTGCCCTAAAAATAAAGGCTTAATAAAAAACAAACAAAAAAAACCCCTGAAATATAGGAAATGTCCAGGGTGACTAAAAAAACTTTTAAGTAATCTACTTGTATTTTTATATTGATATTGTTTATTCAAAGTTTAAATAAGTGAAAAGACTTATTTCTCAGAAGATAGAGGATCCAATCAACTGACCTTTGACTTTTAAATAAAATGCTATAATTTTGATGACTATTACAGAATACTGGATGCCTGTGCTTATGTATAGCTTATATAAGAATAACAATGTAGCATATAGCTGTCAAACAAGATACTGCTTAATCATTTTATTTTGGATAAGAAAAATATGCCTCTGAACTGAATTACAAAATCACTTGGGAGTAGACAGTTTGACACAGATGTGACATTTGAAAATGAAATGGCATCAATAATGGGGTGACTCCTCTCAGTTTCACTGGAATTGTCGATAGTGATTTGGAAGGGAGCTTGGACTGGCTGAGCACTCACTCGCTTCAGTAACTGTGCTGCTCCTTATCAGGTGCAGCGTCAAATAAACTTCATGAAGATTTAAAGCCTTAGAGATAAGCATGCAATTGAAAATGCATTCCTATTATACACTTAAGGCAATGTGATACTACTTGTTCTCTAAACTGAATTTTAAAGAGCTAGAGCTATTGGGAACTAATTTCCTGGGTTAAACGCTAATTTTCCTGGATCATTCTTATTATACTTCATTGTGATATTCCATTTTAAAATATAAATTTGGAATTATTTCAAGTTACTTTATAGTTGGGATTATTAGTAAGAAGCTGCAAAGTGATTTCTATGGCATGAGCTTATTAAAACCAGCTTATGTTGCTGGTTTTTCTACCTCTAAGAGTCATTGCCTAGCAAGACTTACAAATATGAAAATACCTGCTTCCATTTGCCATGCCTTTGATCAGTTTATAGCTTAGACCCAGAGATGAGTGGTTTTCATAAGCAATCATCTTCTATGTGTGTTAAAATAATGCATGTCCCAAGATGCATTGTTCTACTTAAAAAAAAAAAACACAAAACAAAACAAACTGGATCTGCATCATGTCTCATTGACTCAGTAATCTTTCCAGGGTGATGTTGAAGGAAGAACCTGGTTGAACAGGCTCTTGAGCCATTGGGTGAGTCCTAGCTGATCACTTACTAGCTCTGTGGTTTGGGCAAGTTGCTTAAGTCCCCTGGAACTTACTTTGGTCATCAGCAAATTAGATATGATTATATATATATATATACATACATATATATATACACATATATGTATGTGTATATATATAATAAAATATGTGAAATTACTTTTACAAATGACAAAGTCCTATGTGAGTTGGGTTAAGACTGTGTTTCTCAACCAGTCTGACCCCTAGAAATCACTTGGTAATGTCAGAAGGCATTTTTGCAAGTTAGAACTTGGGACAGAGGGTGTGCTACTAGCATCTAGTGTGTAGGGGCCTGGGATGCTAACTACTAAATATCCTATAGTGCACAGGACAGTCTCCTACAACAAAGAATTCCCTGGACCCAAAGATCAATAGCACTGCTATTGAGAAACCTTGGATTAAAGTTTTAAAACCTCAAACATTTACATAACTCTAAGGGGCTTACTATCCTAGTTTTTCAACTATTCTTTAGTGGCTATAAATGCTATATTTATCACTTAATTTATGCTTTAATTTCAAATATGCTTAAAAATGGTATTCACTACAGGATTATAACTTACTTGCATTATATTTTGTTAATATATTACCACATACATTCACTTTCTTGTTAAGATTTCTACAAGGAAATATAATTGTGATTCATGAGTGTTCTTGAGTCCAGTTGTTTGGTTCCCAATTTCATAGGTATGTTAATCATTTAAAAATATTGCTGATAGTTTTTTTATTCTAGCTTATTATAGGTTCACAATCAATTATTTGAAAATATTAAACAAAATGTGTTTCAGAATCTTTTTGGATTTTAGTCCAGTAGTGCAGTGCCAACTTTACATAATTTATATGTTAGATTAAACCATATTGTGGTTGGGACAATGCATTTTACCTGATATTTATACAATAAAATGTGTAAATAGTCACACTAAGTGGGTTAAATGAGATCAGATCAATTCAGATCATATTTTATCAACTAAAAGAATTCAGGTCAGATTTTGTTGACAAGTGAATTATAAAACAAGGCTCCTGGTTTTCAGAGCCTTTGTGAATTTTAGAGTTGTAGATGAAGTACTATGGGCCTATTTATATCCCTTTACTAAACCTAATGCCTCCTATCTATAAAGTCATATCATATCTCCAAAAGAGCAACAGAGTATAAAAATTTTGTTATGCCAAACAGATAGGAACCCCACTCTCAACCAATTCAGTAATTATTGGAAAGGGCATGTATATTTGAAACACGTACTGTCTTAATTAATGTTCCAAGTTATGCCAGACTATATAAATAAGTGTCCCAGTTAATGAGCAGTTACAACCAATTTTCACAGTTACAAGGAAAATATACTCTGCAAAATGAAAACACTCCTAGAAAGGATGCAATTTATAACACAATATATTTACCAACGATAATTGGATATATCCAATCTGAGAGTGAGAGTATTATTAGTGTCTATTTTAATTAATAGTGAAAAGTATGTTCAGAACTTGACATAGCTTCAGAACAATGTCACCATGACCATGTGTAATTATGTATCCAACTCTCACAGTGTTCCCTTATGAATACTTAAAATTTAAGAACTTGTTTAAAGAAAGAGATGATGATGGGACATATACCTGAGAGGCTTGGTAAGTGACATAGTGAATTGGAGGTGCAAGAAAATGCTTCTCAAGGACAGTGTCTTCTGCATAAGGAGTATGGACATGGACTACATAGAATTCTAATGAGATTTATAAATGAGTAGCTTTTTTCTTGACCAGTTCAAGGCACCTTCACATTGCAGCACATGATAGTGAAGTGTTCAAGGGCTAGATCTTGTTAGGATCACCCATATGCTGTGAAATCCTTGGCCCTGCTGCCTGTACCATATTTAAGCCAAACTTCTTTGATGTAGATCCCCTGCCTGTACCATATTTAAGCCAAACTTCTTTGATGTAGATTTCCTTGAGGTGCACTCTGTGTTTGAAACCCTTCAAAAGGACTTTGGTTTCCAGGAATGTGGTAGTAGACAAGCTAAAAATACTTCCACTGTAAAAATTTATAAATATATAAAATGTAAAAATGTCTTAAATTTGAGAGCTAGGAACCTAAAAAGTAGAGGACACTTCCAGCTCCCCCAAATGAAGGGAGGAACCAGTTCAGGAAGCATAGTTCTGAAATAGCAGTAAATGAGAAACCTATAATTTTAAGATTTAGGTAGTGAGTGAGATAGGGCTTTGGATAAAGAATGGCAGTTGGAATTAAGTTTCCTAAGAAACTTAATTAAGTTTCTTAGGAAAAGTCAATACCTTAAAAAAGATATACCCTCATGAAATGGTGCAAAAGAGGAAAAAAATAAAAGCCTATTGTCTAGGAAATGTGACAAAGCAAGTTGATCAAACTTGGTTTTTATACTGGGTAGAACATAAATAACTGTTTCAGAAGAACTTATAGTCGGAATTTATAGTCACACTATATACCTTCATATGTATTGGCTTTATATTTATGAATATATTGTAATTTGGGGAAATTAACATAAAAATTTTCCTGGGATAACTGAAAGGAAATGCCAAATGTTTTTATGGAAACAGATGAATAATTCCCTACTCAGTATAAGCTAATGACCCAAATTACCAAAGTTGCAAGGAATAAAACAACAACAAGAATGACTTAGAAGACCTAGAAAATACAGGGTATGACCTATAAACATTTAGAAATATCATTCATAAATTATAAACATTTAAAATTATCAGAGTAATAAAGGAAAAAATTAGATGTGTAAAGACAGGATACAAAATTACCAGGCAAAATTTATTAAATGGCATAATTGGTTGCTAGAAATTAAAAATATTTTCCAGTGGATGGACTTAAAGATAAAATTAGAGATACCTTAAGAAGAATTCATGATTTAGAAGGCATATCTGGGGTAATTATCCAGAATGCAGCCCTGAGAGATAAAGAGGTAGAAAATATGGCTAAGAAACATGGATCACTGAATGTTAAAATTGAACATTATATATCTAAAAGGGTCTGGACAGAGAAATTGGGAAATTTCTATTCATTATTGAAATAGAAAAAACCAGAATTTTCCAGAATCTTCCAGATTTTTCAGACATGACTTCTCATATTCAAGAATTACAATGAATCCCTACATAAGATCAGTTAAACTAAATTCCCATTCAGAACATTAAAATGAAGTTGAAGATCCCAAACGACAGTGAGAAGATTGATTGATTGATTGATTGATTGATTGACTGATTTACATATATTATTTGTTTCAGGGGTACATGTCTGTGATTTGTCAGTCTTTTTTTTTTTTTCTTAAGATTTTATTTATTTATTTGACAGAGAGAAATCACAAGTGGACGGAGAGGCAGGCAGAGAGAGAGAGGGAAGCAGGCTCCCCGCTAAGCAGAGAGCCCGATGCGGGACTCGATCCCAGGACCCTGAGATCATGACCTGAGCCGAAGGCAGCGGCTTAACCCACTGAGCCACCCAGGCGCCCATGTGATTTGTCAGTCTTACACAATTCACATGCTCGTCAGAGTACATACCCCCAATGTCCATCACCCAGCCCCCATATTTCCCCACCCCCTCCACTCCAGCAACCCTCAGTTTGTTTCCTGAGATTAAGAGTATTTTATGGTTTGTCTCCCTCTATGGTTTCATCTTGTTTCATTTTTCTCTCCCTTCCCCTATGTTTCTCTGTCTTGTTTCTCACATTCTTCATATCAGTGAGGTCATATGATAATTGTCTTTTTCTGATTGAATTATTTTGCTTAGAATAATACTGTTAGCATAATACTGCATCTATTGAGAGTATCATAGCTCTTCTTCTTTCTTTTATTAATATTTTGTAATTCCATTCACATAATTGCAGATGGAAAGATTTTGTGGGTTTTTTGATGGCTGCATAATATTCCATAGTGTCTTTATACCACATTTGCTTTATCCATTCATCTGTTGATGAACATCTAACCTCTTTCCATTGTTTGGCTATTGTGGACATTGCTGCTATAAACATTAGGGTGAAGGTGCCCCTTCGAATCACTACAACAGTATCTTTAGGGTAAATACCCAGTAGTGCAATTGCTGGGTCATAGGCAGCTCTATTTTCAATTTTTTGAGGAACCTCCAGAGTGTTTTCCAGAGTGGCTGCCCCAGCATGCATTCCCACCAACCGTGTGGGAGGGTTCCCCTTTCTCTGCATCCTTGACAACACCTGTCATTTTCTGACTTGTCAATTTTAGCTACTATTCTGACTGGTTTGAGGTGGTATCTTACTATGGTTTTGATTTGTATTTCCCTGATGCTGAATGATGTTGAACACTTTTTATTGTGTCTGGCCATTTGGATGTCTTTGAAGAAATGTCTGTTCATGTCTTCTGTCCATTTTTGATTGGTAATTTGTTCTCATTGATGGGTACACTTAGTCTTGATTCATATTCTTGCTGATCTTCTGGGAAAGGGGCTGGTTATGGTGATTCTCAATTGTCTTTGTCTGAGGCAGAATTGCACTGCCCTTGCCAGGCGCAAGCTAAGCAATCTTCTCAGGTTTACTCTTGGTAGCTTTTGTTCCCAGAAATCTTTGGAGGATGAGAATGAAAGTGGTGGCCTCGCAGTCACTGGCCATGGAGGAGCTGAGAGATGGGGTCCCACTCCTCCATGAGCCCTCAGAGAAAAGCAATCAATCACTCCTGTCTCCTTGGTCTCCCACCACCTTCCGTGCTCACCCAGCCTGTGACAGCATTTCTGTCTCTGGCACACAACCCTTTTTGAAGTCTCCAAACCCAGAAGATTCCTGCGGTGTGCTCCTGTGCTATTCCTCCTGGGGTAGAAAGGAATGTCTCCCTAGATCTGCTTCTTTTTTGGGCCCCTGCTTGAAGAGTAGTGGCCCAACTGTGCCTCAGATCATGGTTTATGGCAACCCTGAGCTAAGAGCCTACTCCTCAGCTCCATCTTTGCAAGTGGCTTCCATGCTCCAATACCTGGGAGCTCTGCCACACTCAGACACCTCAAGTTTTTCTGTGACACTGAGGGTCCTGAGACCACACTATCCCAGCAAGGGTTGCACTTCCTGCTTAGCCACTGAAGTGATGTCCCTCTATAGAGCAGACTTTTAAAGTTCTGATTTCATGCTCCATGGCTATATCATTTGCCAGGAGCCAGCTGATGGAGGCTCCATGTACCCCCACCCCCCGGCCTCCCATGGCAGTCTATCTTCCCAAATATCACCTCAGATTTACTTCTATGCACATCCTATGTTCCAGAAAGTGGTCTTTTTTTCTGTTCATATAATTGCTGCTATTCTTTTGTTCAATTTTCTTTGTGATCGTAGGTGTTGAGAATGGTTTGATACCTATCTATCAGCTGAATTCCTGGGACTAGACAAAATGTAGGTCTCTTACTCCTCTGCCATCTTCCAATGAGAAGATTTTAATAGCACCAGAGAATAAAGGCTGATTAGCCGACCACCCATCACTTGTGTGCAAGAGCTACAGCAGAGAGCAAAACAGCAAAAGTCACTGCCCTCATGGCTATTTCGTTGTAGAGGGGAGAGACAGGCCACCATCAAAGTAAACTCATATACTGCCTCAGACGATGAGGCATATTAAAATTAAAACCGAAGCAGAGATAAAGAATCCTTAATTGGATGAGGTTATAATTTCAAAGGAGATAAGAATGGGCTTCACTGAGGGAATAATATTTGAGCAATAGTTTGGAGGAGGAATGAGAGAAAAACTTCTGGCTGAGGGAAGAGATGCAAAAGCCCCACGGAAGAAACTTGTCTGGCATGCTTGAGAAGGAGCTGAATCCAAATAAAATAAGAGTAATGGGAAGCGAAGCTGAAGAGCACTGGGGGAGGTTTTGGAACAGAAGAATGCTAGGAAAAGAATCATGTGGGGGTGCCTGGGTGGTTCAGTAGGTTAAGCCGCTGTCTTCGGCTCGGGTCATGATCTGAGGGTCCTGGGATCGAGCCCTGCATTGGGCTCTCTGCTCAGTGGGGATCCTGCTTCCTCCTCTCTCTCTCTCTGCCTGCCTCTCTGCCTACTTGTGATCTCTCTCTGTCAAATAAATAAAATAAATAAAATCTAAAAAAAAAAAAAAAGAATCATGTGTTACAAAGATTAGCCTGGATCCTATATTGGCAATTAACTGTTGAGAATAGGAAAAAAAATATAGAAAGCAGACTTAGGACATTATTTCAGTAATCCAGGCAAGCAATGGTGGATGAGAAGTGTCCTAGGGTCCTCCTATATTTCAGAGGAGGTAGAGAGATTGACTGATTTTAGATATGAAATCAAATGTATATGTTAAACCCATTAAGTCAAACTATGAAACCATATGTTACCATTTTTGTCAGGAAACGATGGTCAAATACTAGCAGTTTCAAAGAGTTCAATGTAACAGAATCTATAACTTCTAATGAAGTTAAGGGGAAAAGAAATTTAAAGAGTTTAATGGAATACAGGAGAGGAAAACTAAAAAAAGTCATGGAAAAGGAAGGTAAATGAAAAGCACAGAGCACAACAATAACAACTCTAAATGTATTAATATCAAAATAGATGCAAATGGACTCAACTCACAGTAGATAGAGCTTGTCAGTTTGAAAAAAATAAAATTGCTTTAAATCCTTAAATTTCTTACATACAAACTACATAAAGTGGGAAAGGAAAAGTATGAGAAAATCATACCAGGTCAATATGAACTAATAGAGATTGGTGAAGTTGTGTTATTTCAAATAAATACACTTTAAGGATAATAAAGGGTTGACATATAAATAATATTCTCAGGAAGATAAAGGGATATCTCATGCTCTTAATATCATAATCCCAAAATACATAGAGAAATTGATAAAAATATGTACAGATCTAAAAAGTCAGTCTTGGAGAGAGAACTTAATAAACTTCTCTTAATAATTAGTAGATGAAGCAGGAAAAATATTTGGTTAGGTTATAAAGAATTTATATAGCACAGTTAATAAAATGGATCTTTTGACATGCATAGAATGTTGTATTAAAAGAATAAGAATTCATGTCAAAACATAAAATGTATAGAAATTATATTTTACCCTATAAGCCAAGTCTCAAAAATACCAAAAAGCTATCCTACGGGCCATATTCTTTGATTATAATACAACCAATAGCCATAAAAGGAGTAACTCAAAAGCCTCCAGATATCTGTAAATTAACACATTCTAAATAACTTAGGGGGTGATATTTATTTTTAACAAATATTAGAAAATAGACTTTAGAAGCTATTTTATAATTAGTTGAGATCAGATAGTGGAAATACTGCAAATCAAATTTGAGGAATATAGCAAAAATAAGATTAGTGGGCATGGATAGCTTTAAATTCTTAGGAAAGGCTAAAAATTAGTCAGCAAAGCATCTGAACCTGGAAATGGTGAACTAGTAGACAACTCAAACAGCAAAAAATATTAGAACAGAAATTAGAGAAATAGTGGAGAAGATGACAAAACTAAAAGCTGTTCTTTTAAAAATAGTCAAATTATTGGTATGCTTGATCAAGAATAAAGAAGACACAAATACTATTAGAAATAATGACATAAAAACTGTAGGCATCAATCTGAGGGGTTTGAAGTGACGGGGGTTTGGGAGGTTGGGGTACCAGGTGGTGAGTATTATAGAGGGCACGGATTGCATGGAGCACTGGGTGTGGTGAAAAAATAATACTGTTTTTCTGAAAATAAATAAATTTAATTTAAAAAAAACTGTAGACATAATAAAGAAACAAAGTTAGAATTTTATGAAAAATATTATGCTAATAAATTTGAAAACTTTGGTGTTTTTCTAAGAAAGTTTATTCCCTCTGTCTCAGGAAGAGATGGAAAACTTACCTAAATTTGTTAAAAATAAAAATTTACCCTCTCTAAACCAAGCCCCAAATGCTAGGCCTAAATGGTCTTACTGGTGAGTTCTGGCAAGCACTCACACAGATGCTATTCATCTAATGCAGTAGATGACCTTGGAAGAAGGTCATTGTTAATCTCACCTTCTAGAAAAATGTATATCATAGTGCATATGCTTTACTATTTAATTTTAGACAATTTAGGCTCTGAAATTCTGTATTGAACCTTGAAACTTCCAGGCGTTCTTATTATGAATTGGTAGAAAAACAATTTCTGGACAAATAAGGGCTATTTAGAAAGTATAAGGAGAAAGAATTTTTATTTCAGGTGTATTTTCAATGAGACTATTAGATAAAAGTGAAAGGCAAGACCACAAAAATATATGTATTTACTACCTGTTCAGAATAGAACCATATGTAAAAATTTTTATTTGTTGTCCTGCTGTTTTATCTTACAGTCATTTAAATGTCCTTATGTTCTTATCTGTAGAAAGTCCTTTGTGGAACATTCTGTTTTAGGAAGTATAATGTTATCTTTTGAAGAATGTAATCTTTAATCTGAAATCTTTGCAAACCAGTTGTTTTTCATGGAAGATGACATCCAATCTGTGGTGCCTAACTCCATTCTCTACATATATGTTCAGGAATTTTTTGTCTGTCTTTTCTCCCCCTGAATATAAATGTAAGCTAACAGATGAGTAGGTTTAGAATTCTCATTTTAAAAAATAACATGTAAAAGTGTTTTTTTGATGGTAACAGAAGTAAAACAGGATAATATGAGAAAGCAATTTATGAGCAAAACATTACTTACTAATATAAATGCGAAATTCCTAAACTGAACATTTGGCAATTAATTTTCAGCAGATATTAAATACTAGTACATCACTATCAGGTTGGAGAATTTGAAGATGCAAGGCTAATTAACAAACCTATTAATAGTTCAAAAGAGACCATACATATGATCTAAATAGATAAAGAAATAATAGATAAAGAAAAAGCATTTGAAAAAATCAATATTATTAATGATAAAATCTCTTATCAAACCAAGAATAAATCTAATGAATGGTATCTACCAGAAACTCACTGGAATGTCATTCTTAAGTGCTGTTGCCTTGCATACACCCACTTCCAGAATAATAGCAGAAATAAATAAGTTGCTTTGTAGTTCTCTTTGTAGTCAAGAGAAATTTTAACCATTAAACATTTCTCAGAAGGTAAAGCCTGGTTAAGTGCCTGGGCTTCTTCAGGCAGTGGTTTCGGGCTACAACTCACTTTGCCTATGCCAAAGCCTAATCTTTTGTTCCTGGAGCAAATTCCTGAAACTGAGGGTTCTGAGTATTGCTTGGTCACAAAGTCAGCAGTATTCTGTGCCTTCGATTTTATCTTAGTTTTGCTTTTATCTGTCTCTTAGAGATTTTCTGTACTTTCAGTTGAACGTAGAAATGCATTTAAAAAAAATTTTTTTTTTAATCCAGTATCCAGATGTGTTTTGGCAGCAAGGGGAATTTAGGTCTTTATTTATTAAAAAATCTTAGAAAAATTAGTTTTTTTTTTTTGTTTGTTTGTTTTTTGTTTTTTTTTTGCTAATAATTACAACTGCTTTTCATGATTAAGTCCTTTGTTGCTTGACATTAAACAAAGTAACATGTGGGCCAGTACATACCACAGTGCCTAGCATAGAGTAGGCACCCAGTAAATACTTTCTTTACTAGTTATTTTGTAGATGACCACTTCCACTTCTCACCGTAAAATTATATATACATAGAAGCTCCAAGAAATGGAGATCTAGCATCTTTGGAGAAAAGAATTTATTTCATAAATTGACAGATCCTCTTGGATGAGTTAATCTATACATTTAATAAGATAATAATTCAAGTGGTGATAGGATATTTTATCAGCTAGAAAAAATGAATTCTAAAGTTTATATGAAAAAATAAGAAAAACTAGAAATGTGTGTGTGTGTGTGTGTGTGTGTGTGTGTGTGCGCATGCTCTGTTTTACCTATTAAAGCATGTGTTAAGTTTACAATAATTAAAGATAGTCAGGGACCTAGGTGGCTCTGTTGGTTAAGCATCTTAGGTCATGAGATCAAGCCCTGCAGTGGGCTCCATGCTGGGAGTGGAGCCTGCTTAAGATTATCCCTTACCACTTCCCTTTTCCCCTCCTCCAAATTCATAAACTGAAAATTTATCAAAGTACTGAATTTTTTGAAGTTATGAAAATATTAGAAAAAATTAAAGCATAATATTTTTATCTATAGGCAGAAAAGTCCTTTTTAAGTTTGTTTTTAAATATAGATATCAGAAAAGAAAAACAAGTGGGAAAACACTTACAATTCACATTATAACAAACAGTTAATTTTTTTAATATTTAAGAACTTTTACCAGGAAGCAAGGCCCAACAGCTCAATAGAAAAATTGGAAAAACATATGAAAAGTGTCTCACAGGAAAGAAAGTGGAAATAACTCTCAAATATATGAAATGTTCCTTAATATCATGCAGAAGAAAATTATAAATGAAAACTTTAATTTATACTAGGCCACTAAACTTGATACACAATATGTGGAGGAGTAATAAGGTATGTCTTAGTACTAGAAAAAAAAAACAAAAAAAACAACACCTGGGTTTCTGTGTATTGAGTGGATAAAAGAGGAAGGGAACAATAAAGGAAGAGGAAAATCAGATTTTAAAATAATTCATGTGAGAGATGTTGGTATAATGGATAAAAGTTCTAACATTTTAAATGATGCATATTGGTCAGTTATGGAGGTAGGGTTGTCTGGACATGAAGAAGAATTAGATGTGAGGAGTGATTGTAAAAGAGAAAATAAGAATGACTCCTGGTTTTTTTTATTTAAGCAACTGCACAGTTGTCTACAGCTGTGTGAACCGTGGAAGGAAATTCTAAGATCCAGAAAGGAGCAGAGCTCAGCTGACCTCTAGATTGCAGCCTTGTAAAAACTTGACTCAGGACCCAGGTTCAGGACACAGCTATGCTTTGCTTTGCTCTTAACCCACAGAAACTGGGAGGTAATAAAATATACATTTGTGTTCATTTATCTCACAGCAATAGAGAGCTAATGCATTTGTACACTTAAACCTTATATTTGACCATTATAGCAGTTCTGTAAATATCAGTTAGATCCAGCTGGTCAAGTGTTTTTTGACTTTGCTTTCTTTTTTTTTTAATTTTTATTTATTTTTTAAAATTCCTTTTCAGTGTTCCAGAATTCATTGTTTATGCACCACACCCAGTGCTCCATGCAATACAGGCCCTCCACAATACCCACCATCAGGCTCACC